>NW_005187404.1:4327348-4330271 GCF_000239375.1 Pundamilia nyererei
TCTTATTCATACTGAGAACAAATATGCAGGCTGAGTGCAAGTAGCAGCTCCGCTGTGTCTCCATGCACCTGACAGGACAATTCTGCTCATTCCTGAGATTTCACACTTAAAAACTAAACTAACACTAACACTTGGTGGCATATACAGTATTAGAAGATGCTACTCTTAACAAACTCTTAATTTAACTTTTTATTCTCCAATTATTTTAATGCTATTTCAGGTTGAATTGCATTACTACAACCAGCAATGATAATGTCATTAATTAGCATGAAATAGCAAGGACACAGTGTATTTGTACTTAATACTGGGAAAACACAAGCCAGGGTAAGTGGATTCATGGGCAGCACGTGATATAAAATTAAATGCTTATATAAGCTATTCATTATATATATAATTATTCCCCACATTAATTTTTTACAGCCTGCCTTCAATTCATCACTTCACATTGCTGAAAGTCTCTAAAAGGAGTTTGTTTGCTCGGGGTCCAGGACGCATATTGTGTGTATGTAGTGTTAGGAAGAAATGTCTTTAATTGTTAACGATGTTTCACATACGAGTTATTTATTTGGAAAGTTTAAATCCCTCCTTCTAGTTAAGCAGCAGAAAGGGTGCCCTTCATGCTTTGGGGCAAAATGCTAGATTTTCTTGTGCAAATGAGCTAAACAAAACATGAGTTTTGTAAATTACACCCATTTCTCCTCATCTGAACTTTTTCTTTTTATCTTCAAGGTTTTTCACATATTTGGAGTAAATCATGTTTCCCTTGAAACATGACTGAAAATGTCATTTATTGTATGTAGAGTAATTTTTTTTTATGCGCCCCATTCAGTTTCTTCCAGCTTTGGTGCAGTTTGAAAATACAGCAAAAAATGTGGGTTCTGAACGTAACTCACCCCTCAATTACGCGTACCAACACAGTGTAATTGGGAAAGCAATTTATTTGTATAAGAATGTAATTTCTAGCCTGCAGAATTTCACAAGAAGCATCCGCTGTTGACAAACCAAAAGGCATTTTTACTGACTGCTCCCGAGGAATAGTAAATGGATTGCTTTTGGTTTGTGTATTTCATTCATTCATTCACACCAAATCCATTGCTAATGGTGGAGTTATCATTCAAGGAAATAGCTTCTCAAATTTGGAGAAACATGGCTCAGTGTCTTGTTCACAAACCCGTCGACATGTAGACAGGAGTTGTCAGGGATTAAACTGCCAGTCCTTCAGTTAGTGGACACTCTGCTACAGTATCTGAGTCACTGCTAGAATGCCTTCAAAGGTATAAGATAAATTGCCTATAGATATAAAAAATGAACCCCTGGGTAATGCTGAAGAGTTAAAAATAAAAGTAGGCCTTCTGTGTATGGATGATTCAGTCGGTAGTAGATGATGAGAGGCTGTGGTAGTTGTAGTTGATTCCCGGAGAAAGTCTTGCTCTGTGATCTGCTCCTTCCAAGTGGCTGCCTTTGGCAAGCTTTACCCGTCTATGGAGGCAGGCTAATTAAAAACACACAGTAAACCATGGATTCTGATTAAAGAAGTTCTCAGTGCAGGGAACATAGAGGGAAGTATGATATACTTTATTTGGACATACCTTCTATTGCAATTTTTTTTTTTGGTATTGCAAGTGACACACAAGCACATTAGCTAATAGGACCTATATAGGCTATATTAGTTTTACACTGTATAAAGACCATTTGCAAAGCCAAGTAGAGCATCAAGAGATTCAGTAAATCAGTTCTCCTACTCCAGTAAGCAGAGGTCATGTAAAAGAATGGACAATATTTATTTTGCATTATAAGCTATTTGGTAATTAGACTCAGATCAGGAAACGCAGTAGTGCTGACAATATTTGGACGTTGGACAAGATGCTGGTGGTTTTGGCGGCGATGGCACACATGGAGGAAGAGGTTCACAATGATTGATGTGTGGTGGAGATGGGGAGGAGTAGGGTCATACAAATGAGTCTAAAAGGCAAATGGACAAGAGTTACTAAGATTTAAAGCACACAGAACAGAAGATGATTGGCTTGCAGGGGGCGAGAGAAAAAATGATTCGTTCAGCGCGATTGCAACTGAAGTGAATTTAACATAGACTGAAAAGAGGAAGTGATGAAAAAACAACAACCAAATACCCAGTAATGAAGGCAGACGAGTGCACACAGATCTTTCTCACTGAACTTATGCATAAGCTTCAGTCATTTCTAAAATAAATATGCACAAAAGAAGGTCTTTCTCTGTGTAACCCAACTAAAAGGAAATGGTGTAACACTATTGTCGTTCAATCAAAGCATCACATTTGAGGCTTTAAAGCCATCAGTGGCACTACAGACAAAATAATTTGTTGTTTTGATTGTAATGCTTTCCATTCAGGTGTCAGATCTTTCCCAGTTTTCATTGGGTAAAGAGAAAATCACTCTGTGAACTCTGATGGCGTAAAACACAGCCAGCGTATTAAACATTTGATGTCATTGTTCAAAAAGGTCTCAGGAGCAGATACCCTCTACCCTGCACAGAAATCAATTTTGCTGCAATAACCTTTTTATAGCATTCATTTTTATTAATGAATTAATATTCATTGTTTACAGGTCATCAGGGTTTGTTTGCTTTTTAGGTTGGTTTTAATTATTTTTAATAGACTCCCTGTAAATCTGGGGATGTTAATCTATAAAGCACCTCCACCTGAAAGGTATATTCTGCCTACTTGGCAGTACAAATAAAATGTGTGCCTTTGTGTTGGCTGTGCAGATACTAGTGCATCAGTTCCATTAATGGCTGGAGAACATGGCTGTAACACTCAGACAGACACAGATTCTGTTTATTGCTGATTGGCATCATTGCTTAAATTTGTATTTCCTTACTTTAATACAAGATAATTGCCCTGTGTTACTTGTGTTTTGTCTGTTGTTAAAATGAATATTCATACCAA
>NW_005187404.1:4330981-4337242 GCF_000239375.1 Pundamilia nyererei
TATTCTTACACTCATGCCTTTCAATATAAACCTGTGTCACTCCGATGTATGCTTTGTGAGAACCCTAACAACCTACTGGTGTTTCTGTGTGTTGTTGAAGGTGTGCTTTGTTAAAGTGTTCTGCACCCACTACACATCTCATCTGTAAAACAACATTTTACCCTCAAGTTACTTTATATTAAATTGAAATCATATTTACATGCAGTGTGGTACCTCTGTGTTTATGAATATTAATACGACTTCATGAAAACCTGGAATAAAACTTTTCTGTATATGTTGCTAGCAGTTCAACGGTTGCAGCACACTGTAGGATTGTGCTTTATTCTCCAAATTGTACAGCTGCTTTCCTACATGAGTTGTTCACACTTCATTTTCCAAAATACTATATACTAAAAATGTTATGAAAAAGACAACCCTGGTGAGCGCCTGACCATCTGCAGGTACTTGGTGATTGTGGCTTTTATAGAAGCCTCTTCATGGTTCCCATTTGCCTGCGGGATCCCCAGGTACTTGTAGCTGTCCTCAATGTGTGCAATGTTGCCTTCTGGTAGTTCAATCCCCTCATTCACTTTTCTTTTTACCATTCAACTACACCTCTCCAGTCCAAATGACATTCCGTTGTCATTGCTGTAGATCCTAGTGTGGATCAGTGAAGCAATGCCTTGCTCACTCCTGGCATACAGCTTAATGTCATTCATGTAGAGGAAGTGGCTGACAATTGCTCCATTCTGTAGTCGGTATCCATAGCCAGTCTTGTCAATGATGAGGGGGGTTCAAGTCGAAGCAGAACAGCAGAGCGAACAGGACGTCTCCTTGATAGATTCTGCACTTTATCATGACTTGTGAAATTAGCTTGAAGTTGGCCTCTGCACAGTTCCTGATGAAGGCTCTTAGGGTCCTGTTGATCTTGTATAGTTCTAGGCATTCCACGATCCATGTGTGGGGCATTGTCATAGGTTTTCTTTTAATCATTCCAGGAAGTGCACAGGTTGATAAGCCTGGTCCTGCAGTCTTGGGCAACTGCTCTGTCTAGCAGTAACTGGTGTTTCGCTCCTCTGGGATTTCTGCCAATTCCTTTCTGTCCGCCGCTCATGTATTGAGCCATGTGCCTGTTCTGTGTTTAGGCCTTTCATCCACACGTAAATGGCATTTTGGATTACTGAAACATGCATTTTTAAAAACTCCTTCCAGAGTGGAGCTTTTGTGTTTGTGTGTGGACAAGGAAAACGGAGATCGAGTAACGCAAAGTCAAAGGTGTGAGCCTTTTTTGCCGTAACGCTGTGCGCCACGTTATTGTTTACATGAAATGAATTTCTACAAAAGCTTTCACGTGGATATGAATTTTGATTGTGAGTGTGTGTATTATTGTGGATGCACCATAGAGACTATAAATGAAGGCTGTACTTACCCATGTCGCTGGTTTCTGAACTCCAGATATGAAGCATCAAGATCAACATTTCCACTATCTCTATTGGTTCCACAAAATGCCAAGTGTGATGAGGAGGGGTGGGTCTGGCTGAGAAACTGCTTTCTCATTGGCTAATGACTTGTGATTGGCAAGTTATTAGCCAATGAGCAGTGGAAAATACCATGGATAAGCCTCCTGTTTGAAATGTGATATGACCAAGATGTATAAAACAGATTTAATTTTTATTCCTAAGACAATGAAGTCATTAGCAAAGAGAGATCGTGCCTTCATTTTCCAGAAGCTACATCTATTTTTTCTTCTATTTTTTAGGAAATCTTAGGAGTGAAGAAGGGCGAGGAAATGAAGAAAAAAGCAAGTTAGCTGTTCTGGACTTGCACAGTCAAATTCCTGCCACATACTCTTCAGTCAAAGAAATGAATAGCTTTACTTGCACATTGCTTTGACCTGCAGCCACAGAATTACAGCTACCTTTTCTTTTGTCTAATGCTGCATTTGTGTTAGTTTTGCTATTGAAACTAAACATCATTAAAACAAAATTACTGCGAAACATAGAAGGACTTTTAAAAAAAAAAGGATGCATAGTGAAAATAAGCAAGATGTGAGAGAGTTCCCTGAAAAATGAGGAAATCAACACTCTGTATATCCTGGTTTTGCCTATATTTTGTCAAAGAGTTATGTATTATATTTCTGCAAATTGAGTTAAAGTGCCCTGGTGGTATGCAACTCTTGTTAAATGGAATGTGAAAAATTTTAAAGGTTATGGCTAATATTATTATGCTTAAAATAGCCTTAGCTTGACAGTCACTTTGTAACTTTGTAACACATTGCTAATACAGCTTTCTAGACACTGGCTGCTAGAACACTCCTTTGACATATTAAATTCCAATTTTTTCAGCTAATCACAGTCACTGTATTAGCCTTTATGTCCCTGTATATTATGATGCAAATTGTTTTCCCCTCTAGCAGGCATTTTTGTTTTATTTTTTCTTCTTCCTTTTGTAATAAAGCACATTGAGGTCTGTCTCTGTAGAAGGCCTTCAGTGTCATAGTCACAATATTAAAATCACTGTAAGGAGTATGTGGTATACCTATAACTAAAAGGATGTCCACTACCTGTTTAACCCCTTAGCAGTCCTACAAATTTACAATTAGTCCCCCTAAACCATCCAATGTACCGTGGGCGGTACGTCCGACTGCTAACAGGTTAACAAAGGAATTGTTAGTTTTGTTTTAAAGTTCACTGATTTCATTCGTCTGTCTTTACAACATACTTCCTATGTGGACTTTAGAGTTCTTACTATATGCATTTTTCTCTCATTTTAATATCTATGGCCTCTAAAGCTATACTATTAAATGAGCATATCGTTAGCTTCATAGCATAAGTGCCTAAGTCATTTTTTGGTCAAATTGCATGTGATATTTATAAATATGCATGTGATATTTAGAAAATTAGTTTTTTCTTGTTTTCCGAAAACACAAAAAAATGACTTAGGCACTTATGCTATGAAGCTAACGATATGCCACTTTATCCGGGGCCGGGTCGCGGGGGCAGCAGCCTAAGCAAAGAGGCCCAGACCTCCCTCTCCCCAGCCACCTCCTCCAGCTTATCCGGGGGAATACCAAGGCGTTCCCAGGCCAGCCAAGAGATATAATCTCTCCAGCGTGTCCTGGGTCTGCCCTGGGGCCTCCTCCCGGTGGGACATGCCTGGAACACCTCACCCAGGAGGCGCCCAGGGGGCATCCTTGTCAGATGCCCGAACCACCTCAGCTGGCTCCTTTCAATGTGGAGCAGCAGCTGCTCTACTCTGAGCCCCTCCCGGATGGCCGAACTTCTCACCCTATCTCTAAGGGAGAGGCCAGCCACCCTTCGGAGGAAGCTCATTTCTGCCGCTTGTATCCGCGATCTCGTTCTTTCGGTCACTACCCACAGCTCGTGGCCATAGGTGAGGGTAGGGACGTAGATTGACCGGTAAATTGAGAGCTTCGCTTTTACACTCAGCTCCCTCTTCACCATGACGGACCGGTGCAGCGTCTGCATTACTGCAGCTGCAGCCCCAATCCGTCTGTCGATCTCCGGCTCCCTTCTCCAATCACTCGCGAACAAGACCCCGAGATACTTGAACTCCTCCACTTGGGGCAGGAACTCATCCCCGACCCGGAGTGGGCACTCCACCCTTTTCCGGCTGAGAACCATGGCCTCAGATTTGGAGGTGCTGATCCTCATTCCCGCTGCTTCACACTCGGCTGCGAACCGTTCCAGTGCGAGCTGGAGGCCCTCACCTGATGAAGCCAACAGAACCACATCATCTGCAAAAATCAGAGATGAGACTCTGAGGCCACCAAAGCGAAAGCCCTCCGCCACTTGGCTGCGCCTAGAAATCCTGTCCATAAAAATTATGAACAGAACCGGAGACAAAGGGCAGCCCTGGCGGAGCCCATCACCCACCGGGAACGAGTCCAACTTATTGCCGGCAATGCGAACCAAGCTCTTGCAACGGTTGTATAGGGATCGAATGGCCCGTAGCAATGGGCCAGACACCCCATACTCCCGCAACACCTCCCACAGGACACCCCGAGGGACACGGTCGAATGCCTTCTCCAAGTCCACAAAACACACAAAACACATTCTTGATAAAGCTGCAGGTGTCATGAATCGGCTGTGGCACGCAGGATGTAGGACCCAAAATGCAGGACACTTGAACGGAAGAGCATACTCAAATAGGCTGCTTTTATTGCAGTAGCAGAAAAAAAAAACTCCATAAACAACAAACTTGCAAAAACCAAAACTAAAGTAGAAACTAATGCTAAACACTAAGAAACCTGGGGACGAGGCGCACAGAGTGAAAACCACACAGCATGAGGGGACGAAGCAACACTGACTGAGAGAAACGCGGGGCTAAAATACAGCATTAAATTCCGGTTCTTTTGGATTCTTTAGGGCCAAGAAAGACACGGCTCAAAAGTGGTCCTTTTACTTTAAAAAAAAGATCTTTATTTTACATATCCGGGATATGGAGACCTGAGCACACAACACACAACCCCAGGTCTCAAGCACAAACGGAAGCCTAGGTATTTATATACTTGCTCTCTACGTCACACCACACTTTAAGTTTCGATCAAACAGCCTAGTTGGTTTCACTTTCTAGCTGCAAAAGCACGCTCTGCAAAAGCATGCAGTTTCCTGTCAGCACTTTTGGCACAGAGTGTACTCAGAGTTAGGCCTTTCTTATTTAAAGCAATTTAATCAGCATATAAACATTTAAGATGATACATTTAAACCTCAACAGTTCCCCCTCTTTAACTAATTCTATTAGTTAAACTAATTAACTGACCCCCTCAATAACTACTGTTTACTAACAACAGATATAATCAGCTTTTCCTGGTCAAAGGGCCTACTTACGTTTATCACTCGTTGGAAACAGTCTCTTTAGAGTTAAGTTTTCCCACCCCCTCTGTGGATAACATAAATCCGGTCTTAGCACTATTTCTTGGGCAATTTACCTAACATAGAAATCCTGGAAACTATTACTAAAGTTGCTCTCATTACTCTGCATTACTTTTATGGTCACATTTAACCTTAACAAGCTTTTAATCTCCTAAACAACACATTTTATTCAACTGTGGTGCTCTGTGCTTCTTTTGGGTGCCCCTCTCTGGTGGTTCTGTTCGGTCCGGTGCTCCCTGGAATCTCGCCACCCCCGTGGTCGCTGTGGGCCCAAACTCTCCTGCAAATGAAACAAACACCTTTCCCTACTATGCCTCCCTAACTTATGATGTTCATCAATTGTTCTCTTAATTATTCAAACTTGGTTCAACCTATCATGTTCGTGACTCTCTAATCAAAAGCATTAACCTAATTATGTGTATAAGCATGTTAGCATCTATCCATCGGCCCTCAAGGTCCTCCCTACAATATATCAATTCAGTCAGTCACGCTGAACCAGGTTTTCGACTTTCATTTATATATATTCTTCAATGTTACTCATCTCAGTAAACAACCTTTTAACACCTTTAACACACTTAAAGCGACGCTTTCACGTCCCTCCAGGTGCTTCCTGTTGCTCACTCTCTTCTCTCTTATCTGATTATCAACATCCTGCACACAAAACTGTTGCTTCTGCAAGTGTGAAAGTTTCCAAGCAGAATGTGCCTCTGACCTACAAGTCACAGTACATTTTATCTGTTTCTGCAAGCATCTTCATTGACCTTTTACACCCTGACACCTTTCACAATAGATTACAAGAAAATCATTATAACCGCTTATTCTACTAAAAGATCAAAGAGAAAACAAACATTTTAATCAATTGAGTTTAAGCATAAAAGCAATTACTTATGTGTAAGTTTTATCATAGCTAAATCAAACTCCCACAAGGTCCTACCATGATCATAAAGCCCCTTATTTCAAATTAAACCCAAAATCACCCCTTCTTGACACATCTCATGTGTCAAATACGCTAAAGCCAGCTCCTAAAACGTTATAACATGTTCTTGATACAGCATATTTTGATTTCATTTTGCTCTTAATGTAACGGTACATTCTAATTATACTTTACCAGACTTAACCAAAATATATGTGCTTTCCTTACTTTGCTCCTGTTTTAAAGGAAAAGACCTTGGTCACTTCGACAAGTGTTTGTTATTCTATAACTGCATGTTATATGAAAAGTCTAGCAATCGCCTCTGTGACTCATAAATATTACTTTTGTTTTAGTTATTTTCCTCTATAAACTTTAGTTGACTTCTACAGTGGCCTATTTTGTTAATGGCACGAGTTATATCAAAAAGTTTCTCCCCTTTAGCATTTGGCATTTTCCCAACAATATAATCTAGTA
>NW_005187404.1:4338197-4339084 GCF_000239375.1 Pundamilia nyererei
TCTCACAGTTTCCTGTGGGGCCTCGCAGATCAACACAGGCCCAAATCAGCTGTTTCTTCTCTCCATTGCTTCTCTCTTGATCTTTTCAGTCTTTTCTTTGAGGATTACTCCAAGCATGGCAAATATGAAACTCGGTGTCAAGTGCTTTCCCACAGTTATTTATCCCACTGTTCTTACCAGCCTGTAATTCACCGTGCATGTTGCATCACGTGCTTCCTTACATGCTGTTGCTGGAGTCCTCAGTATTATAGTTCAGTTGCACTATCTTTTTGCCTGCTGTTAATTCTTCAAGTACACGGTGTTCTTTCTGTCTTCTGTCTTCATCAGGAGATTGACTGTCCTTTAAGCTTCTTCTCAGGATAACAAGACAATGAGAGGTGAAGCTGTCAAATTTTAAGCCAAAGGCTGGCCTGTTTTCCTCCCAATTCTGTTAATCTATGCTTTTGCCGCTGTACTCATGTTTTCAGATTGAGAAGAGTCCACCTGTATTGACACACTAAAACCTTCAATTAATATCCTTTTCATTTCTTTTCTTAAGACACCCATTAGCTTCATCTGCCTAGATCTTAACTCTTCTCTCTCTCTCTCTGGGTGCACACTTCACACACCAGCCAGTTTCCTTTTATGGGCATGCAAAGTTCCTGTCACACACACTGCTTCCTGTCTCACACACACACACACACACAGCCACACAGACTCGTTTTTTCTGTTTCTCTCTTAACTGTTTCTACAGGCTAATCGAACTCTTGTTATTATTATTTCTATTTACAGTCTATAAACCCTCTGTAATTCTGCTCAGTCTTGATCTAAAAACAATGCACCCTTATTACACGCACACACACTTAAATATACTAAGCTCTTTCATTTGCCAGCATTCACACCAAAAT
>NW_005187404.1:4341150-4347684 GCF_000239375.1 Pundamilia nyererei
GTCTGATTTTCTCACCCAATAAAGGAATATTTCATATATCAGTCTACTCTTCATTCTATCACAATGATGTTTTCAAACTGAACTTCATACTATTCTCTTTCTCTATAATTGGCGATGGTTAGTAGAACTAAACTCATCTTACAATGACTCAAACGTTTCACTTCATGGAGAATCTGCCTGCTAAGTAAGGGTGAATAAATGAGTTAGCTAATCTCTCAAGGTTTTCTAAATTAAAAACTTAGTGTGCAAGAAGTAAGAGAGATTTTTTCAATATGCATTCATATTGAAACCAGCTTCACTTTGACTCCTAGGGGATTCTTTACCCTCTCTCCAAAATGCACATGGAAATCAGCAATAATAATAATAATCACACATAAACATACTAGAATTATAACAGCTGCCCTATGACAGCTGGGGGATGACACATTCCCATCCCCCAGCTGTTAAATAAGCAGAATAAATTAAATGGATGCTTTCTGCTAGAGAAGAAAATTCACTATAAAACTGGAAAAGAGTACTACTGCTTTCCTATTTGCAGACCTTTTAATTGATCCATTCTGCCGAGTTGACAGACTTGTCACAGTTTCATGCAACAGTTGTTTCTCTTTTAAACAAAGAGCAGTCCAACAGATCTCATTTGTAGCACTGAGGGACTAAAGATTATTCAGTTAGCATCATGGATTGTTCTTAAGCTTTTGTCAAGCAAGCTAACTAGCTAAACAATGGAGCCAAGGTGGTTATGCTTGTCTTCAAAGTTGGATGGATAAAATCAAATCAATTAAATAGGAGATCTAAAGATAGTATAACACATCTAAACCTGTATCTGGTATCAAATAGCACTTGTCCAGGTTTTTCAGTCCACCCAGTTTCAACTGCAGTCACTACTGCTGACACCAGCCTGAAGCTATACACTGAACATAGCTTTTGATCACTGCCATAAAACATCTAATTTGCACATCGCACAATATGATGGAGAACTCAGATAAACTAAAATAAGTGCCTCGAATAACCAGAGAGAAAGAAACGGAGGCTCAGTGAGTCTGTGTAACAGTGAGAACGAAAGCAGGGGAAGAGTCATACAGCAAACTCATCGGAAGAAAGAACTCAGATCAGAAGCTGTTTACACTGCTGCTGCAAACAAGCAAAGATTAAGCTCTTTAACCAAGCTCACAGGCCTCTTTGAAACAGACATCAGGGCTTTGTTCGGCGAGAGCCTCAACACAATAGCTACAAATTCGCTGCATGGCCACACACCCCGAGAGTGACAGAAAACTGATGCACCTGCCTCTATGGGGAGCGCCTTTATTCAGACTTGGCACTGCTTCTGCAACACTGAGAGCTTTTTTCTGTTTTTATATTTTTATATAACAGCACAGAAGAAACTGTTATGAGACTGATGCAAGAGAAGTCAATCATAAGAACTGCCCTCACCATTGTCATGCTGGGTCATTCCAGCTGGGCTTATTGACTCTTTCAGGGACAGGTGGAGAAATGACGTTTGAGTACAGTATCACTATTTATAGTAAACTCAATTCAAAGTCTCCTTCCATGTCTAAATATCAATGCAGAAATTGGTAAAACTACACTACTGTACAAAATGACTCAAGATATAGTCTTGAGCCATTTTGCTTCCAAAGAGACAGACTTTCTTGTCATTTTTTGAAAGGTTTTGAGTAGTTCTCCAGTTCTCCAGACTTTCTGCAGGTCTTTCAAAGTTTTCTTTAGCCATTGGCTACATTTTCACAAATTTTCAGGCCAGTCATTGTACCTAACTATTTGCAGAGGAATGCTCATGTTTTTAAGACACTTAATCCTAATAATTCAAGCATAAAAAAGGCAAGGGATGAACCAGAGCTGTGTGTGTGTCCTTTAATAAATATTTGAGGACATTGGACAATTGGGGACAAAAAAGAACTAACAGGCCTAACAAACCATCATGTCCTTAGGAAACAGGAAAGATTCCAGCAAAGACCTGACACAGGACCTGAGATAGTGGATGGCGCCCTTCAGTTGATCCATCTACTGTGTGGGATCGTCTTGGCAGAGAATGGAATGAAAGCCAGCCAATATTCAAAGAAGAGCTTTGAATGTCCTTTAAGAAGCCTGGAAAATTATTGCTGATGACTACTTAAAGAAATTACAAGAATGCTTGCATACGAGAGCTCAGGCTGTGGTGAAGAATCAGCATACCAAATATTGACTTTCAAGCTTAAAATTGTACAAACGTTTTTGCTTTACATATTCTATTTCCATTCATGTTTTTTCATGTTTCTGTAGATTGCTGCACCTATTTCCAAAAATTCTAAACAAATGTGCACTGGCTCTAGACTTTTGGACAGTACTGTAGAATAATTAAATAAACCCTAGTTGCAAGCAAAACAGACACATTTGCTAGCAATTTCATTGTGTGAAGATGCAAAAGTCCAAAATAAAGAAAATTATATGGAATAGAGATGCATTGAAGGTGTTTATAAATACACAAGGTGATGAAAAAGAATAAGGAACTAAGATGTTTGGAATGATAAGAAAGGAGAGCGTGTAAGGGTAAAATGGGAAAAGGGAATGGACACATAGAACAACAGGGCTTGGAGAGGGGATCAGTGTGCAAAAAATACGGAATATCAGATAGAGAAGGATTAGATTCGAGAGATACGTAATTTGAAGGAAGAGCGACAGCTAAAATACCATTTGGGAAATGTAATGATAGTCCACAAAAGAGTAACAGAGAATTTAATTGGAAAGATTCCTTAGAGGGACAGGAAAAGAAATAAAAAAGGAATCTGAGAACAATTTGCAGCGTGTGATTGAAGGAGGAGAGAAGATTCAATATTTAAAATGAGAAGAAGCAAGTCACAATGAGCAGAACAAGCACTATTAAGTAATGGCTGTGGTGAGTGAGTGTGAGTTGATTCAGCAAGAGAAAGAGACAGTTAAGAGGATGGTCCAGACAGAGGGGTGGAACAAAATGAGGGTAAAAGTGTGATTCAGAAAGCGATAGGAGGAAAGAGGGGGTGCAGCAGGCATAGACAAGCTCAGAAAGGGGGGTCTTCTTCCGTTCAGCTGTGTGTCTTGGCCGGCTGTGAAAAGCCGCTCTCTTCCTGTCAGCACAGGAAGCCCACAGGGCGCCATTGTGTCAGACTCAGAGAGAGATGAGGACAGAGAGATCAACAGACAGAGGTTTGAATAATTTAGTGGATTTATTGATACATTTAAATTTCAGGAGGTTGTGTATTAGTTGGTATTCAAGTCATGCTTGTTTGTTATATATTTCCCCACCTATGATTTAGCTGCCGCATATCTAGATGGCCAATACCAGGCAAGTCTCATTAAGACTAATAAGAGACTGATTTGTGTTTGTTGGACTGATTCACAGTCCCAATCGCAACAAAGACAGAATGAGGCTGCCTTCAAGCATGACAGTCGCACTCAGTCATGCTGTGGCTTAAACCCTTCAGCCCCCCCCCCCCCTTTTGCCCATATTGACTAATACATTTAATTACTGGGAAATTTTACCCAGGGTCTCTGTTTCACAGACAGTTTATTGTCTTCTTTGGGCACATTCACCCTAATGTCACTCAGAGATTAGTTGCCAAGAGTCTGTAGTGGTAACTGGTTCTCCTCAAGGGAGATGGCTCTTTCAAGCTCTTTCAGTGAAATGAGAAAATCTTTCATTTAATTTCACTTGTTTTTGTAAGTAATTGAGCAACTCACACTCTCAGAAAAAGTGTCTCAAATAGAAGTGCACAGCTGTGTGTTCACTGGAACAAAAATGTCAATCATCTCACCTTACTCATTCAAACACTCGCATTAATTGACACAAATTGCACATCATAAAATTACAGTACATGGCAAGACTCTTCCGCCTGTTTATTAGTTTTTCCCATTACGCTGTTTAATTTTTAACCAGAGTTAGAAATCAGCGTGTCTACTATTGTGACTGTGATTTTTTTTTTCCTGGTGGGATTTGTCCGAAATACCTTACCTAGGATGACGGCTGTCCAAATCACACCAAACCACCATTTGAATCTGTGATCTCATTCTTTCAGTCACAACCCAGAGCACATGACCACAAGTGAGGGTAGGAATGAAGATCAACCAGTAAATCAACAGCTTCACTTTTATCCAACACCCACAGATAACAAGCTTGACTTATTGTTTGCACAGTGGTTGTACAGGGATCTGCAACAATAGGCCCATGGGCAAACTCCTATGCATCCTTGAATATCCTTGCGGAGACACAGAGCTGGTGCAGAAAAATTGTTTCCTTGAATATTATTGTTTTGTTTTGGGGTTTTATGTAGTGATGTTTCCAGGAAATACAAGATTCCTTTTTTGGGAAGTGTGGAAAACTGATTGATCATCAGTTGGAAAATAGGCTGACCTGACCATAAGTCAGGTAAGTGTTAAGTGTGCTAGGTGTTTTAGGTCAAGGAGCCAGAAAAAAAATTTTAGGAATTGAGAAATACTGCAGTGTGTAAACTATGAACTATGATGTCACACGGGACTGTGAACTATACAGCAGGAGCAGAATGGAGTCTCAGTGAGAGGGTTGCTGCTCGCACAGTGGAGTGTCAGAGACAAGTCTTTGCAGATGGAAGCTGGCATGGAAGGGAAAGCAGTCAAAGTGGTCCGGGTGAGTTTCCAGAGGCAGGGAGTCCAGAAGGTAACATGGTTCGTAAATCCTTTTGCTGTGCAGGGAGGCAGGCAGGTAAACTAGCAATGAACTGAGCTTGGGCTGTGGCTGTGATTCCAGAGAAGACCAGCATCCAGATAAGAGTGAGCATTTCCAAGGGTGAGATAATGAACCGAAGGATGGACTAGTTTAGCAGAAGATCTAGTGAGGGCTCATTGAGAGCGCTGGTCTTATATACTGGCAGGCCAAATTGCCCACAAATCGTGGGCAATCCACTACAGCTCTATGGAAAAACAAAGCCACTCGCCATAACACTATGGATAAAACTATTGTCAAGCTGTTGTCAAACAAGCTGTGGATTAGAGGCAATAAGTAGTAATAACTAACAAAGGAAAAGAAAATGAGGTATAGCAGCATATATAACATGTGCATTCTGAGGTGTTGAAATCATAGATCATAGGGTAAGTATTACTTACCTACCTCCCTTGTAGTACACCCAAGTTTGAAGAAGGTAATTTGTTTTGAACATTTTAATTATTATTACTTTCTGACTGTGGTGTTTGTCCTGTCTTCCTCCCCTCACTCCTAGCTGGTCACAACAGATTGCTGCCCCTCCTTGACTCTGGTACTGCTGGAGGATCCTTCCTGTTAAAAGGGAGTTTTTCCTTCCCACTGTCACCAAGTGCTTGCTCATAAGGAGTCATGTGATAGATGGGGTTTTATCTCAAGACAACTGTTGTTGTGATTTGGCATTGTATAAATAAAATTTAATTGAATTAAATAACTAACAGCCGAAGTTACTGTTGAAATATTTGTTGGTCACATAGATTTCTTTCTTTACTAGTGAGATATTTTCTGATTCCTTCAGTCCACTCTTGAAACTTCCGTACAATAAAACAAACAACATAGATCATTTACTATAAGTATTCATATCTGAAAACAATTGTCTTTGTTTTCAGTTATTTCTTCGATCAAATTTTCTTTTTTCTTTCCCTTGTGCGCTTCTTTCATATTTTCCTTTCACATTCTTTCCTTGTCCTCTCAACTACCAAATCCCTGGTCTCCTTTTCTCTCTCCTCTTTTTCTCTTTTATCCCTGCTCCCTACTCTACCCTGTTTTGTTCTCCTTACTCTGTCTTGTTCTTTGTTTTTGTCTTCAGCTCTTTTGCTTCCCCTTTTAAGCCATCCTTTCCTTTCATGTTTTATTTCCCTATTCCCCTTTTCCCATCTCATATTATGTCTTGCCTGACCCATTCTGATTTCTCCTCCTACCTTCTCCTTTCATTTCTACCACTCATTCCTCTTCAGCCATTGCTTCTTCCTTTTTCTCTCAACAAAGTTTCCTGCTTATTTTTTTACTTGTTTGATAATAATCTCTCAATGGAGGCATTGCCACCATTACTCCATCCCAAACAAATGTAAGCACTGACAAAAATGGTGAATGTAGGCAAAGAGTAAAAAAGTAACATGCCCAAAAAAAAGTATTGTAAAACTAACATCTTTTGGACTGTGGACTGATGCAGCCATCTGCAGTGAGACCGGGTCATCACAGATGAGATGTAGGGTACCACACTCAGCTATTTACTCTAGTGGCTTTTTGTAGTGCCAGGCCATAATAAACCACAACAACGACTTTTATACACAGATGCTAATGTTGGAACAAAACACCTCAGGCAAAATTCTGAACACCCAACTTCAAGTTGCTGGTAGTTACTTCAAATCAAATCAAATCAAATCAAATCAAATCAAATCACTTTTATTGTCACATCACATGTGCAGGTACATTGGTACAGCACATGTGAGTGAAATTTATGTGTGCGAGCTTCACAAGCAACAGAGTTGTGCAAAATACAATAATGTAAACAAGCAAAATACAAGAATGGCTACATCTGAAACTAATAA
>NW_005187404.1:4348896-4364539 GCF_000239375.1 Pundamilia nyererei
AACAGCATTCTCACATACGTGTCTCTCTTCTCCAGGTGTGACAGGGCAGTGTGTAGTGTCAGGGCTATGGCATCATCAGGCCCAAGCCTTAAGATCCTGCTGCCAATTTAAGTGTTGCTCCACAAAAGTGTCAGCATGGGTTCATCCTCTGATCTGTTCTTTTTTTTTTCCCTTCACTTGATATAATGGTTCCCATCTGTAGCTATTTTCTGGTGCTCAGATTTGTTCACAGCAAGAGAAGGCCAAGCTGACCCACACAAAGCCTGACAGCTTCCAGCCTCTAACAAAATGCGTTGACATCACATTAATTGGCTCAAAGTGATATATTACACAGGTTACAGCAGACAGAAAATGTCATTTTCAAGTTAATATGAACTTTGAGTAGTTCTGTAAGATCTTGTGTAATTTATGAGTCACTGCACTGCTTTTGACATAAGTGATGTTTTTTTTACATACTGCTTGTTCTCTTAGCTGTGATTACCTGTCAACTGATCTGAAAAACAATGCCTCACTGAGAATACATATTCTGAGATCACTCTGTGGGCTTGATACCTGCAAAGCTGCAAAAACAAATGTTTTCAGCATACAGTATACCAAGGTCATAACCAGTGGATTGAATTTTGCAGGTGGGAGAGCCCTAAGATCCAGTGCTGCAGAAAAAACAATTTGTAGTGTGCTCCGGTGTTTCTGTCTTCATTCTATGTGTCTGAACATTACTGCTCAACATGCCAACAAATAATTCATCAGTAATTATCAGCTACTTTAACTATAGGCAATAATAATGATATATTTCTCTCTGCAGAAATTTTTTCATTGAGAAATATCAGAATGTCCTGCCACCTACCAGCACTAGATTGGAAAAAACTTATATTTGATAATCTAAAGGAAAACAGGACATGAATTCCATGTATTTTAAATGGAAAATAGCAATTTTGAGACATTTGGGAAAACATCATGTACTGCACAAAATGACTTTGGAGTGACCTCTTTTATTTGGACGTCCAATTTCGTCCACTAATGGGGTTGTTTTGTAACGCCAGGCAAAGTTTTTTTTTTTTCAGATGTCCTATGTTCGGGCTATTTATAATCCAAATGTGCTCGTTGTGGACGTCTTTTCAATGTCAAATTTAGACTCATTTTAGATGTTGTTTTTATATTGCTTCTTGAGGTTCTGTAGTCCCATATTTCCAGAGGGTGGAGGACATGTAACCTTTAGGCTCGTTTTTCCTGTAGTTTTGTTTACACCTGCAGCTGAGAAAATCAAATGAAATTATTGGAAAATGATCTGGAACAGTATGCCACCTTCCGAAATGGGACTAGATCATAACAGTTATGTGTGAAGGAATGCAGAATCAGCAGACATCTGCATGATAGTGCAGGCTTTTAACGCTAAAACAAAAGTGAGCAGCTGCACGGACTTCGAGCAGAAATGTCCTCGGCTTCTCACAGGCAGTTTGCAAAATGTACAACAAACAAACAGATAGTCCAGTTCATACACACTTACACAAACGTCTCATACTTTCCATTCTTCTCTCAGTCCAGCTACCAATCACAACCACATTCACTTCCTCTTACAATCATGAACTTTTCATAATAAAACAGGATACTTGTAAAAATGAACCATTTGTAATGCAAATGCAATTTATTAAACACATTTTTCTAAACACTTTAACCATTATTATTTTACATTTTAACATGGATTTCAATGTTTTTTAATATTTCAACACATTTTAATAAATGGCTGTTTTAACCTGGTTACAAACAAATAAGTTGATTCATTAAAATAAAAAAGCCAGTTAAAGAAAAACAGGAACATTTAAAATAACAAAAAAAAACACTGCACATGTACTGAATAAATCAAAAGAAACACATAATAAATCATGTTTGTTTATAAATAATCTGTATTCATATTTATGTTGATAACAACAATGTTGATATTTGTAAAAAAAAAAAAAAAAAAAAATAATTCATATTTCCTGCACCTGCCATAGATGTTCACATGTTGTCCAAAGAAAATTACCCAATCCAAAGTTCAAATGTTGACGTGTCTATAACAGAGTCTATAACATTTTGATAAAGGAGATTGTTTGAGTGGCAAAAATATTTAATTTTCTGGGAAGCTACTTCTGGTGTAAAGCTTATGCTCCGTATAGAGACATTAGATGTTCTCAAACAGCTTCACTTTTCCTATACACAGTAATATAATGCATGACAAAATGCCACTTTTGTACCATTAGGCAGCATAGGATCAGGCACCTCCAAAGGATAAAAAATATTGTTGATATAAAAAAAACGTAAGTTAATTGTCTGCTTTTTTATATCAGACCAATTGAAACCATATATGATACGCATGCATAAAAGACACACACTGTTCCCTGCCAACCCCCTCTCCCCCATTATCATCATGATCATTTATTAAATGTGACTTCCACCACAACGAGTGAGACTAAGAGTGAGGGAGCTCAAGGGAAGGAGGGATTGCTTTCTTAATTAAACGAGAGGAAAAAAGAGGAAGAGCACGGCGCCACAGGCTGGGCTCCTTTGAAGAAAAAACATTTATCTCATTCACTGCATTCCCCTGCTCCTCGTTTCTCCCTCTTTGAGTTGGCTTAGTTGCTCTGTGGCAGAGAACAACACGTACACACACACACCGCGCTGTTCTGTCGCTCATTTTCTTTGTAGAGGTGTAACATGAGGATTATTTCTTTCCAGGTCACAAAAACTGTGCTAAATTATATAACATTAAACATTCTTGTGCACCTGCCAGTTTGGCTGCATGTCGTGCTCTTGCTTTCTTTCTCCCACGCAAACTCACACAACTCAAGTGCATTCGAGTTGAGGTGAGTGGAGTTACACACATTAACGCTCACAGTTAATAACATAAGCAGAATTTACACGAGTGCAGATAGAAATGTAATGATCAAAAAAAAAAGCCATAAAAGAAAAAGGAAATCCTAAAACTTAAGCTTTTAATTTCTATAATTACTTGTTATTAACGCCAGTAACATGAAGCGAGCTCATATACACTTTAATGATGTCATTCATTTGTCGTGCATCATTTATATTTACATACAATATGACCATTTTGTGAAAAAAGCATTACATAAAGTCATGCAATTGTAGGCCGTTTTTACACTTTTTAAAATGGTCCTCGACTAAGGGCGTTTCCCCTCTAATGGAATTTTAAGGTATTTTATTTGAAATGACAATTTAATTATAATTACACACAAATACGTAAAGGTAGGTACATTAGAATAAGGGTGTAACAAGTCAGGTTTTACATTACACAACGGAAAAATTATACTTGGCTTATCCTCGCTCAACTTACAGGTATATTACAGCAAAGGGTGAGCAAATTACATCTTAAGAAGTTTTAAGTACAACATAACAAATTTAAGTAGTGTGTAGTTCCTTAGTAATTTTGCAGAAAAACAATATTTCCCCATTTTGCAGTACAATTTACTTTCCTGGGCTTTATTATGGAGCAACTTGACCTTCTCTTCTAACATTGTTATTTAATATTTACTATGTTGATATGCATTATGGATTTTCTTTTACTCAACTATCCTTTTGTACTTATGCTGTACTCAAAATTACAGTATACTTGCAGTATAATGCGTCTCTTTTCCTGTAAAATACCCAGAACTTGGGCAGGGTTAATGCACTCTATAATATGGAAAGTACAGGGTATATTCGATGTAAGGTTGGGAAATATTGTTTGTTTTTCCACTATATTACCAGGAAATTATGCAGTATCTAAAATTATAGTATCTTTTTTCTTTTTTTCCTGATTTTTTTCCCCATATTCATGTGTACCTATCTTTGAGTATTAGTATGTAAATATGATGGAATTGTAATTTTAAATAAAATATGTTGAAATTGCATTTATTTGCAGAGTAATTACACCTTCAGACATGGGCCACATTACAAAGAGTTACCAATAGTTTTATCAGTTTTCCATTTGTATGACCTTCTTTCACGATAGGTAACACAAATTTTAAGTGCTTGGCACAAAGTAAATAGTTTAAGACTGAGTTACTAGTGATTTACTTGCACACTGTCACTTGCAGTGCTATGCTTGTGGGAATGGAAATGTCATCAATATCAAGCAAGTTATTATATGTCCAAGTATTGCTTTTATCACATCGAGTTGGTCTTCACGGTTGGGCATTATTGTCTGCCCCACAAGCGGATATCTCCAAAATAACAAGCAGCTTGGGTGAACTGATAGCGGGCTCAGTTTTTTTTATGTTGAAGCAAAAGCCAGCATAAACGTTGTTTTGACAGAACATGAAATCTACTCAATTTGCTCAAAGAGGTCTCCAGAGAGCCCTGAGCTTCTTTGGATACTCCCTCTGAGGAGATTTAAACACACACTGTGTCCTCTGCCCCACTTCCTGCAGAAAGCATGTTACAACAAAGTGACTGAAAACAGGCCTCCAAAACCAAAACCAAAGTGAGGCATGCTCAAGATAATTTTCCCAAATACATTCTGTCCAGTGAAAATGATGGTTGTGCAAACTGAGCAGGGCAGAGAGGAGAGCCCTTTTTCCTGCAACACATTTAAAAGCTCATCCATTTGGATTTTCATACAAGAACAGTAAATTCAGTAGATCCATGCGCACCACATGATCCCCACCAACAAGGCGCTATCGACATTTTTTTTTAATTGCTATGTCTGGTTTCTGCTATCTTATTACTGTATGCATATTTGCATTGTACAGCACTTTGGTCTACCAGGTGTGTTTATAAAGTGCTATATAAATAAATGAGGATGATGATGATATTCACATAAGTTCAAGCAAAAACAGCTTCATTACATCAGTGATTCTTGTTGTGCTATTATGTCACTAAGTGCTTGTACCTGACTCACTTTAAAAGTGTTTTCTGTAAACACAGCAACATCTTAAAATGGACTACTCTTTTAAGAGCAGGGGGCAAAGCTTGGGAAAAGGGGGGGGGGGGGTGTCAAGGAGCAAGTGCTGAAGAACATTGTATCCCTGACATCCATCTGTAGCAGCCTGATGTTGCAAGTCTTGACAGTTCTGTCTCACACAACCAACTACATTTGTTCCCTCTTTTACCACCTCATGAGTGAATTTTATTCTGAGAAGGTATTGTAAGTCTTCTTGCGTCACAATCTAAAGGACTTAACTCGGATTCAATAGCAAACTGATTGCTGGAAGAAAAGGTAAGTGTTGCTTTTTGTGATGTTCTTGTCTAGGCCTGGGCAGTTACACTAATTACATATAGGCAGTTCCTATCACAGCAGCGTGAAGCAACTAAGTGGAAAAAAGTCATTTAAGGCTTCAGTAGTTACAGAAGAGTGAAAAATTAAATAAAAAATTACCATGAAGTGTTTTGGCCACCAATAGCCTAAAAGTGGGGTTCAACTTGATTGGATTGTATCGACTATAAAGAGCCGCAGAATATAATTCATGTCATTTTTATAGTAATCAAATTACTCGATTCTCTTTTATTTTTTTCCCTCCCAACATAGCATTAGGCTTTATAGAATGTGAAATCAGAACTTGGAGATCAGTCTAAGAAGAAAGAAAACTATTCACACTTGCAACAGACCCCTTAAAACATAAATTACTGTCGAGGAGAACGATACAGGAAGCCGTCAAATTATACAGGGACCATACTGTGCACTAAAAAAAATATTTAAATACCTTTGCACTTGTGTTGACCATTTAATAGACTTTAATACTCTGGGGTATTTACAGACCGTAATAATATTAACTGTTTATTTATTCATCAGGAAAAATACCTGCACATAGAGAGAAAGCTGATTGCACTACAGATAAAGGTCATGAAAGGTTAGTGACTTCTCCCACTGCTCACAGCCGGTTCTCAGTCAGCAATTGCGAACGGAGGGAGAGAAGTGAGAGAGAGACGGACGGAGAGAGAGGAGGAAGGGGAAAGTGAGAACAGAGGAAATAACCGTAGCTCAAAGAAGGGTCCAAAAAATGGAGGGAGTGAAGGAAGCAAATTAAAAATGAGAAGAGAGTATAGATAGGAGGAGGATGCGAGGTTAAAAGAAAGAGTGGGTTGAGTAGGGTTTCACAATTAGATCATTGATGGATGGATGGCATTTAGCTCCCCGCTACTTACGGAAATAACTAATTAAGCGTGTGCATGTATGTGTGTCTGTGGTCTCGGTATTAGAAATGATATGGGACCTATATCTTTTATCTTTAAGCTGCAAGTATTCACAAGTATGTCATGTTTAAGGGAACTTATTACGTATCCTGTCTGATAGACTAATGGCTATAATCCTCCTACTAAAACAGTCTGTAAAGAGGATGAGCAGTGAGAAAAATAAGTTGGCGTGGAGATAAAATAAGGCTAAATGCTGTTGTTTCTAGAAATTTTGCAAACACCGTGTTACATTCAGATATGTGTTATGAATAATACTGTTAAAGTCTGGCACCAAAACTGGCTCCAAAAAGTAATGACAGCTGGCAATTTGAAGCGCCCCACCTCTATTAGTAGGAGGTTTACACTTTTCCAAACACAAATTGGTCCAAACATTTCTTTTTGTACCTTTTCTGTCCTAAATAGTTTATATATTACCATTTTTTAAACACTTTCTATTCTTTTGATTATTTTCATTCAATGTGCGATTGCTTTTGTGGAAGCACTCCAACACTAATAATAACCCAGTGGTAGTATACGCAACATAATTGGCACGATACATTTTTGTAACAATAATTTAAATAATTGCACCCCTTTCCTTTTTTTTTGCCCGTCCCGTTTGGTTCTTTTGCCATCAGAATTATTGTCTAAAGGCAAAGGAAGATGCCCAACAGATTTACGTTACCAAATGGACCATCCCGGCCTTGCCGTATTGGTCTATTTGATTCACATTTGCTTTTATTGTTTATTTTATTTTATTTTCACTTGCTACACACGGGACAGACTTGACTGGGGAAAAGAAAGGGGAGAAAGAAAGAGGGAAAGCAAAAACAGTGGGGAGGAGGCACAGTGATAAAGGGCAATAAACAAAAACCAACAAAACAAACAAACAAAAATACATATATCAATCACCTGGATCACCTGTTGAGAAAACAAGCAAAAAAGAGAGAGCAATATAATAAACAACATCATCACGATGATCTATGTGAACATAACAGTAAATACTAAATATTGAATATTATTGTTCAGCATGTAAGATCGACAGCGCACAGTGTGCTTTGAGGTAGGAGCCAAAGAGGGTGTAGTTTGTGTGTGTGTACACCTGTGAGCATGAACGCGCTTGTATTTAAAAGGTTCCTTCATGTAATGATCTGCTAGAGGGTGTGGGGGGGCCACAGCCCCATCCACCAGGGCATGAAGCAGGTATGGAGGAGATCCAGGCTCCAGACATCCAGAGGCCCTCAGAGCACAAGAGACCAAGGAAGACCAACAGAGGGGCAGCTGCGCCACTATCCTGGAAAGAGCTGAGGAGAGCCCCAGATGAGGGGTCATTCAGCAGCCACGGAGCAGAAGCCAGGGGGGGTTGCAGTGACGTGCCCCTGCGCTCCGCCGGCAGCCAGCTGTGCCTGAGTGACCGAGTCCCAGGCCGAGAGGCCGAGGGCACAACACCCTCGAAGGGGTCCGAGCGAGCCCCAGGCTCCAGGCCCTGATAAGCAGCCACCGGGAGTGAGCCAGTGTGTACCTGGACGCCCATCCCCGGACACAAAGAACCACCAATGCACCGATGTCTGAGGGTGTCTGCCACTGGCAGGGGAAGTGGTAAGGGGAGATAGGCCTCCATACCTTGGAGGGCCTGAGATGTCCCTAGAGAGGTGGTGTCTGATACGCGACCTGACATATAGACACTGACACCCCTTTCCTTTTAACATGAAACACATGGAAAAACATTAATATTATATAAATTTCCTGAATTAATACATCATTATGAAGAAGATTACTGCTTAACTATTTTGGACTGAACCACAGATATGCAAAAACCGGGATGGTAGAATAAGTTGGTAGTTTTATTTTTAACTTTTTGTACTATGACAGTTTTATACTCTATATTTTCTCCATTCTGTTATGTATCTTTTACCTATAGATAGTGAGTATCTGTTCCACTTTCACTTTGCTTAATTTCAATCTTTTACTCATTTGAAATTAGGAGAAAAGGACTCATGAACGCACCAGACTGCATACTGCTACTTGCTTAGCAATTAGACCATATTGCTATACAAAGCTTTTATGTGACTTTCACAGAAAGCATCCAGTGCAATTTCCTAAACAGTAACAGTCCATTGCCTAGATTCTACACAGCATACTTCTGCCAATGTTTATGTTTTACACTGTATTTTTCCATTTTATATAATTTATCCACAGGCTTTATCCTAAAATATTTTATTCCCTGATCCATCTGGTATTCATCTGGGTAGCTAATTTAGCCCGTTGATTATAATGCAGGATTGCCAGTACGCCAAGGGGGTTGTCCTCAAACAGACTGTGTTTTAACAGAGGTGGTTCCTCAAATATTAAAAAAACAAATTTCAACCAGTACTACTCTAAGTTTTGGTTTACAAGTTATGTTTCAATTAAAAATATTTCTCCAGAAGACTTTTTTTTCCCTTTCTACTAAATCTAAACAATTTGAATAAATTCATAAAACAATTACAAAGACTGGGTTTACTATAAATATACATGGTTAAGATTAAAAAGGACTACAAAATAAAAGATTAGTTCTACAAAGGAGCAGCATGGTGGTGCAGTGGTTAGCACTGTTAGCCTGTCTGTGTGGAGTTTGCATGTTCTTCCCATGTCTGCATGGGTTCTCTCCAGGTCCTCCAGCTTCCTCCCACACTCCAAAAACATGCAGTTTGTTGGGTTTGGTTAAGCTGGTGTATCTCAATTGGATCCTCACGCTGTGGCAGCTTGGATAGCCCACCTCCGAAACACCATAACAGTAAATTGGATAAGTGAAAGAAAATGGATGAATGGATAGTTTTCCAACACTGGTGTTTTACTGGGACATTTTAAAATTTTTAATCACTGTAGCTAGCGTACAGCATTATTGGTACATGCTGCACAATCAATCCTCAGTCAAAACAGTGCTTGCTTGTGAAAACAAACCAATCTGTACAAACCTCAGCCCCATCTGACTGAAGAAATGAATAAGCCTTCAGTTTCATATATTTGAGTCTGAATGCACTGTCAGCATGTGACGTGTGTTATCGCCACCACTTTGTAACTGAGAGCAGCGGGTGGTCGAAGCTTGTTCTGAGTGTCTTTCTGAGAGGTCTCACCTTGCGTGCTGCTGTGATCTGTTTTTTACAGCTTCAGGAACTATACCAGTAGACTGTGGACAAACATCAATTTGAGCACTTTATTATAGTTAGGAATTACAAAAACTGTTTAAGATATCATTGTCTCTGGGATTAGCAATAAGAAATTAGTTGGTTGTTTCAGTCACGATAAAGGTCAATGGAAAGATATAATATGCAGTTCTAGGTTGCGGGGGAGAAGTTTTAGTGCTCATGAAAAATCAGAGTGAGAGAGAAACTGATGAAAGGGGGGTATCATCAAGATAATTGTCAGGAATGAAGAGATGAATAAGAATACACAGACTGAAAGCTTTTATGCCAAATGTTAAAGTGACAAAGTGCTCTTGAGGAAGAGAGGAAACATAGTCAAACACAGCTTTTTTTGCTAAACCCCACCTAAAGGACAAAGTGCTCTTCAAGTATTCTGAGCTACTGGCAAACACTTGTCGTGCTCACACGCATGCACACACACTTTCATCCAGTGCTGTGTGTTTAGAAAGCTCTACAGATATATGACACTCACCTGAACTCCATTCAAACATGCACGCACACACACACAAACACACACACTTCAGCTTCTAGGAAGGGATTAAACTCAACCTCCTCATACTGTACCTTCACTGTGCTGCATGTGGCTCAGCTGGTGTTAAATCGGCACACACTTACACACTCACACACTGCCTTGGTATTACTTTTACTTTCAGTGCCAAAAATAACCACTGTGTCATGTTGAGAGAAACATAATTTTTTCATAGGCACAAACTAGTTGTGGAATACTTCACTGTGTTTATATTTCATAGAAATACAGTATGCACTCATAGCTGATCACTGTTGAGTGGATTAATTTTGAATGCAAGACTTGCGTCCGCACACACGTTCTTCTCTTTCTGTCCCACGCATATACAAGTTCAGAACAAGTTAAGACACGAGTAGAGTACAGACATGTTGTTCGGCTGTTTACAGTGGAAGCAAGCGTTTCATTATTCATGTTGATTAAAGAACATCTCTGTTTTTGTGTTCCACTAACAGGCCAAACAAGAGGACAGGAACAGAAGGAAAACAGTAATTGTCTTCATTACCAGCAGCCTTCATACGCTGCGCAACACACACTCAAACACATTCATCTTACTGCTTACCATGTTTAAATGACTGACAGCTGAAACTGGCATTGTGTTGAGTTGCTTGGAGTATTCCTTTGTCTTGATTGTGTAGGTTTGTTCACAATGCTGGCTTGGTTTCTATTCAAATCTAGTGCAAATTTTAATTGAATCTGCAGAAAATCTGCAAAAGAGAACCATCCACAGCTGTTATGCATAAATAAGAGGTTTGCCTAATTTTTTTTTAAAGCAGCAATAATCCAGTTGAAATTAAACCAACCAGTTGAAGAAGAAGAAAATATGATGCATGTATGACATTTCTGTGTGTTTCACCTATTAAATTCAGAAAGTTTCCTTTTCATAATGCACATGTTTGAAGGTTTTGTCTGCAACAACAAGAGAAGACACTTCAGTGGGCATTTAAATAGATTAAGCAATGCTATTGTTCATTTGTACAGTAGTACTTTCATTATGGCATTACTAGAAAAGGGCTGGGATTAGATAACATCAAAAAAAAGACTCCATTCTGAAGAATGTTTTATGGTTATTAGATATTGTTTCTGTAATTAAGTTTTAATGAAAACGTGTGTGCTGAAAGTTGCACCCATGATAAAATTCTACTACAACACCAACTTATGTATAGCATAATACCTATAATCAATTCAGAGGGACATACAGTACAGTACATTCATGTTGTAGTAGTGATCTTGTGAATGTTTGGTAAAAAGCAGGTGCTCATGAATATTCAATAAAAGGGGAAATTGTTCAAATGTGTGCTGCTTTTCAGCCTAAAAAACATCAACATGTATGTATTTGTAGTTAACGTAAACGGGATGAAAATATGTTTCCATGTATACTGCCACTGGTGTGAGTACTCGTGTTTTCTTCTGTCGACGTTTCAGCTATTCAAACCGTGTCATAGGTTTGATAAACCCTCTTCTCTTCAAGCATCTTGTCTTTCATTAGTATGCATGGTTGGGTTCACCATTGGTTCACAGAATGAATGAATGCAGTAAACTGTAAGAGCTGTCTTTGTGCCAGCAACATTGCAGTCATTTTGATTTCTCAAGGTTATTTTTCTCTGATATGCATCCAAGAAATGCCACTGTGTTGTGACAGCCAACAATGAACTACTACAATCTGTCATGACACCTGTTTGCACTTTTTTGGTGATTTCGTTTTATATATAAATATATGGTGGTTTCATCATCAAATAAGGTCCAGACTCAGTTTGTTAATATGTTGACTTCAGTTGATACAGCATTTCTTCAATACAATACAGGCCATCTTTGACTTAACAATAATATTTCTAAAAATGTTTTTATATACTTTTGAATGTTTTAAGATTAATAACTTACAACTCCCCCTTTAGCAGACTACAGTAAATTGTCTGTACTTTCACTGGTACTACCGGTGTTAAGACCTATTAAAATATATATATATATTGCTAAATGCACTTAAATGCTAAACTGAAAAGAAACAGAAGATAAAAGAAATAGAAGAAACTACTAGTATGTCTACAAAAATTCAGATAATAGATTTTTTAAAACTGGTTCTCAACACATTTAGGCATTACACCATCTTCATCTTCGAGAGGACATTTGTACCATCACATGCTCGGACTCCCGGTGATACTTACATGTGGATGTTTTGCCCCAACAGTCATAAACACTTTCCAGATTGCAGTTTATCTATGTGCTGCAGTGTTGGATGTGGGTACTGTTAGGCGGTTGAGAGTGTTGAGGGAGAGCAAGGTTGTGCTTTTTTCATTGATCCGGATTCCACTGCAAATCCCCCTTTAAAGGAGTGGGTTGGTCATAAGGCAAACCTTTTTAAATTTCTAAATTACTGCCTGGAAGGAGCTATCAGACGTGATGATACCACAGTAATAGTTTTTACCTCTCGACATCATGAAGAAATATTAGACCAGGTAATAATCTGTAATTCTGATGACATAATCAAAATCATTAAATTTCTCTTTGCTTGGGGTTTTAATAATACATTCAAATCATGAAGAGAGGTCTGTATGGCCAAGAAAGGTTGATTACACTGAGTTCCAGCTGAATATTAACACATTCAGGTCGACAGTGTCAGTGCCGTGTACGTGAAAGGTTGTTTAAACATGCAGGCCTGCTTGTGTTCATACATCATAATAGTTTAATTGCTGGTAACTTATATTTCCTCTGCTCAGCTCAAACTTACACATACAAACAATTTAGTTCAGTTCAATCAAGGTTTATTTATACAGCCTTAAATCACAACAACAATCACCTCAATGTGCTTTAGCCTGCACTAAAGACCCTACAGTAACACACATACACAAACACACAGACGCAAACCCAATTTGTAGTGCAGGCTTTTCTTAAACATACAGGCAATGACAGTAGTGTTAATAAATATTCAACTGCCGTGCACAAATGAAATACAGCCATGCACACACACACACACGCATGTACACATTCAATGAGCTCACAAGTCGTAATCAGCTGCCATAAAAACCTTGGTGTAAACCCCTGCCTCCCCCTTAAATCCCAATAATTTCACTGAGGCCAATTCTCAGCAGGCTCTTTCAGAACACTGACATACCTTCAATCACACAGAGAGACACACACAAGCACTGTTGTATTCCATGTTTTAGATTACGCCTTAGGTTATTATAGTGAATGTGAGGGGTGGAGATGGTCAGATGCCTAGTTTGTCTGCTGATCAATTGAAGCCAATGACCTATTGAAGACAACATCATGGAGCTTACACCTTGTAAAAAACATGTATCTCCCTTCATGAGATACCAAACATACTGTTGATTTCAAATACAACTAAGATGCAAAATGTATCTCCTTTTTCCTTCTTTGACTTTCAAGAATCCTACTTCTCTTCCCTTATGTTTTGATGTATCTACGACCCAAGCACCTACTTATAAGCTCCAGAGAGCTATTTTCTCATTCCTCATTATAGTTCACCAACTTCTTATGTAACATATTTGTGGGGAGTGATGAGCAGCTTATATCCTGTATGCAAAAGTACAACTACAGAAATCCTTATTCAAAAACAAAAGCCTAAAAGATTTGTAAAGCAAACAGAGGGCAGTAACAAACAACTGATACAACGTATCTGTATCTGTATCTGAAATTATTTCAAACTGGTTCTCAAATGGTATCCACAGTCACCAGATCTTAATCCTACAGAGGGATGTGGTGGAATGTGTGATTTACATCATGGATCTGCAGCAACTATGTATTGTTATCATGTCAAAATGGATCAAAATCACTAAGGAATGTTTCCAACACCTTGTGAAGTCTCCACAATGAATTAAGGCAGTTCTGAAAGCAAAAGTGGGCATAACCCGCTACTAGCTAATCAAGTGACAGATGATAAGTGTGCATTAAAGAACATTTTTGTAGACTGTGTAGCTTTTTGGAAAATAATTTCGATTTTCATGTCAAGAATGCGAGGCAAATTGGTAGTTTCCAATGCTTCCAGTTTTGTTCATTCGTCTCTTTTCTATTAGAAAATAAGGTTTCATTAAATTCTTAATGCAATTGTCCATCCATCCATTTTTAGGTTCTTATCTGGGTCTGGTTCCCTGATGTATATATAAGTCAACAAAGAGATATAACCCCTTGAACATATCTTGGGTCTGCCCCATGATTTTCTCCCACCAGGACATGGCTAGCAGGTGCCTAGGAGTAATCCTGATCAGATGTCTAAGACACCTCATCTGGCTCCTTTCAAACTGGAGGAATAGTAACTTTATTTTGATTTGTTTCTGTAATCTTATTCTTTCAATCACTACCCAGAGTCCTTGTGCCCATAAATGAGGGCAGGAATGTAGACTGACTGGTAAATCAACAGCTTTGCTACATCCTTGAATATCCCTGAGAGAATAAAGAGCTGGTCCAGTTTTCCACAACTAGGATGAAAATACCATTTTTCCTCCTGATTCAGCTAGCAGACCAATCGTCCTTCCCAGCACTCTGGCATAGACCTTTCAAGGGAGGCTCCAGCGTATGAAGCTGGAAGAAGCTCACTGGTCCCCCTTCTTGAAAAGGGAACCACCATCCCAATCTGTCTGACTTCCAGGCAGTGTGGCAGAGGTGTATCATCCAAGAGCTTTGAAAACCTCACAATGAATCTTATCCACCCCAGGATCCTGGCTACCAAGGAGCTGTTTAGCTACCTCAGTGATCTTGCCTCAAGTGCTAGGCAATCTACTCCATTCCTCAAAAGAAAGCATGTCAGTGGGATTCAAGTGAACCTTAACATATTCCTTTAATACGTTAAGGTTAGAAGTTAGAAGCACCACAGCCATGGTGTGTAGTGTGGACAGCTAGACCCTAACCCATCTTGAGTTTCATAACAGTTTGCCAGAACCACTTCAAGGTCCACCAAAAGTCTTGTCACTAAGCTCTTCCCACACCTCCCACACCTAGGGTTTTGCTTTGGTTGTTTCTAGCGTGAACCTCATCTTTTCCAATTGCCTATCAGCTGCTTCTGTAGTCCTACATGCCATTCAAGCTCAACATGACTTCTGCAGCTTGACAGCTCCCTTCACCTCTTGTGTTCACTATCTGATTTATACAATATTACATACATATTAAAACATTAGATATGCTGTAACTGTCATTATATTCAAATTATGTTTTCTCATAGAACAAAGAATTTTGTGATTTTTACATTAACTGATGACATGGTCATATTTAGAAGTCTTAACTAATCATTCATTTTGACACAATAAGCTAATGTTGCAGAATAACATATTTGACATGGGTGCAAATGTTGCCATTGATGTGACAGATGATGTTAAAACATTATATTTCAGTGAAAAAAAATGGTTTTTTTATCTGTAATTAAATCCTTAAAAAAGTTAAAAAGAGCAGCGACAGCAGCCAGATGTAGATGAAGAACATGACATGGGTAGACCATCATTCTAGCAAGGAGGAAGAGAGGGAGGCAGAGGTTTGTGACCACTACATTAGCCTCTGTGCTTGTCTCCCTCCAGCACCATTAGCATATCATTAGAAAACATCTGAACTCACAGATGTTGGACGCTTAGCCTGGCAGGTTTGCTGGGAAACCAACACACACAAACACATGCACACACAGGCTCACTGCAAAGCTAATGTGTTCTCTTGGTGAACACACCACATCGAGACACACAATGAACGCCCAGATGTTTTTTGCTGGCTGATGGCAGGATGAGAGAAAAGGAGAAAGGACATGGTGCAGATCTGACTTAGGCTACGTTCACACTGCAGGTCTTAATGCTCAATT
>NW_005187404.1:4364559-4369860 GCF_000239375.1 Pundamilia nyererei
GTTTTTTTATCTGTAATTAAATCCTTAAAAAAGTTAAAAAGAGCAGCGACAGCAGCCAGATGTAGATGAAGAACATGACATGGGTAGACCATCATTCTAGCAAGGAGGAAGAGAGGGAGGCAGAGGTTTGTGACCACTACATTAGCCTCTGTGCTTGTCTCCCTCCAGCACCATTAGCATATCATTAGAAAACATCTGAACTCACAGATGTTGGACGCTTAGCCTGGCAGGTTTGCTGGGAAACCAACACACACAAACACATGCACACACAGGCTCACTGCAAAGCTAATGTGTTCTCTTGGTGAACACACCACATCGAGACACACAATGAACGCCCAGATGTTTTTTGCTGGCTGATGGCAGGATGAGAGAAAAGGAGAAAGGACATGGTGCAGATCTGACTTAGGCTACGTTCACACTGCAGGTCTTAATGCTCAATTATACAGTACAAATAAAATGTTTACGTTGTCTTCCAAACAGTTTCACTAACATCTACACTGGATGGCCAGGAAGCGTTCGCGATGTCTTCTCTGGCGCTGATAATTGGCTTCAGTCTTGTGTCGGTGGCGTAAAAGGCGGATTTAATGCGACTTGACCGTTCAAACAGCAGTCGCTTTCTAAAACATCGGATATGTATCGGATTCAGTACCACATACGAAAGTGACCCAGATCGGATTTGAAAATATCGGATTTGCGCCGTTCACACTGTCATACCATGATCGGATATGGGTCGCATAGGGTCAAAAAAAATCGGATTTGATGCGCTTTCGCCTGCAGTGTGAACGTAGCCTTAGAGGCCAGATAGAGAGATGCAGAGAGAGATTTTATTTCCATCCATTCACTTAAAACTACAATACAAAATATTACATATGTACATGTGCATCACTATCAATGCAAGCCAAAGTGACAATTCTCATAGCCCTACGGGTGCTCAAATGCACATGTATGTGTTTAGATCTCTATGTCTGTATGCACTGGTAAACTTCCATTGGCAGCACTGCACATTTATGTGTGTGTGCCTGAGCCTGAATGTTCAAATGGTCATATTATCAAAGCAGTTTAAAGCCATCTGCCAGCCTTTGGGGACAGTGCTGTCTGTGATCTGTCAAACAGTTTGCATTTAGTCTGCCTTGCCAGAAACCAGGCAGAGCATTTAGACAAGGTGTGTGAAGATCCAGGACCACTGCACAAGAGGGTAATCATTATCTGACAGGCACCCAGGGATGGCATTTAATGGTTTTGGCAACCGGCCCAGCTAAGTCATTTGCCTGCTGGCTCCAAACCATCTCCACAAGGATTCTTAAAAAGGGCAACTTAAGATACATGCAGACTTGAGTACAACAAATGCAGATTTTCTGAAGGCCCAAGGTACACAAGGTAATCTTAAAAACCAAATGAAACTATTTCAAATCCAATTTTGATAACATTAATTCCTTGCATGTAGTACTTTGGAAAAACAAGCAAAAGTACTGCAGATTGACCTTTCAGCACAAAAGGGAAGCAATTTACTTAATAAAAATAAGTAGAGGTGTGACAGTCCACATCGCAAGATCTTGCCGCGTTTGTATTGCACAGCTAAATCGGGTAGTATTAAATGTGACTTTAAAGAATAATAATTGGATAACTACTATTGTCACAAAAAGGTGCGCAGAAAGAGCAAGATTGAGGTTGCAATAAATGTATCTTAATTTATAATCTGGTTAAAAAGTTTTAATTAAAAAAAAAAATCAAAGTCTTTCTACAAACGTATCTAATTTTTAGAAGAGCCCAGTGTGAAATTCAGATAAAGAGACTACTCTTAGTTTTAGCTGCAGCCTCTGGGTGACCTCAGCTCCCTCGCTATCAAGTGGTGTGTCCAACTGGCGAACACAGAAGGTGAAAACAAAGTAGCAGTTTCCTCTCATATCCTCCTGTTAATAAAGAGTTAATGTGATTTAACACCTTAATGCCTAGTGTATCATATTTAAAATGAATGAAATGAATTGAAAGAAGCATATATATTCCATATATAGCATATTTGAAAGCTGGATTATCTGTAGTTTTCCCACAAAGTATGTCCCTTATTCCTGGAGTGGTCTGTATTTTCCATTTCTCCCAGAGTCATTCTATTTCGTCCGTTTTTGAGAGAGGTGGGATTTTCAGTGACGGGTGTTACTACCTTTGCATGTGCTTCTGTTTGAATCTGAACTGTATTCTGCTTTAAATCTAAGATTAATATGGTTTCATGTACTTTCCCCTTCTTTCATGATAATTCCTCTCACGTCCAATACCCACATGTGAGCCAAATTAAGAGCAAGTGTTAGCCTCCACTTGTGCAAAGCTTGTACTTAATTGTACTATTTTTCAGTGTGTCATTTCTTGTTGTATTATTACCAAAATGTTACATGAGTTGTATTTCTATTTCATCCAAATACTGTAAGTATATTATATTTAATTTTACTGTTATATTTGGCTTCTGACTTTGACTTATTATTTTTAATTTTTCAAATAAAAGTTAAATCCATATATGCAAACTGTTTTATTTAGTTGCTGACAGAAAATACGAATGCATGCAGACCTACATACATAAATGCTTCGTCAGTAATAGTTTTATTAATAAAATGTTCCTCACTGGAGCCTCTGAACGACTCTCAGAATGTTCCTTTTGTGACGGTTGCATTTCATTCAAATCTCCCTTGCTGCTTTCCTTCAGGGGCTTTCTGCCTAAAAGGCTTCGTGATGGAGTGCTTTTTTAATAATAGTCAGTATTTTTTGTGTGTAGTTTAGTGAAGCTAGGAAATAAAGTACCTGATTAGGAATGGGTCATGGTCTGGATTAAAATATAACCTTTCAACAACCTGACCATGACTTAGACAATCCTCCTGGCAGAAAGCCTTAAAGGACCTCAACCACACCTAAACACATCCCATCACCCTGCTACATTGGGAAGCATTAGGACTTGAGTGCCACTTTATGAGTCTCTTCAGTGAGCTCCTGTGTATTTATATTTAAGTCCCATGGACAGAACTCAATTTGATTAGAGGTTCCACAGAAACAAGTAGTGCCAAGGATACAGCAGTATGTTGCAACTATATCTGATAAACAAAGTGCTTGGTGAAGGACGTGAGAAACGTTATTTTAGTTGCAAGTTTTTCAGCATGTCTTCAAGACCTCTAATCCATATATGGCACAATATATTATAACGGTCACTTGATTTTGCCTCTTAGTGTACTCTGTCCACTGTGCTGGACTGTCTCAGGGTTGTCATTGCAAGTATGCTCCTATGTTTATGGATCTGGTGCTTAGGGCCCTTTCAAGCGCTGTCATGATTAGGGCCAATGTGCTACCTGTCTCTTTTTTAGCCAGTGATAGGATTTCTTCCTCTGTCTGGAGTGAATTGGTCTTCCGTGACATTTTCTTCTCCTCCTCCTAGTCATTTCCATCAGTCGTCTGCTGCCTTTGGCAGTTCTTGTAGCAGTTTGTCTCAGGGGGGCATTTCCCTGATGTATTCAAGGATGCTCCTTGTTTTATCCTGGATCATGGCTCTGACACTCACTTATCCATGTAGTCCTTCTTTTTGCTCTCCTCAAGCCTCAGCATGCTGGACCTTTGCTGGAACTGACGATTGTGGGGAGTTTTCATGTCTTGACATCAGTGACATCTGTCTCATCTCCTCTGTTCAGCTGTGTATCAGATGACTGGTAGGACATTAATGGCTTATGAGTTATACACATCACTGTGCTGGCTTCTCAATACATAACTTGTGTGTGTGTGTGTGTGTGTGTGTGTGTGTGTGTGTGTGTGTGTGTGTGTGTGTGTGTGTGTGTGTGTGTATACACATCTGTATTATTTATGCACTAACTCTGCATTATTCATGTGTTTATGGTTAGTATTTAAACATTAGACAATATCACTCCTTCAAAAAAAGAACAAATACATAAATTGCGACCTGTTAAGATAATGATGAGCACAACACTGCTGGCTTAATCTCTGAATTACTAGCTTCCTCACAGTTGTAGCTGCCTCTAATTTAGCCTGACGTTAATTCTTGCCGGTAGTCATATTGATGCGGCACACTGCCACTCTGTCACTGAATCAAACCATAATAGCATTTATTTACAAGTCATGGTTTACTGGCACAGAGGGCTCTGATTTCACAGGTGTGGGAGAGACTGAGCACAGTCTGTAACCATAATCTGCATATTTCCTCAGTCATCGATGTGCTCTGCAAAGACCTTCAAATCTCTTCAAAGGTTTGTGTAACTACTCAATGTGTGGGCTGTCGCTCCAGCCTTGCGCAACTGCCGAACATGTTGCTTTAAGTCTTTCACACCTAAATTTTGATTTAAATTTGTATTGATCTGTTACTTTCACTGAGCACACTGACGTCTATCTACACTTTCAATATGCATGCCAGTTTTTGGGGGGAAAAAAGCTGCATTTTATAGTAATGGGTGTAAAAATGACCAAGACCTATGTCTACATTATATCCCCACTGTCATCATTTAGGGCCATTACTAAGCATGCATTTTTTAACAGTCTGAAGTCACATAAGCTAAACAATAGCTGCTACGTGTTATAAATGCACTGGTCACCGGATGTCATTGATTTGCATTGATCGTCACTCTACTTAGAGTAATGCAGCTCCAACCTCGTGGTGTAATACAATCCATTGATGCATATCTACAAATGCTCCTTTTTTTGGTCTGTTTTCAACAAGGTGCAAGCTGGCTAAAGGGAAGCTGGGCCATAGGACACAATTTGACATGGTACTACAGGTCAAGTTGCAGGAAGGGAAGGGTTGGGGACAAAAATTAGATAAAAAGATAAAGTAGAGGGAAGACTACTGAGAGGTCTGATAGATTATGATATCAACATAATGAAGTGCTAACAGAAATAAGGGAGGGTTAAAAAGAGAGTGGGGAAGGAGGAATATGGTTATGTGAATATGGTTAAAAGGATGAGTCACAGAGACCATGGTTAAGGTAGAGGATGAAGCTGAAGAGCTGTAGGAAGTATGCGGAAGGTGGGGAAGGAGGAGGTGATGGGGAGGAGGAAGAGGACATTTAGACTGATGAGTCAGCACAAGAAAGAGAATGATGGATGAATAACCAGCACTCAAAGTGGAGGGGATGATGGTTATTTCTTGTAACCTTTTAAGCACGAGTGGTGACAAGTTGCTCAGTGGCTGCTGGAAACACAACTTACGATCTAACAGACAGACAGACAGATAGATAGATAGATAGATAGATAGATAGATAGATAGATAGATAGATAGATAGATAGATAGATAGATAGATAGATAGATAGATAGATAGATAG
>NW_005187404.1:4371100-4376884 GCF_000239375.1 Pundamilia nyererei
GCTGTTATAGCTGCAGAGGGTGGGCTGGCATCATATTAAACCCTATGGATTGATTATGGGATGTCACTCAAGTTCATATGCGTGTGAAAACAAACGAGTGAATACTTTTGGCGATATAGTGTATCTTACTATATTAGTTTACTGATGATAAATTAAATGCAGTAGAAGGTATTTAGTAACATGAAATATGGCAACAGTGATTAAAACTGGATTGCTTATTTAAACTTTCAGGAAACAGTCGAATGAAAAGTAAAAATTTCTTTTTCACTTTACACCCATTCTGGTTTGAGTCAGCTGAAAAAGCAAACACGAGAGTGTCATTTACTACAAGCCTATGGGACTCTTTGTTGATCGGTCGTTTTTACTGGGGTGGTATATTGACTGTGAACTTAGCAAATGACTTCAATCCAGCAGAGGAAGAGAATGCCTCAGAGGCAATGTATATATTGATGAATGGATTCAGAAATTGGTTACAGCTAGATATTGCAAGATATGAGGGAATGTGCAATCATTTTCTGCTGTAGCATTATCTGTATTGACTTGCTATGAGTAGAACAGAAGTATATAGACAGAACTAAAAACTCTCCTTTCTATATCGTCTTCATTTAGTTATTTTTTCTGTCTACTTTCCAGGCCGCGGAACAATATAATATATATATAATGCAACATGCTACCTTTTGAATGCTGGGAATTTGTATTTGTAAACGGTCCAAAAAGTATGTGACAGGTGACAAATGATCTCTTTGTCTATTGCTGTCCACCACAGGTCAGCCTAAAAGAATCCTGTTATTGATCCCTGCAAAAACAAGCCACGTCTGAGAAGCTTTCAGAACAAGCAGACAGCCATTTATGTAGTTATAGGTATTTAAGTATGTAGTTCATCATTCTTGCTTTCTGTGCAATGAACATTTGTGCATAAAAAGCCACGGGGAAAGGCACTTTCAAAAAAAAAAAAAGTTCTTGCCTGTAGCACACATACTGTGAAGTCTCACAAGATGAATTCTCTCAGGATCAGGATCTTGCAAATCTTGCAAAAGCCCAGCTGCCTTGCAAGCAATAATATTCACTTTAAGAAACTATTCATGTTATTATTTTTAAAGCATCCTCATGTTAATTTCATCCATCCATGCATGCCCAGACCTCCTTCTCCCCATCCACATCTTTCAAGCTCTTCCAGGCGGACACTGAAGCATTCTCAAGTGAGCAGATATACATAATCTTTCCAGCATATCCTCAGTCTACCCAGCAACTCTCTCCCAGTAGAACATGCCAGTGCTTATACACTCAACAGTGCACGCTGGAGGTCAACCTTCAGTGAAGCCAACAGAATCCCGACATCCTTTGCCTGCATCCAGAGCTTCTGTTCATAAAAGTTAAGAACATCATCAGTGATAAAAGGGCAGCACTGGCAAAGTTCATTATCCACTGGGTATGAGTCTGACTTTTGACTGGTAGTGCAAAACAAACTCTAATTGTGTTTGTACGGGGATGAAATAGCCATGGCAATGGGACCCTTACGCCTGAAGCACCCTGAAAGGAACATGGTCCAATACCTTTTCCAAGCTTCTCTCCCACTGCTGGCTTTAGGTTGGAGGCCTGATATCCCACAGGCCGGCTCCTCACTCTCATCAAATTTTCCTTGGTAGATCCCATCAGGGACAAGCAGCCTTTGACAACATAACTCCTTTGATCACACAGGCATGCAAACCCCTCCAACACAGTAAAGTGGTCATTCATGAAGAAACTTCTGCATGGTGCCTTGTGTAAACTTCACCCTGCAACAAACACTAGATTATGCAAAGTGGAGCACTGAACTGTAGCTTTTACTGAATACTAGAAAAGATATTTTTATTAAAAATTAAAAACCTTTTATTTTGAAATTTTTATAACATTCACAATTGATAACATAAGCACTGATATTGTATCTAATGCATTTTTGAGGCAACGGAAAAAACAAACCAAATTCAAAAAGTCAATAAATGTCATTTAGTTGCTGCATGTTTGACATTTAAAATATTTTTATGAACTGTTTTTGAAAAAAAAAAACATCTGGTAAAAAAAGGAGTTAAAGTGTTTTGTCACATATTCTTTGTAATTGCCGTACTTTTCTTTGGATACAGTACACTTCACATTTATTTCATCCTTGAGCTGCAACATCAGCTGGCCAGGCAATAATTTAATGATTTAATAATCAGTCGGTACATCAGTTTGATTCAGTGGCTGCTTTGTTTTGATTGTTCAATTTGCCTTACACACAAACAAAGCCACTGATACACACATCTCAGTCATATGGTGTTCTTGTGCCGTTGAAATGGGACCACCTGGAAGACGAAACCAGTGGAATCCAGATGTCGGTTATTATGGTGAACTTGTTCTTTTTGGGTATACTCAGGAATGCCAAGTTTCTGCCTCTCTAGAAGATGTTCAAATTACAATCTGAATATTTTTGTGTGAAGATTTTACCACAGTTTACATTGACTAATAAAATACATTTTTACATGTATATCGTAGAGTTAACAGTTATTAAATTGCTACCTGCTTTTGCCAGCTTTGCTTTCTGTATAACTAAACTTTTAAAAATTACTGTGGGGTTTTATTTATTGTCATCACTGTTTAAAATGACTATATCAGTAATGGGGAAAAGCTGAGTGGTTGTTTTTGATGTCCAGAGTTGATTTCTAATGGCATTGCGTTGTTGCAGAAAGTGACTTGGCAAGTGACAGTGGTAAAAGCCATTATTACATTCAGTGAGCTTAAATTCAACGACCGGGACATTTACACTCCACAGTTTTAAATATGAGGTGGTTCTGTGCTCAAAAACAAACCACAATAAATGTCCATTACCATGCAACAAATTATTGTACAGATGGCTTAGCCCTGGACTGAAAACTCTGAGAAAATATCTTCACTTTGGGTTCCCAACACCACATTCTGCCCACTCTGGCAAGTGACTTTTGTACAAAGCAGCACAATGGATCAGTGGATCTGTGGCTTTAGTCTGGACAGAGGCCATTCTGGCATGCATTTGTATTGTCTGCAACACAGTTAGAAAATGTTCACATAGATAGTCCACATATACATGATATGATGAGTAAGCAGTGCTACTGAATTTCTGAGATCCTATGAGATCCTTTCCATTACAGCCACATTGCAATACTTGGTATAATTATATCTATGTATAAGTTTACATTAGACTTCACCAAAACAAGTGATTATCAAGTAGATTACTACAATTTGCATACCTGACTAAATTAAAATGTCAGAAAATGTATATATAAGTGTATCTTATGTGGCATACACAATAATGCCATCCGACCAAGTAACAGTCACAGTAGGAGGTAGGTACTAATTAGCACACCTTTGTCCAGAGGGAAGTAACTCATCAGCATCATGTTCTGGTGTGATGATTGTTTTTAGCGATACCTGCAGATTGTTTGCTCTCAGCGGCACATGGTGTGAGAGCAGTGACGAGTCAGCCTGCCTGTAGCGCAGTTTGACTTCAGCACCATGGACAGATTTCGTCAGCGCGGTGGAGGAACTTGAGGCTTCAAACTGCTGGACACTGGTTTGCAGGACTCTGAATATAAATGAAACCTCAGCGTGTAGCTTTTGAGCTTTTGAATATAAAATGCTTGCACATGATACTGCCCGATGGGGGTAAACAACCAGCCAAGATCAACGATGCCACCCTGTTTATCCAAGCACTCTAATAAGGCCAGGCTACAATAAGATGCAGAGTGTTTGCTTCTATGGAAAAACTCTAGCTTTAAATCAAATACAATCAACCGTTCGCATGCTGCTTCATCGCGGAAAGAGAGTCTTAATTGTAAGTGAATTAACATTCTCGGAAGGTAGAGATGTATAGTGGAAAATGTAAGAAAATGTTGAACTCGCATTTTTCCAGGCTGTTTGATTTAGTCGCATGTTCTTGCAACCGACCGGGAAAACCCTTCAAAGACGGGCAGAGTACATCTTTCACTGGGACAAGCCGTGAAGCAACCCTTTCGTTTTGCCATCTGGAAAAATGAAACTGTGCTCTCCACCGTGTAACTACGCGATCCCAGACCGTCTGTCAGTTTTACCGACCTGCTACCGGCAGGCTAGATTAAACGACTCTGAATGGGATACGGCATTAACATAACGCACTCTAACACGGAGTACTCCGGGCTATGATTCCCTTTCCGCCGTTTTATTCCCTTATTCTAAGCTATCTCATTATTTCAGACTTTTATGAGCCCGTGTCAAGGAATGGTCGCACCGTCTCTCTTGTATTTGCAGTTTTCCCCTCACTGGGCAGATGTTTGCGCTCACGGGATCATGACGTTGAAATAACGATGATTTTAGCTGGCACTCGGGACGCGAACGGCGTCCGGCAGTTAAAGAGAGCTTGAGGTTTCCCTCACAGGTTTGCACAGGTTGGACAAACATATTCCGCTCTAACAGCGGAGTGGAGCGCTGCGTGAGGATGGATTGGGTTCGTAATGTAATTAGTTATTCACCAGCGCGCGTTCTCTGACACTCTTTCTCACTTTGGACTTAAACCCCACCAACAACAACGCCTCCCCCAAAAACCCAACAGTATATATGTTAAACGTCGCATTTTCAAATTAATCACTTTGATTTTCTGACTTTATGCCCCGCGCACCCCTTTTGTGAATCATTCATTGACAGATTAAACATGAGTTCTGTTGTTTTGTTTTTCTCTCCACTTTAACCCGTCCAGAATTTACCATTTGGGTTCAAGCAAACCTAAAGACGTCGGAGAAGGAGGGTGGAAGATGTAGAAGGAGATGGAGAAGCAGTCCGTCTAACCCTGGGTGAGTGAGTGAGCGAGTGAGAGACAGAGCAGGGGCGGACGAGCTGAAGAGAGAGAGAGACTGGGCGCGCATGTCCAGTTCTTCCATGCAGGCTGTTCTCCCTGCTCGCCAATCATTCTACGAGTTTCCCCTCACTCTTTCTCTCTCCCTGTGTTCACATGTGCACCGGACCCACAGCTTTCTTCTGAGCGGACACTGCAGGGAAAGAACCGACCGAAACCACCATGGAATAGGAATACGACCCGGGAAACGGGGGAAAATAAAACCTCTCTTATCTTCTTCTCTCTTTTTTCCCCATCTCTTTTTTTCTAGCGCCTTTTTCTGTCTTTTCGCATCTTCCCCATCTCCCTCGATGTCTCTCAACAGTTTCTGAAGGGATTGAATTAAAGAAAAATGAGGATTATAATTTTTTCTTGGCACTTTCTCGGGGTGTATTCCGCCCTTTGGGGGCTGGCGACAGGGGCTTTCCCCAGCTCAGTGCAGATAGGTGAGTTGGAGGATTACTGATTTTACGCACGGACACTCAGATCTGACACACTACGCGGAATTTTGGTGGATTTTTAGCGGACAGCAGTCACCATGAAAAAAAGGTGCACCAGGACCCAGCAAACCATAAGATTCTGTAAAACACGAGAAATCCACTTAAGAATAAAGGAACAGAAGAACATATAACTATAGGAACATTCCCTCTGTGGTGCATCTTTTCTTACTTTTATTATTATTTTTCTAATCCAAGATATTTTAGTGCTGGTTTGGTTGTGACTCATATGGTTTATAAATGCACACAAACGCTTTCACTGTCTGTCCTTCTAATGTATTTGCGTGTATTTTACACGCTGTTCGGGGCTCATGAATGTTTTAGCGAGCTTTGTTCCCTTCTAGTCTTCTTCAGTGTTTAGACACTGCAGTATTCTCTCTCTCTCTCTCTCTCTCTCTCCCTCTCTCTCTCTCTCTCTCTCTCTCTCTC
>NW_005187404.1:4377039-4396116 GCF_000239375.1 Pundamilia nyererei
GCCTGTATTTCAAGCCATCTAATAGATCTGAGATGAAGTTAACTGCATCTGAATCATGGGTTTACTCATATGAACCACCACACATGCTCAGAATCTCTTCCTCCCCTTCTTTGCTTCACGCACAAACATACACACATCCAGCCAGGCATGTGTGTGATAATGAATGCACTGCATCACTCCTTGTGGGGGGCAGCTGGGAGGTCCTATAATGAGATTCGCCTCCTTGACTCTGTCTCTCTACAGCTGCCAATAAACTTAATGCGCTAAATATTTCCTGATTTTATACACACAGGTACACGCATACACACATACACACATTTGCACTGATATTCAAGCATGGATGTGCACACATACACTGTCCACATACAGTTAGAGTAATGCACACCTGGTGTATTCTGCGCATTTGAGTAGTTACAAATGTCAAGCACGCATCTAAACATTCAACAACACATGCTCACAGTGAACATGCTTGCACATGTCTACATGCTGCATGAAGCATGCACGATCATGCTAAAGCACACACATGCAGTCTTTTCTTCCCTCCTTCTGGCCAGCCTCCTTAAAACACTCCAATATACATACATGATCATCCACTTGGCTCTCGGGCTGACTTGAGAAGTCATTTGCATATCTCTGCATTGCACACAAGTGTAATGCCATTGGATGCACAGACAATTTTTTTTCACATACGTGTGTTTGAAAAAGAGAGTGTGAGACAAAGAAGGATAAAGATGTGAATATGTAGAAAAAATTATTTGACAAACTACTGCAATGACGTCCTCATCTAGTTTCAGTACGTGTTAAGTGTGTTTGTATGTGTGTGCGTGTGTGTGTGTTCTCTCAGAGGATATTTTACCCTAAAACTAAAATATATTTTCATTTTTGAACAAGCCACTTGGAATTTCTAATCATAAGCCATACAACAATTCAGTTTTGGACGAAATTGTAATGTTTGCACAAAATTATTTCTTGTGAAATTTGCGCAGTTCCCACACATGCTCCAGCTGTAAGGTCTTCTCTGTGTATGTGTACAGACGTGTGTCTTGATATTTGGAGATGATTTCTCTGGGCTTTGTAGAAGAAACACTAGAAATCAGAGTGAAGCTGATGTATTAAAGGGACACATGCAGCCACATGGATAAGTGACATGTTATGTAGTGATAATTGCTTTGTTCAATATGCTCTGCCTCCCAACTCCTCCCCTGTCATTCCTTTCTCAACCCCTCTTCTCCTCTCTCTCTCGCAAAGCAATGTCAAGGCTTCACAGTCTGCTCGTGTAATCCAATTCAGTTGACTTGAGCCTGACTCGGTTGAAACTAATTCACGTTGGTTTTCCTCAAGTCGTAATGTTAGGCAGAATTAATTTATGTGATTATCTTAACGTCAATGTCAATCTTTATTTCAATAGAACAAAGCAACAAGGGTGACCTAGTGCTTTACAAAACAAACAAGATTAAATCTTAGCTCAGTAAAATAAGCACAACAAAACAAAACATAAAAACAAATAAATACAATTAAATGTGACTAAAAACAAACCAAAAACGACACCACAACATAAAAAAGACATTAATGGGACTCAAGAGTAACAGGAAGTCCAACTGAACTGGAATTAAACGGCAAAATAGAAAAAGGGAGTTTTAAGATGGGATTTAAAAAACTGTATAGACTGCAATACAAATATCAAGTGGCAGGTTTTTCCACTAGAGGCTGCAACTGCAAAAGCCCGATCCCCTCTATGCTTAAATTAAGACCTCGGCTGCACTAAGAGCATCAGGAAAGATGATCTCCGTGCTCTTTTTGGGGTTATATAAGTTGAGCAGCTTGGTTAAACAGCTGTGTGCTATACCATTTAAAATTTGAGCAAATTTAAATAAAATGTTCAAATCAATCCAAAAAACGGACAGGTAAACGGACAGCGTGTAAACCTGTTAAAACTCCAATGATGCGCTCATGCCTTATAATACCTGTTAAATTGCAATATTTGCAAGATAAATTGCAAGATCCTGATCCTGAGCACTTATAGCTAAACAACAAACCGCCTGGACTTATAGATGCCCTACAAGGGACTACTTGCCAGTAAGCGCTACAGGTGTGTTTTTTAGTTATGACACTAAATAAATGATTTATCCAAGTACTTGCTAAGTATTTTAAAGATACAAGAAAGTGACTGGCTGCGAGTTGCTTTCATAAGTACAATTTTAATATGTATCTAACACAAGCCATGACTGTTAACAGCACTGACTGCTCGATAGCTCTAAAAGCTCCTTTAGGTTGTGGCTTAATTTTATTGTCTTCTGACTGCCGAGTACATTTGTGATTGACGTTTAAAACAGTTTACAACACAACATTCCAGATGGTTCAGTCAAACAGACCATTTCGCTCACGGGTTTTCTCTCTTCTTTGGTGGTTGGAGGTTCATTGCTGCCATCCATCTGTTGGAGTGAATCAGGTGAAAAATCAATTTTTTTCAGTGCTTTAGCTGATATAATTTTGCTATGTTATGTTATCTTAACACAGCTTAGGCTGCTGATGTGTAGTTTACAAGGGGTTATTCTTTGCATATGAGGTGATATGAAAAAAAACCCTAAACATTTTCACATCACTCTTTGCAGTCCTGTGAAAAACTAAGTACACCCTTAATGTTTCCACAGGAATTAGGAAGGTAAGTAGATGCCAGATGCTGCCAGATATTTGATCATCTCATCATGAGCAAGTTTAAGCACCTCTAGAAAAAGAGACCTTTTGCCAGTTTACAATTTTGAAGCATTCGGGTATTAATTGGCAAAATATCACAAAGATTGGACCTCCCAGTGAATTTGCACCATGGTTAGACTGCGTAATGGAAAAGTTCATGAAAAGATAGAATAAGTATGTCATGAATGGGTTTTCTGGAGAAAGCCTCTTCAAAATAGAACATGGCAGCATTGCTTAGGTTTGCAAAGCTGAACCTGAACAAATGACAAGACTTTTTGAACAATGAGCTTGTTTTTCAGCCACAGTGGTCCTTAAATTCTGCTGTACACCAAAGTGTTCTAGAGTCAAATGGGAGGTCATCTGTTCGACAGCTAAACCTTAGCTAATATTGAGTCACGCAGCAGGACGATGACTATCCCAAGCATAGCAATAACCTACAACAGAACGGCTGAAAAAGAAAAGACTCAAGCTGTTAGAATGACACAGTCAAATTTCAGCGCTCACACTGACTGAAATGCTGAGATGAACATTAACAGAAGTGTGCATGAACAAACCTCAATGAATTTTAGTAACGCAAAGAAGAGTTGGCCAAAATATCTCTATCATGATGTGAGAGACTGATGAAGTTATAATAAAGTTATTTTTGAAGTGAAGTTTTTGCTTCTAAAGGTGCTGAATCATGGGGTGTACTTAGTTTTTCACTAGACTGCAGTGAAAAACTTCATGTCTCCCTACGCTCCTCTTTTTAGTGGGTGGGTCACTCTCAGAGCTTTTCAAACATTGTCTCACCCACTTATTTAATTCATATTTTGTTCCATTTATATCTCACTGAAGGCAAATACCTAGCATATCTATAACATTTTTGATCTCTTCTGTTGATTTTAGAAGTTACTGGTGTTATATTACAGGTAGCATATTTTTTCAAGGTTAAAGAACAGAATCTTTTCCATTGAGAATGTATGGAAAAGATTACATGACCTTTAACAGCTTTTCCCCCATTTTTTTCTTTCCTTTCTAGTACAGGTAATAACCTGTCAGTCCCATCTATCTCTCTAGTTCTTTTCCTACATATCTGTATAAGTTTTATCTTCTTGTTAATTTGGCCTTTTTTCCTGTTTTATGCAATACAGCTACCTTTTCTGTTTCTTCCTACCTCTTCTTCTCATTCTCTTTCACTGAACTGCATGAGGGGAAGCTCTCATTTTTAAAAAAAAAACAATGACTTTTAACGCTTGCTCTCTGTTACGCTGTGTTTTTTCATGGCATATTCTCCTCCTTTATTTGGCTGACCCTTTTTGATCTGTTTTCTTTTAAGTCCTCTCAGACTCATTATCTCTTTGATGGCTTTCCCGACAGCTTAGTCGTTTCTCTTTTCTTCTCCTTTCCTCTCCATCTCTCTGTCTTTCTCAGATTTCATCAATGCAGTCTGCAGTGTGAGCCTCCATAAATGTGTTGGTATTCATGTTTGTGCGTGAGACAGAGAGCGAGAATGTGCTAAAAGACAAATTACCTTTTATAACAAAGCTAATGAAGATCTTGGCTATCTCCTCACTTCTCCCCTCCTCTGTTTTTCTCTGCCCTCCCCATTTATCTTTCGTTCCCCTCATTACTCTTCTACCTGTCACTCTCCGTCTTTCGCGACTTTTCCCACCCGACCCCTCTCCGCCTCACAATAACTCACTTCCTTTCTTTTGAATCATGTTTCTTACCTTCTTGGCCTCTCTTCTTCTCTCTTTGTCCCTCTTTCTAGGTGGATTGTTCATTAGGAATACTGATCAGGAGTATACAGCTTTTCGACTAGCTATCTTCCTTCACAACACCAGCCCTAATGCTACGGAAGCTCCCTTTAACCTGGTTCCACATGTGGACAACATAGAGACTGCCAACAGCTTTGCAGTCACCAATGCATGTAAGTACTTAACTATGTAGCTGGTTAAACAACAAATGCATACAGTATGCCTCTCTCTCCATGCCTTTTGCTCCCTTTAGCTAATCTGTCATTACCATTTTAGATAAATATTTGTTTTATTTTCTACCTGAAGTTGTTCAAAGGATCAAACTGTAACCGTATTTTAAACGCACAGTATCATATCTTGCTTCGAGCGGTCTTTTTCTTCAAATTGATGTTTTAAAGTGCTGATTTTAGACACTGTACAAGACAATGAAACAGTGATAAATGCTAAAGTCGTTGCTGTGTGGCATTTTGAAGCACTGTCAAGTGGTTAATTCTGTTGGCAGTTGTTACCCAGACTGATTTATTTCATTCTCTTCTATTCACATCATCACTCCCATCTGTAAAAGGATAACATAACCCATCACAAAATATTGCAGGCTGTTACAAGTATAAAATTAGTCTGGGAACTGTTGCAGACAGTGTTTAATATGGGTCCTTTGTGTTCAGAACAGAGGGGAACAGTTGGTGCTTGTGTCCTCTCTGATCTTTTGAAAGATGACAGCTAATCTTTCACCATCCCTGTCTGTTCATGAGGGGATGACATCTAATCCTTCAAACTCCCTGTCGACCTGGAAGCCTACGAGAGAGATTTTACGATGTTTGCGCTCGCAAGGTAGTGTTAACAAGGCTATATGGGCAGCTGGTTGGCGATATGTCAGAACTGCTGCACATGCTGCAGGTTTCTCTGGGTTTTTCATAGAGGAGCCCCAACTGTGGAATACCGATTTTTGCCAGAAGCTATTTTCTTTCCAAGAATTGTAAGTGACAACATATGGACACAAAATTTAATTCCACTCAATGCAATATAATATTTGCATAATGAAAGCATTTAAGTGACAGTATAAATAAAGTGCTCTGCCATTGGAAAGAGATACCAAAAATGAGCTTTTGAGTTTACCTGACCAATCTTACCTTACCAAACAAAATAAGATGGAACAGATTTATTTAAAAAAAATCACATGTCAGGTACTTACATCATTTTACAGTATGTTTAAAACTTCACTAGATTACAGGACATCCACCCTTTTCTCTTTTTCACTCAGCTCCATTATTTTTTTCTTAACTGCTTTGATCCTTTGCTCATACCGAGGCTGCTGGCTTGCGGCTCTAAGCTCTGGATAGCGTTAGCTTTAACACATTTTTCTTTGTTGGCTATTTTTATTTATTTATTTATTTTACATATTTGCACGTCTACATGTGTAAGATCATCAAAAACATTTTAATATTACACAAAATTAAACAAAATAAAATGATAAGTGGTTGCGCCACCCTTGGCAACAATGACTGCAATCAAGTGTTTATGATAAATGGTAATGAGTCTTTCACATTGCTGGGGAGGAAATCTTTACAGAGAAATCCAGCCACTGATGATAACCTCTGTATGAGGTTTGGATTTAAGAAACTGGATTTAAGTCTGGACTTTGACTAGGCTACTTCAAAACCTTAATTTTCTTTGTGAGTCACTCAGAGGAGGACTTACCTTTCAGATCATTGTTGTACTGCGTAACCCAAGTCTGCTTGAGGGGGTTCCATTCATGGTTCCATCAATTACAACAAGTCGTCCACTTCCTGAAGCAGCAAAGGTCAAAAGTCAGTATTAAAGTATGGTCATCTTTGAAATCGCCAAGAGAAGAATGGTAAACTGATATTTCAGTGGCCATTTACCACCTTAGACTGTTTTTTAACCCATTTTTTCACCCATTCTTGATTGCTATCAAATGTGTTAGGTTTTTCCGCTTAAAACCCTTAACACGTTTGAGCAGCAATCAAGACTGGGTTGAATTTATACTAATCAACTAATGTTGTTTCCCACAAAGTTCAGAACTGTTTGTTATAACTGCTTCTTTAGTCTGATTTGTGTCACATCGCCAGTTTGACCAACAGTTTAGGGAATGTTAGATCAATGTGATCCTTGTTCTTGTTTTCAACTCATATGACTGAGAGATGTCCCTGTGTATTTTGTATGATAGTCATTTAGTTATTTGTTTTCTAGAAGCCCCAGTTTAAGTCAGTTGTGTGCCTGCGCTTGTTTACAAGTCTTTGTGATTGCATGTTTGAGTGCAGTGTCTTTTATGCCAGTGTTTGAGAGGGGATAAAGCTTCACTGATACTCTCGGTGAGCTGAATCTAGACATTGGGTGAGTTTGATAAAGCAGAAAAGTGAAAGCTTTAAGAAGAAATAATTTATTTATCATTTATCCAACTGTTCGCAAAATATGTGTTTTTCCACTCAAGGGCATCATCATATCACGTTCCCTCGTTAACTCAGTTCTAAAGTCCATCCATCCTATTTTAGGGAAATTCTCAAGAGACTGTGTTGCACCGTTTTACCTCCTTATCTCATTAAGCTTTAACAAATCGACCACCAGGGTTATTAACTAGGTGCTGTGTACGAAATCAATACAGTATTTTACAACAATGCACCGCTTGTCTTCACAATATTATATCAATTTGTTTTCCAGGAACAAATAAATGGTTCAGAATCTGAAATGTTTAAAGCATCACCTGACAATAGTTTTATGTTTGTTACGCGAGTAAAATGAATTTCGAGATGCCATACCCTCCACCCAAAAGGGAATTGCTAAAATTTAACTGAAGTCAAATTCTAGTTATATTTAATCATAAATCAAAAGTGTACAATGTAATTTCCAAGTTTGTTTCTACACACTGCACCACAGAGCCACATAAATGAATAGATTAGTTAATACACCTACAGTCACTGGAAAATTGATAGTCTACAACCTCCCACCCTTAGATTCCTTCACACACTGCATCTGTTCCAGTCCATTGTTAAGCCGAGCGAGTGAGTGGGATGGTGCACAATGAATAAACATCAGGTTGCTTTCTTATAAAGTAAGGGGAGGAGTATGAAGGTGCAATCAATCAGCCTGACTGACTTAGAAATGTGACCATCAGAAATCCTGTTGTGCCATAAAAAAGTGGAGATTTGGGACTAAATATTTCAATATATATTCATTTTTTCCCAATGAAGAGATATAGAGATATAGATATAGATAGTTAATGTATGTTAAATGATATTCTCAGAGAGGGTGGATAATTTTTTTCTCAGATATCTCACAGAGTTTGTTCTCTCTGAGTACTTGTCACACCTCTGCTATCCAAAGGCTAAAGAAGCATTCACTCTCAATCGAAAATATCAAATTCCTTGTGATAACTGAAAATTCAGGAAATCTCCAAAATCATTCGGTTTCAGTCTTTGGATTCTGTTGATGCAGTTCAGGAATTCACATTCATGAACCATCATCAAGAAGCCACACTTTTGTGCTGACTGACCCGTTTCTTCCTTGCTCTTAACACAACCGCTCAAGTTTATTTTCAGTGAATCATATGTGTACCGTTCTCTTACAAGTGTGCAAACAAACACACACATACACGCACAGGTGTTGGCAAGAGGAGGCTCTTCTATGCAAACCATGGGCTCTTCCCTTCTCTCTCTCGCTCTCTCCACAGGCTACTCGTAACAAGCAGAGCCACTTCTTTCTCTCTGCATCTTTTTTCTCTCTCTCACTTTCTTGCCCACTCTTTTCACTTTTGTTCCATCTCTCCCTCTCACCTTCGCTGGTTTCCACTTCTCCCTCTTTTCCCTCCTTGTCTTTCCATCTCCTCAGACTCTTCCTCTTCATTGCGTTTTACTGCGCCTATCCTCTGCACAGGCGTGGCGAATGGATCTCTAAATTAATCCTTGACTCTTGCTCCGGGTGGTGAGCAACACTCCGAATTTGAATAGCGAATACTGCCTCTGACCTTGGCTAGTTCCTCTCTATTCTAGCATTCAGAAAGTGTGAATGGATCATGAAAATCCTCGGTCCCCATCGCTTCTCCTGGTCACCCAGGAGTACAAACCATTTTCTCATAGCAGTGTCACACATCCGTATATCCTCATCTGCCATCAATCTTTGTATTTCTGTCTATATCAGCACATATATCTGAGTAGGATGTGACTCTGTGTCTTACTTTGTTAAAGCTGTGTGTATTGATGTTTGTATTAATGTGTCCCACTAGAGAACCACACTACTCCACTGGGTGAAGAGCTCCATCTCTTTTCAAGGGTTTGATCATGCTAATCCATGTGCTTGATTTGTGTACGTGTGCGTCTACAAACCTTTGCACCACTAAGGTGCGTGATAGTGTGTGTGCTGTGAAAACCAAAACAATCCACTGAGACAGAGTGCGATGAAGATAGTCAGAAAGTGATAAGGTGCATTAGAGGCAGAGACGGAAGAAATTGAGAGGAAACGATTTGTAACAATAGGTGGTTATGCTTTGTTTGTGGCGTCAAAGCTTAAAAACATAATGATGAGTGTTTGGGTGTAAGTGAGATTCTATTCTATTCTATTGCTTTCTATTCTATTCATTACTGCACAGCTGTAAAGATGATTAGGCAGGATGTGCAGTTCTGTGTGGTGTGGTTGGTTGATTATCGCTACGATGCATGACCTCATTTGCCACCTTAAGTTAATATAGATTGTCCCTATAGTCAGTTATTCACAAATCAATAACTGACTGCCACAGATTGCGTTTACATGCTGGCTGCACATGATTATCTCTGCAGCCTGCCTGAGTCAAACTGTTGGAGTCAGACTCTCCTTGATGTGTCCGTCTTGCTTTGTTCCTAAATTAATCAGCTCAGAGATGTGGTGACAATTAGTCTTCTCAATTAAGAGTTTTCCACCTATGCATCACACAAAAAAACCAGCCTTCACACATCTAATAAGTATATGGACACAGACTCGTATATAGATAATGATAAAATATCATAAACTGCTTACACTTCACATTTGTTCAATCTTAGGTCTGTTGCTAGTTGTGCTTCCCACTTTTAGAATAAATGACACAGTGTAACAAAACATTACTGATACACTGAACTCATTGGGTGTTTGCATCACCGTGGATATGGATAACCAGCAGTGTGCAGTGACAAGCAAAACAGTAGACCTACAGATGGGTAACAAATTACAATAAAAACCCAACATGAAGGGCCTCAGTCAGATGGAAGCTTCAAAGTGCAGTGACATTGGTTCACTGAGCTTCTGGACCTTTGATGGAGTGATAAAACACCAATCTTCCAAAGTATGTTGTCTTATTTTGAATTTTGTTGACCTGGTGGAGTGGGCTGTCTAATAAGTCAATAGAAAACTCTCAGCTTTTCAGCTGGTTCGACATTGGGTGACTTTGAAAGCTGTAGCACATGATTTACATCATCTTTATACTCATCAAACTGTTCAGTGACCCTTTGTACCTTATCAGCTTGGGCACTCCTGCTCTAGAACAGACAATTCCCATCGAATGCGTCGAATGTGACCCTCCACTCATACCCCAGGGGTATGAGTGGATCTAGATTTGGCTGGTGTGGGCAGTATGGTCTGGATTTTTACTGCTTGTTTGGTACAAGATGTTATTTTCTGATTGTCAAAGATTTTCCCTGAAAAAAAAAGTGTTGAAAAAAGAGTTGTCGCCTTTTCAGTACTAGATTTCTTGCAAAACCTTCTCTGTTGCAAACCTTCTGCTCGGCACAGTTCCTGCTCTGTATGAATAAATAAACAGAAATACCACAGTTGTAGATTACAGAAGTCTTCCACTTAAAAAAACACGATGTTGCCTGCATGTAACTTTTTTGCAGGGGGAATATTTCATGTCAAAGTAAATGAAAGAATAGGATGCTATGAATGCAAATCTGTCATAGAAATGTACAGGTGAACTGTCAACAGCAAGTGACGGGTAGCTTTAAAATGATTGCGAGTGTGCCAGGGTTCCAGTTAGCTCAGGTTGGCTGATATCATTTCTGTCAACAGCTCTTAGCGCTGCTGTTTTTAAGGGGCTTGTTTCCAACGTGTTTCTGGAAACACGCCCGATCCTTTCTTATTGACAAGAAAATGACTGATACGCTGCACCAATTTAGGTAGTGATTGAAATGGTGTTGATGCACGGACGACAATGAGCTCTGTGTGTGCACACATGTAGCCACACACTTCAAAAGAGTTCATCAGTGTTTAAATTTTCTCTGCATATCCAGGCTTGGAGCTTTGATTAAATAGATTCCTGGAACAGATGGCTACAACTCAACACCACCCACTCTCACACACACATAAATACAAATTTTTACACAGTCTTCTTGACACACATTGATTTTGCCAACCTTTCCACTCGTATACAGCATTACTCTGTGCCTTTACCTCACTCAATTCCTTCATTAAAAGGCTCTGTCATCTTGTAGATGATTTGAGTGGCTCAGTAATGGCACTGTACGATCTTTTTTATTTGTGATGTTTTGCATGGTTATATGTCTTCATAATGACCACACTGGAGGAAGTACACTGAAATTATATCTAAAACGCCCTGGAAAAGCAAGGAGATTGAATTTGCAACAAACCTACATTTATTCATGTTACTTGTCATGAATTATTCTAATTGTGCTGACATTCCACATCCCCAAAATGCCAGGAGTCATCCTGGATGTCTTTAGTGATATAGACTGGGTATTGTATTTGGAAAAAAAGGATGCCACATTATTGATATGAAATGAAAATTATTAACCTACATGGGGCTCAATTCAAATACAAAAATCAAAGTGAAAATATTATGCAGGAAGTTTGTCCATTTCGCTCAAATTTCATTGCAGCGATTCATTTTAATCATACAAAATTGTACAATACGGCCACCACGTGCTTGTATGTATGCCTGGCAATTTAAGGACATACTCCTAATGAGACGACAAATGGTGATCTCCCAAATCTGGACCAGGGAAGCCCTGCGCTTCTGGATAGTCTGAGGTGAAACCTGGTAGTATCAGATGACACCTACAGTAATGGCAGTCAGGATGACATTGCCTAGCCTGTAGAGGTCTGTGTGTCCATCCTGGAGGAGTTGGGTTAGGGTTAGTTAGGGTTAACAACCCTCTCTGTCATTTAACAAACCAGATCAATATCCCACACATTTAATTGGCTTGATACTACTCTCTGTTTAAAAAGCGTCCCTTTAAGTTGGTGAGCCATGTACATTTGAAATGTTTTATGTGTTCCTATTTTGTCCTGCGTTAATATTCGTTTTTGTTCCTAGAATTGTGATGAAGCTTTCAAGATCATGTTCTTATGAACTGCTGGACCAGTTTCACATACCACACAGTTCAGGGTGTTTCCTTTGAATGTTCTCTCTGAGACACTACAAGACCTTAACATTAGAATCAGCATTGGCTGTCTCAACCCTGGAGGAGGAATGCATAGCCTGGTGTTGTTCCAAATCTAACACAGTGCCTTTTGACTTTGAAATGAAGTCTTCTGCTTCCAGAAGGTTGAGCTTTAGCTGAAGATCCTAATCCTTCACAAACAGTTTGAGTCCATTTGAAAGAGATACTAGTGTTTGCACACAAGTTTGATGCTGAGGTGAAATTGTAGAGTGCAAAGTACAAACTTCTCTGAGTGCACCTGACTTGGACCAACCAATGTAATTACATATTGAATGTAATTGCTGATTGAAAACACTGGTTTTCAATTATCATGTTTACACAAATCCTCTTAAATTTTGCTCAACATCAGTATCGATGAGTTTACTAAAAGCTGCTGTGACTCAAAAAGAAAAAAAATGAAATGAACGGATATTTGATATAAATCACGGCTGTAACACAGTGTGTTATAATCACTATGTGTATCAGTGATGATGCGATCTAAACAGACTACGTTTCACTCAGTTGACCTTTGAGCAGTCAGCTGTGCACGGAGCACAGCGAGGTCAAAAAATTTTGGCGCTCACTAGTGTGAGCAGCTGTGGTGTTCACTGTTGCAAGTTGATGTGCCCGATACACTGACATAAAACAGGAGGAGTTCAGTGAGCATTCAGTGTGTTTTAAGTCAAATTATAAATGAATTTCAGTAAGAAGAGATTGTTTGCAAAAGAGAAAAAAGTGAAAGTAAAAAAGCATTTTTGGCGGATAGACTCCAATGAATCATTAAGGTAAATCCCAGATGAAGATAGTTTGACTGCGCCCCAGGGTGCCTAGAGACTAGACATAAGTGGGAGGCTGAGGGAAACTTTGAGTGCAACACCCTGGAAAACCGAGATGAGGTGGTGGGAGGCACGATAGACAGCTTTAATAGGAAGAGTGACAGGTCAGAACGATTTTAAAGAACAACGGCTAAGGGCTTGGAGAATGTGGATACATAGATCACTGGACAAGAGTGGTGACGCTGAAAGGTTGAATGTGATAAAATTGATGGTTTGGGAAAATGTAAGTAATGAATAAAACTACAGGGAATCCAAACTGAACATGAACATGAGAGTCAGCTCTCCCTCACAGTGCATTAAAAACAGTTTTGTAGCGTGGAGACTGCATGTCATAACTGTGTATTAGTGAATCGCACTTACTTTAAAGCTATTCATTGATGTATTTTAGTGCATTTAGGCTTCACATGAGCAACAAACAATTGAAAAATGTAAAAAATAAAAGTTACTGCCCATGTTAACATTTGTGATTCAGTGTTTTCAGTCATTGAAAATGCGCTCACGTACAGTGTGGATATAAATCTCATTTATTTCATTTTGACTTCTCTTGACCGCTAGGTTCACATGCACATGACCATCTGTGGTTGGCTATCTTACCACAGTATTGACTTTCATATTTTCCCCCCATTTCTTTTTTGTAAAATAACCACTGATGGTCAACTGCTGAACAGCCGCCTATGTGTAGGGTGCGGGGCTCCTGTGGATCACTGTAAGTGCTCCCTGAAGAATTGCTCGGTTGCTTTGTTTTACTACAGCCTCTTCAGTGATTACCAAAATGTAAGCAATATTATTAAATCACGCAGTATGTTGCAATGATTCAGCGCACTGCCTCAGATGATCTGATTTTATTTTGTGGTACAATAAAACATGCACTCTCAGTGTATTTCAATTCTTTCATTAAAAAGTCCACTGTTAGGAAGACCTGGCATCTTCCCAGTGAGAGGATTTCTAATGGCAGTAGATTCTGTCTCCTTCACAGATAGTTAAGGCTGTGATGGACGGGATGTTTGGAGTATTTTTTTCATTTAAAATGTTTCAAAAAAGAATCGGGAGTGGCATAGTCGTGTGGTGGTTAGCGGCATGCGTGCATTAGGCTAAATTGATTATCCTAAGCTAGCTTCAGGTGTGGGTATAAATGGTTGTCAGTCTCTTTCTGTTAGCCCTGTGATAGATTGTGTACCCCGCCTCTTTTAAGCTAACGTTCACACACTCATACACCAGTGTATGCATCAACAACAGGGGTGCCAGGTGTCCCACCACTGTTCTGTTAATTGATGATGGATGGATGGATGGATGGATGGATGGATGGATCTTAATATTTGTACATATCACTGTTGTCTAAAAAATGCCTCTCAGGAAATTCCAAAATGGTGATAACGCTTGTGTATCTGTGTAAGAAAGAAAGAGGTGGTTTGGATAATAGATAGAAACAATATATTCCCAGTCTGACATATAAAAACATTTTGGTATAAAAGTGAAAAAGGGACAATGTATCCACTTTTAAGGAGTCAGACTGATGCTAAAGCTGCACTGGAACCCATATTAATGAAATTCTTTTTTGTGGGTCTGCTGTACCTTGAGGCGAGATGAGACACTGTGCCACATTCGTGTTGCAGGTTTTGCAGACTACCAACACTGAACCGTTAAGTTAAATCCTCCCACAACATACTGCAGTGTTGTTGTTTTTTTTTGTTCTTGTCTTGTTCAGACAAGTGATGTGAAAGCAACAATGAGAAAAAATATTTCAATTAACTGTGGTTAGGCAGAGAACATCAATCGGGTGGATGGAGGTTTTTTCTTTTTTTTTCTGGTTTTTTTGGTGGATGTGATTTGCGGGTCAGCACTGTATTCTCTTGCCGTTTTGTTCAAGCCCCGGTAGTAATGAAGAGTGAATAATATTATTAGACCATGCAGTATGTCTCAGTGAATAGCAATGTTCCCTCCAGGTAATCTGACTTCTCCTGGATGAAAGGCCGACTCTGTCTCTTAAACACACACGCTGACCCACACCTACACACTCGTATGCACTCACACAGTGCCTCAACTGCCTCTATCTGTCTAATGTGTTTCATTAAGATCTCTATTTTCCCAGTAGGCATGATAGCTGTGCTGTAAACAGAAAAAAAAAGTCTGTTTCCTCTCTGTTTGTTTTTCACGCTCTGGCGTTTGGAAGATGAAAAGCTGGAGAAGAGATGACAGAGGATTTTAAGTGTTACGCGTCGCCTTAGCAAAACACAGGGGTGTTTATACTGAATGGAGACGTGTTCACAGTAATTGTCTGTGACGTCTTTCTGTTGTTCTTCACTTTCTCGACTTTACTGCTGTTGTTTTCGTGTTCTGATCAAAGGATTTCCATTTGTCGACTTTGTGCTCTTCCTTAAATTCGCCTCGCTTTGCTTTTCCTCCATCACGAGAGTCCGTTTACATACTCGGACGTAATTACAAACATAAACACAGTGCGTGTCTGTTGCCTTTTTAATGTTTTTCCTCATCTTTCCTTTTCCCTTTTTCCCATTTTCAGTAAGACATGGTTTCACCTCGCATTTACACTTGCTATTTTTTTCCTCTCTCACTTTCTATTTCTCTCTCGCGCCATCCTCTGTCTGTCATTACTCTCCCTCATTACTCATTAGCTGTTAAAAGGCTTTTGGTGTCGGACAAAACCTGTGATGTGTCTGTAGTGTGTTTATCTAAACTCAAGCTGACACCTTCGCTGCTAAAGCCCACACTGAACCTACACCTACGTTTTCACATCATCTGTCACCTGCCACAAAGTGGAACCTGGAAACTCAGTAAAACCTGCAATAGCTCGTCAAACGGTTTATTTCGTATAGCACTGTTTTACTGTAAATACAGTGATATGTAAAGTATTTATTTTATATATCACACACACGCACATACAAACAGCAAGACCTTCCTGAGGCCCACGTGTGTGAGTTTGTTTCCATGGATTTATGTTGTGGATGAAAGGAAGGGCATTAGTTAATATTGATGAGTGCTGCCACTCAGCTCTTCTCACTGAAGCTCACTTAGAGATGAGAGACATGACCTTTACACACGCGTGCACAGACGCACACTCGCACACATACACACCAAGGTGTTATCTGCACGCATGCACTAACATTCACAGAAGCACACAAAAACACACAAAAAAGTGCATTTGCCGTTGTGTTATTTAAGCCGAACTATTTGTACTCCTAAATTATTCCCACTCTCACTGTAAATGGTGAAACCTAATGCGTGTGTGTAGCTGAGTGTGCTTGTGCATGTGCAAAAAAAAAGGAAGGAAAAAAGAACATGCATGTTGCTCTCAGTGTTAGTTAAAACCACATTTCCGCCTGTAGGATACGCCAACCTTAAGGTCAGTGTCAGCCTTGAACCAATTCATCTCTAATGGCTCTTTGGTATTCTGCTAGGGTAACACATTCCAAGGTAACCAGCAGGTAATTCATCACACTTACAAATAGGAAGAGACAAAATAGGATGTGAAAAAAGCTATTAAACAGATCAGAGCAGTAGTTGGACTGATATGAGGAGAGAAAAAGCCTCTCATGGAAATACAGGAAAACAATGAATTATGCGCTTTCTGCTGATTATCACAGGGACAGGAACTCTTGTGCACACATAAACACACATATACAGACACACTTTGCAATTGGGTAAAAGCAAGTCATCTAACTTTGTGTGTGTGTGTGTGTGTGTGTGTGAGAGAGAGAGAGAGAGAGAGAGGCCAGGCAAGATGTGTGCCTGTGTTTCAAAAGTCACATCACAGTTTGCCCACTCACATTCTGGCTCTTCTGTCTGAGGTAGTGGAGTGCATCAAATAACATGCAGACACACACGCGCAATCGATCTGGCCCTTCAGACAGTCACAGTGATGGATGGACACTCCCCTGCTTCTATTTTTACGCCGGAACACTCTGTGTGTCTGCCTTCTTCTTTTCACAATTACAAAAACATAAAGAAAACCCCTGTGTCATCAATACAAACTCGTCTGTGTGTGTACTGCGCGTCTTCGATACTGGTGTTTCTTTTTTTCACCCTGGTTGGAGCCCAGCAGGATTTTCCTGGCTGAACCAAAGGCAGACTTCTGACACTTTTACTCATGCAGCAGAAGTTAGGCACAGCACCACATGGCAAAACTCACAGCCTCATACGGAGGTTCCTTTGGAGTTTTTCTTTTCTAATCATAAAGAAACATGTCAAAGCAAAACCAAGTGAAACACAGTTGTAGGCTCTTGTGGTGCTTGTATTTGTGGTTTTAATGCTCCAGAATGTGTCACATTGTGCATGTGTGCCAGCTTGTGAGCATATTAGAAAAAGAGTGCGACGTCTGAACCACTAGAATTTAATGCCTTGGAAATGTCCAAACACATCACATCAGCATATTGACCAGCTGAGAATTGAAAAACACCTTATCAATAAATAAGGATGGATAAGGTAGCACCAGTAAAGGAAAATCAATGCAAAACTCAAGGCAAATGAATATGTTTTTCCCCCCCAAGTTTCAATCCCATATTTATTTAAATCTTATCACTCGGGACCAATGTTCCCTCCCTGAGCGATCCCGTGGACAACTGTGAGCGACATCAGACGTGTGCACTGTGGTCACGCCAGCATCCATCCAAGTTACATGGTTTATTAAAATAATCAAATTACGGCATTTACATTTATGTTAGACTACTTTTAAACTGTTTTAGCCCACTTACAATGAAAATGTAAAAAAAAAATCTAGCCATTGGCCTGTGTAGTATGTTAACACTATTGGAAGTAAAAATGACTTGAACTCCGATTTCGAAAACACAACTTTCTTTTTCTTTTCTTTTTTTATATATATAAAGCTCTGCAAAATATAGTATATAATGACCAATGTTGGGCAAATAATTATATAGTTACTCCTCAAAAAAGTAGCTCAGTTTGGCAAACAACAAAGTTTTTTGCAGCTATTTTTTTTAAATGCAGCCAAGGCATTTTTAAATAAACATTTCAAACTATTTACAGAACAATCAGCTGTTCTGCATCAAATTTGATGCCACACAGATTATTTGTGCCACTCCAAAAAATAATTTCTGTCCACTATGAGATAAAGGAGAACAACAGCCTGATACCTGCAGGCCTGACAACAGGAGATGTATCACTCCTGTAACACCTGTAACATTCAGCAGTCGCCTCACTGTTCTGACACACACAACAAAACTATTGACTACACTACACACTAACTACACAAGATTTGCGCTAAACGTCTCAAATCTCTCACATCTCAAAACACCGCCGTCACTCCTAAAATTTCCCCCCGTTACTTAACAACTAGATGCCATGTTGTCATATCATTTTTTGATTGGTTGACATGGTACTTTTTTGGACGAATAGGAAAGAGAGAGGGGGGTGGGGGCTTGTTTTTGCTCACAGGCGGAGAGCACTTTCGAGCCTTTTTTCTTATAAAACGCCGTTTTTACTGTTTCTTCCCGCAGTAAATATAAACAACATAGTATTCAGGAAGGAAACCAAACATTGCATTTTTTTAAAATCACAACTCTGGTTTCACGTGGCCTATCAACACAATTTAAAAACTGGTATTGTTCCGTCTGTCCTGCTCACATCTCCAATGGTTGTACACATTGTCATTAACGTGGCTTCACTCCACCTCAGCCACGCCACTTTGCTAGCTAAAACACCGGTGTCGGCACATAAGGGCGCTGTCATAGCCTGTCAACGACGTTGATTGGCTGCATATACGAATGTGAATCGCATTATTGGCTGGACTATGGGATAAAGTGGCATCGTTCTAATCCCATACGGGAGCAGCCAGTCACTTACTGACTAACACTGCAAAACAGAATTGTTAAAGTATTCATTTTAATTTCAATTCAGGTTAGATTTTTTTTTTTTGTGCGCAACGCAGATTTTTTGTGCGCAGAGACCGTGCCAGCAGTGCGCAATTGTGCACGTGCGCAGCTTAGAGGGAACATTGCTCGGGACCACAAGGCTAACTTAGCAATTTGTACGAACCCAGACAGTCCTGATAAAATGTCTAATTATATCAAAGCTTCAAAGCTTCTTTTGAGATTGTAGGTGCATTTTTTTAAATTGGTGTTGCAGTTTGTGGCACTGTGGTATTACTATCTTGTGCAATAGCAGAACATCTTTACCAGCACTTGTGCTTACAGCTGTGATTATCATCAGTTTTAAAAATGTCTGTTGTAATCCAAAAGAGATCTGGTGACTGTGGAGACAGTGAACTCATTGTCATTTTCTAGAAACTACACAGCAAATTCAAAAGTGTTAAATGTTTTGGTGTTAATAGTACTCTAATAATACTCTAAGTAGAGTCACATTCTTTTAATGTAACTCTGAGGTGTAAAATGATAGTAGTTAAAATCGAGTGTTAAAAATGAGTGTTTCTCTGTCAAATCT
>NW_005187404.1:4402560-4420153 GCF_000239375.1 Pundamilia nyererei
ACATTTTAAAAGTAACCTTCCCAACACTGCACTTTAATAATGTTGAAATCAAATCCGACAGTGTTAATTTGGACATGCTGGATTTGCTGTGTAGTTTGAGATATTCTAAGCTTTGTGGCATGCACCATTATCCCACAGGAATAACCAATCAGAAGATGGACTCACCGTGATCATAAAGTGAAAGATCAATACCCAGGAATTGGCAGGAAGGACTGGTAATACTCAAGTCGTGTGTGGTGTATTGTAACGGACTGGGTTACAAGTTAGTTGACTGTTGTGTTATCAGTGTTTTGTGTTCAGAATTGCCAGTTACTTATGGCATGCGCTCCGAACTGTGCAGCTTCCGCCACCGACCAGGAGAATCCATTAGGGACCTAGCTAATGACATTGAAGGGCTGGTCCACCGCACCTATGCCCACATGCCCCCACCATCCAGGGCGAATTAGCTTGTGACCACTTCCTCCAGATCCTGCTTCCAGATGAGCTGAGGATCCAGACACTGTTAGCTCACCCTAAATCCCTTCAGGAGGCCCTGGAGTTGGCTACAGAGAGAGAGTTACTGTGTGCTGGGGCTGCTAAATCCATGAATGAGCCGACCAGGCCACCGCAGCGATACTGGAGATGCACAGCCCATTCGGATGAGGCCTAGACGCCTCCCCCTGGCCAGACAGGCTGCAGCGGAGAGGGATCTGCAAGAGATGCAGCGTGCTGGACTCATTGAACCATCCACCAGCCCCTGGGCCTCCCCGGTTGTTATGGTTCCAAAGAAAGTGAAGGATGACTGGAGGTTCTGCGTAGATTTCCGGCCTTTGAATAAGGTGACAAAGAAGGACCCATATCCTCTACCACGTATAGATGAGACCCTTGACACTGTGGCGGGATCCTCATGGTTCTCCTCCCTAGACCTACGCAGCGGGTACTGGCAGGTACCCCTCGCACCAGACGCCAGACCAAAGACTGCATTTATTACCAGCGGAGGCTTATGGCAATTTAAAGTTCTTCCTTTCAGCCTCTGCAATGCCCCTGCCACGTTTGAGAGACTCATGGATAATGTGCTCACTGGAATTCCCCGCGTAGAATGCGTGGTTTACCTGGACGACATTTTGGTCCATGGTGCTTCTTTCCACGCTGCCCTCGGGGCCCTCAGACGGGTCCTGGAGAGGGTATTGGCAGCAGGGCTAAAACTCAACCCAAAGAAATGCTGCTTAATGCGACGTGAGGTTGCGTTCCTCAGCCACCGACTGGGGGCCGGGGGGGGTCAGCACCATGGATGATAAGACCCAAGCTGTTAAGGACTGGCCCACCCCAAAATCTGTGCAGGAGTTAAAGAGCTTCCTGGGCTTGGCGTCGTACTACAGACGGTTTGTAAGGGGTTTCTCCTGCATAGCCGCGCCACTGTTCCACCTGCTCCAAAAGGGTGTGACCTTCCAGTGGACAGCAGGCTGCCAGGTAGTTTTCACCTCACTGCAGCAAGCCCTAGTGGGGGCCCCAGTGCTCTCTCCGCCTGACCCCACTCTGCCCTTTGTCCTTGACACAGATGCCAGCAGTGTCGGATCTGGTGCAGTGCTAGCCCAGGTGACACCCGGCGGGGAGAAAGTGGATGCATACCATAGTCGGGCCTTTAACAAAGCTGAGCGCCGCTATTGTGTCACAAGGCGGGAGCTGCTGGCAGTGGTATGTGCCATACGCCACTTTAAGTGCTACCTTTTGAGGTCGTGCACAAACCTGGGGCCCAGCACAGAAACGCAGATGCGCTTTCCCGCAGACCCTGTGCCCAGGACGGATGCCACTACTGTGAGAGGAAGGAAGCTCAGGAGGAGGACCAATTGGTGCCCGATGTAAAGTGTGCTGTGACGGGGGTGGAGGAACGGCCATCCAGTCAGAGGCTGGTTGCTGTGGATGCAACGGAGTGGAGACGTCAACAGGAGGAGGATGCTGACATCAAGCCAGTGCTTGGGTGGATTGAGGAACAACGACAACCCCAATGGGAGGAAATCGCCATGTTGTCACAGACCACAAAGAGACTCTGGTCCATGTTTAATGCCTTGCGGCGGCACGATGGAGTGCTACAAAGGGGCTGGAAGGAACTGGCTACGGGCGAGACGAGGTGGCAGTTGGTTGTCCCGCGGGCCCTGCAGGAGATGGTGCTTCGCGCAGTGCATGGGGCCCCAGGGTCTGGCCACTTTGGTGTCACCAAAACAATCCGCCACCTCCGGCAGGGGTTCTATTGGGCCCGACATAGACGGGATGTAGAGGACTTTTGCCGCCGCTGTAACAGCTGTACAGCACGGAAGGGACCCACAGCCAAATCCCATGCCCAACTGCAACAGTTTCCTTCAGGGTACCCTATGGAGAGGGTGGGGATGGACATCCTGGGTCCTTTTCCCCGCACAGAAAGGGGAAACCGCTATATCCTCACAGCTATGGACTATTTCACAAAGTGGCCAGAGGCACACAGTTTACCTGACCAAGAGGCCGAGACAATTGTGGATGCTCTGGTGGAGGGGATGTTCAGCAGATTTGGGGTGCCTGAAGTAATCCACACGGACCAGGGCAGGAACTTTGAGTCCCGTCTGTGCCATGTGCGAGAAACTAGGCTCCCATAAGACCCGTACAACACCCCTCCACCCACAGAGTGATGGACTCGTTGAGAGATTTAACCATACACTGGCAGAGCAACTGGCGCTAGTGATGGCTAAACACCAACGTGACTGGGACAGTCATGTTCCCCTGGTCCTCATGGCATATCGTTCGGCGATCCAAGACTTTTGCTCCCCTGCCCTTTTGATGTTGGCCAGGGAGATCAGGACTCCAGCGGAGATGATGATGGGCCGACCCCCCGATGCTGATGGGGACCAACCAGGACCTGACTATGCGAGGAAGCTCCAGGATCACATGGAATCTGCTCATGACTTTGCTAGGAGGAAACTGATATGTGCGGGGGGGGGGGGGGGGGGGGGGGCAGCAGAAGAGGAACTACGACGTCCATTCCAGAGGCCGACATTTTAAGGTGGGGGAACTGGTCTGGGTGTACAACCCCCAGAGGAAAAAGGGCAGATGCCCTAAGCTGAACAGTGACTGGGTTGGACCCTGTAGGGTTCTGGAACGTCTGGGGGAAGTGGTGTATAGGGTACAACTGCCCCCAAGGGGACGGAGAGTCGCCCTGCACTGGGACAGACTGGCTCCCTATCGGGGTGCGGCCACTTCACTGGCACAACAGGGTGGGCCGCTGACGGACATGGACTCCACCCATACAGACTTTGCCACCACCATTGTGACAACCCCTACTGTGAGCCCTGGGCCCACAGCCACTTTGGACGTGGCCCCTCCCCCACCTCCCTCCGGTCGCCTTCGCCCAAGGAGGCACCATAGACCACCGGGCCATCTGAGAGACTTTATCCGCCCTCGTGGGCGAGGGACTTTGAGGGGTCGGGGTAATGTAACGGACTGGGTTACAAGTTAGTTGACTGTTGTGTTATCAGTGTTTTGTGTTCAGAATTGCCAGTTACTTATGGCATAGTTGGACCACACCCGCAGCATGGTGATTTACTGAGTGTCCTTGAATGTGCAGTAGTCAAGAGGCCGGTTGGCCTGTCAATCAGATCAGCTACCAATGACAGAGAGTCTGGAGGAGAGCAGGTGTGTGGTTGGCTGAGAGTGTTCGTGGGGTGGGGGTTAGAGAAAGTGTGTGTGTGGGGCGGAAGAGAAGGAGAGTGTCGGGGGTTGTGCTGTTGCTGGAGAGCACACTTTTTCGCTGTTTTTTTGGCGTTGGCTACGGCCCACAGTAGCCCGTGTTACTCTTCTGAATAAACAACGGTAACTGGAACGCTGATCGTCTGTGTCTTCTGTCGAGGGACGCTACAGTATAAACAATGCTCATTTGGTATTATGGCGCCTAAAGTGTGACAAGAAAATAGTCCTCACACCATCTTCAAGAAGTGACAAGTGTGCTCAGACATGCTCTTCTTCATGCATTAGATATAACAAGTGGTTATTTCAGTTGCTGTTGCCTTACTGCACTCTCGCCTAACAAGCGGTTGTTAAATAGATTGTACCTTAAAAAAAGTGACTTTAATTGTCTGTTTGAAAATGTTTATGCAGAATTAGATGTATATTAGAAGTAGTGGCAACCACATTTCCCCCACTGAGCCTCATTAAAATGTTAATAAAAGAAATATGAATCATGTAGCAGTGACATATATTTTTTAATTTTATCAAAAATCTACTGTGTTTCTTTTCATTGTAAAGCCAATGAATAGAACAATAAAGCATGACTGGATGCCAATTCAAATGACTAGTATAAGTAGAGTGGGCTCCAGCCTCCTTATCTGTAGTCAAATATAATAGAATATATATTAGATTAATATATATAGAAATGAAATTTTCAAACTCCGTGTGTGACATGTTCAGTCTGTGTTATGATAGCAGTGACACATTCTCAGTCCTCACTCCATTTAGAGAGCAACTGACTTGGGAAATGAAAACTAGATGAACGTTCACATTACCTTTTGGCAATGCAGAAAAAGTTCAAAAAAGGTCAAAGCCTTCCCATCTGGGTCCCTTTTAGTTGGACGAGTCATCAGAGGGTACTTACTAAACACGATCACAAACTGCCTTGATGATCCGCGGCTGTTACTCCTTTCTGAAGGGGACCTTTTGCTGTGTGTTCCACATTTATTGAGCCGTGTAAAGGCTGTGTCTGTGAATACCTAGAATATAAATAAGGTCCATCCGTGTTCATCCATCCATCCATCTCCAGTTATAGCAATCCGTACAAGCGCATACATATGCATTAAACATGCTTAACAGAGAGAAACATTAAATTCTGATGCCCCTGACTGGGAGAACAAAGTGCAGTTTGCAATTCTACTTATAGGACTACCATTAAAACTGTATGAGAGCCTGGAGTGTCAAAGCTGAGCTGGTTCTTCAAAACAACAACAGAAAAATATATCAGAAAGTTTTATGTTGGGAATGTGTTTATTTCTAAAGATCAGAACTATAATGCATTATTTTTAAAGGTGTTACATTAATTATACTACTTTTAAAAAAATGCAATAATGTCACTTATTACTGAACTAAATTTGGTAAATTCATTGCAGTTAGTTACTTACGTCACAAATTATCTCAACATAAGAAAAAAAAAAAACACAAAAACTTGCCTTTTTTCTTCCCAGGACTTGCACTAAAATCAGGCAATTCTAGATCGTGCAGGAAAGAGGAATACCAGTTGAGGCCTACAGTTTCTGAGTGGTGGTGAAATAAAGATTAGTTTTATTCCTATTGCAAGGAAAAACAAGAGCACAAGGCTAAAGTGCAAACTGTAACCAGGAAAGAAACAACGGCATAGAACAAGACAAAATTGGCTCTTTGCAAACATCTGCACAAACCTTTCTGCTAACACAAAGTTTGCATAAGCTAGCAAGAACCCAGAGTGATGTTGAAGCTGAGTGTGTGCTGACTCGAGCCCAACAGCCCGATCTTTAACAAGTAAAGGTAGTAAAGGTACAAAGCTTGTACCTTTATTTCTACTACCAATTTTCCGCAGTATAATTTCATTAACGACCCCTCCGAAGGATCTTATAACTGGTTTGATATGTTTACACTTAAATTGTATTTATGTTTTCATTAGGATGGGGATTTTGGTATGTGGGATTGAGGTTAATGTAATGTAAAGAGTAGTTAAACAAATTACTTTCTACAGGAAGAGCAGTGTGGCGTGTAGTACCTCACTTTTGTTGAGTTACAACCCCAACGCTGCTGATGAGTGGAGAGGAGATGATAGAGAGGCTACACAGGCTGAAAGAGGATTCCTGATCAGTCATCTTGTATGCATTAATTAACAATGATGACAGCATGTGAAAGCAGTGAAAGAATCGTGACAGCATATACACAGAAAAAGAACAACTACTATAATAATCAGCTCTATGTGAGAATTGCTACACTGTGTCATCACAATCCTGTTCAAGGAAGAAATAAGCAGAGTGCAAAGGATCTTAACCCTAAAAACCCTAAAAAGTTCAAACCAATTTAAAAAGGACATTTTTATTATTCTTTTAATCAGTTTGTACAGATACAAAATTGTCATGTTGTGTGTATAATTTTAATCAACTGTAAATTAATTGTATTTTATTATTATTTGCATTTAAACAGTGTCTAAACTTTCTGAAAACAGGTTGTACACAGATGCATTATTGGCACAACCTAATGGGCACTTAAATTCCCTCTCCATCATGCTCATTCACACAACTATAAACATGCACATGCATGCTACTCTTTTTGCTCATTTTCCCACAGGCTCTAATCCTCACACAAACACACACTCAGTCACACGCTCAAGGGGATGATAGGATGATCGGATAGTACAGATGGCATACTAGAGTAATATTCTCCATATGGGAAGGTAATAATCAGTGCAGTCATGTAGGGAGAAGAAGAAGAGGAAAGGGAGATTAGATTTTCAGAGGGTGAGAAAGGCTGGGCTTGTGTTGTACATGGTCGAGGGATCATGCAAGACTGCATTTTGGCAATGTGGAATGGCTTCTGTTTAGCTCAAATAGTAGAAAATATAGATATTAGATTAGGCCCATAAGTATTTGGACAATGACACAGTTTTGCTTTTTCTTTTTCAATTTTCCTCCAAACATAAGAGCAGTAGATTTTAAATCGGTCAGAGGCGCTATCTGAGACTTACATGCAGCGTTGCAGAGACTTGTCAACCAGGCAACCCAAGCAACATGCTTTGAGGAACTATCCCAGGGAGCATGCTACAGAAGACTTTTTTTAACAGCCTTGTCGACATCAGTCAGTATCCCCATGGAACAGAATCTTCAGCCAGACTTTTACAACCTTAAAGTTAAAACTAGAAATTGTATATAACACAAATGAATTGAAGAACTGACGTAAAACTACTGTCATGTCGGGGTGCGCCGGTGTGTTTTTTGAAACAGGACCCAAAAGCAGATGTGGACGAGGAGTTGCAGGTTTAAACAAAAAGCGATCCTTTATTTGGATGATGGCAGGAGTTAAACATGGTACCCTAAGTAAACTAAAAAAAAAAAAAACTCTAAGAAACAAACACTATGATGCTCTATGACTAAGACAATGGTGAGGATAACAGACGACCTGACAATGACATTCAGAAAACAGAGGACTTAAATACACACTAAATTAGCTTTCCATGGCGGCGCGTGCACATGCAGCGGCTTCTCTCTCTCTCTCTTGACACATGAGGCGATCAGGGGAAGTGGAGACACATGAGGAAACAGCTGACTAGGATAAACATAATGATGCACAGGAAAGAGGAAAGCTAACCACATGAACACAGAACACAAGACCCTTTTCAAAAAAAAACAGGAAACATGCAGACTTAGACACGACAACACAAGCTTAACAGGCCTAACACACATGACAGACTAGACAAGGAACCAAACACAGAAACCAATGAGACATATGATAAATAATCACTAACCTAAACTGCCACTAACCCCTAAATAAGAACAACACAAACTTATAACCAAACTAACATGAAAACTTCAAAAATTACAAAATAAAACACAAAATGCTTGGTCAGAGACCCAGTCTGTGACAACTACATTCTTTTGGTTCACCAGCAGGCAGTAGCGGTTTTAGATACGGGTGATACGGGCGACACGGGCGGTTGCCCGGGGCGGCATCGTGGTGGGGGGCGGCATCACGGGCATCAGCAAAAAAAAAAATGCTCGTACTCATGCTGCCCCGACGTCAGCTAGCGCATACTGGGAATGTTACAGGCACCGATCGGTTCTATCGTCCATTTGCTGGGAGTAAGGGCACCTTCCGTTTGCGAGGTGCGCCTGCTGCTTGCGGCGCAGAGAGGAGAGGGCGGGGCGGCGGGGGATTCTCTGGCTGGCTGGAGCAGCATCTAATAACCAACTCGCAAAATAAAACAAAATAAAAACAAACCAACAACATGAAAACACCAGACATCATGATACAGACTTATAATTTGCACCGATGTTTTTTCGAAATTCTACACGCGAAAAGTGAGCGCGAGAGCCCTCGGTGCGCCTGCTTGCTTCTGAAGTCAAAGTAAACTTTATTGTCATCTCCGCTACATACAGTCTAGTATATAGAGAGACGAGACGACGAGGCTCCAGTTACAGCAGTGCAAGTAAACAAACAATATATATAAGAAGAGTAAGAAAATAAATATACACTTTAGGACTATGGGTAATTGGATCAATAACAATTTAAAATTTACAGTTTGATGATTTAAAGTCTCACACAAGCCGTCGAAAGGGGAGGGGGGCCTGCTTCTTCCAAATAGAGCACATTTCATTCATAATGATGTAAATCCAAGCCCATTATGTATTCATGATTTGAATCCTGGGTTGTGTGAAATCCCAGAAATAAACCCTAGACAAAGTGAATCTGTGAACTAGGTGTAGGTCTATTAGGTTATGTTGTGGTGATCCTCGAGTTGGGGGATTTGTGTTAATACTGGAGTGCAAAATTAAAACCAATGGAAGATGGACAAGAAAAGTTCAAAGCCATCAGGTGCTCAGTTTAGAACAAATAGAAAAGAAGAGGAGGAGAAACGAGCAAAAGATGCAGGTAAGCAGATGTGTCACTGGATAATAGCAGGTCATCCTGAAACAATCAGAATCAGAATACTTTATTAATCCCTAAGGAAATTATGTGAGTTACAGTTGCTCCAAGAAGAAATGGTAAAAAATAGCAACAGTAACAGACTAAACTCCAAACAATACATTATGTTACAGATTTTAATATTAATTAGTCAGTGTCAATTGTTGATTTGTCCTGTTCTCATTGTATGACAAATTATGATGGCTGTTTGGTAGCCGTTTGCATACTATGCATACTCTCTCTCTCTTCATGTGTGTGTGTGTGTGTGTGTGTGTGTGTGTGTGTGTACAACAGTTTTATGTTAATGTACAGTCCGTAATATGTTTTGAGTGTGTGTGTGTGTGTGTGTGTGTGTGTGTGTGTGGGGGGGGGGGGGGGGGGGGGGGGGGGGGCAAGAGGGAGTGTTCGCCCAGGGCACCAAACAGGCTAGGACCGCCACTGCCAGCAGGGCACCACCTCTAATTGCAAAATATTAACTATTATTAGTGACACTGACTTATCACTTCATTTCTGACCTCACTAAACACTTTCCTGATTTCCTGAGTTTGTTTAAGGCCCATCCCACTATCTTGGGGGCAGTTCTGGGCTACTCTCGATTGGCTGAAAAGCGAGGGTAATCACCTGGGTCTTCCATGACATGAATGATAGTACAGATGATCTTTAATCCACGCTAGTAGGTATCAGTCTACTCTGATGAAGTAAACATCTTGTGTTGACTCACTCCGGGTCACATACAGTCATGGTAAAAAGTACGTTTATCAGAAATAACTTGAAGTAATATTGAAGTAATATTTTCTATGTGGCTAGATTTCCCCAGATGCGGCCGACAAATGCGTCCTCCTTTTCACCAGATTTGAAGGATGGGTTGGGTGTATCTTTCGTGGCTCAACCTATCCCAGAATTCATAGCCATTTCCAGTTTCCAACAATGGCAGCAGCTACTTTGTTTTAATATTACTGTTATTACTCTTTCTGGGTCACAAAATATTTTCAGGCGAGAATGTAGGTGTGTAAACTTCAAATATCTGCTCAGTTTATCAAGACATCGCATATTTGTAAAGGTTCTCCAATGTTTTCGGAGACGTCCCACCAGCTCGATAGCTAGCCGGGGGTTCAAGACTCACTGGAGCTGGCGACAAACACCGGACTCCCGGCAAATCATTTTCAGATCCCCCGCCGGCTTTCACTACTCAGGTTAAACATGATATATACTTACTTTTTCATGCACTACTTCTGCACTTTGGCTTAACACAACACAGTGTAATATGTAATGGTTTGTTCATCTGAGGTTGCAGTTACCTTGTTAACTTGCTAAGAACCAGATCTCTTATTTGATCCTGAGACCTGGTACTTTTTTTTTGCCATGACTGTAACTTGTTCTGATTTTTGATAAGTCTTCATTCCACGTTTTAAGGCTTCAACAAAATATGATGTTTGTATTGCAAATTTATGGCTTTATTCAGGGTAGAGTCAGTGAGTCAGATCTCTTGGTTGTTATTTCTGGTTTCAAAGAGCATAGATTGAGACAGCCAAAATACCACAAATGAACCGATGTTGTATCAGTAGTCATCTTCTATTTACAGGTTATGGTCAAATCTGAGTATCTTCACACAATTTTATTTGTTTAACTTTTTGCAAAACCAAAAGATGTTGTTTACAGTTTCCTTTTCAGCACCTCCCCAAATAAATTTAAACAGTTGTCGTAACAACTCACAGAGACTGGAGGATATAGATCGTAGATTCTTTTTATAGAGCAAATCTATTTTTCATGAGTAGACACTGCATTTTGAGCTGCCTGGACTTTTGAGTGTTTGCCTGCTTTGGATGCTACATATGATGCTGCCAAAAGAGATGAAAGATGAAAGACCCATATGACATTAACAACACATTCAGCTTTGGAAATATTTCTTTTTATTAGTAAAAAAAAAAGTAGAAAAAAGGCTCAGGTGTTTTCTCTCCACTGAATTTATGCTTCTTCCTTTGTGCTCATGCATTATCTCAGCAGTTGTTCACATAATGCACGTCTTTACATATTTTTTTTATTCATATATATACATATATTTTGTATGAGAAGTTTGTTTGTAGTAATCTGCATGCAAATGGCTTTGCCTCAAAAAAAAGAAACTGCGTCACAATCAAAAACAGCACCTGAAAGCTTGATGTACAAAAAGGGATTTCAGTGTGCATCTGCATATGTGTGATGGTGTGTGTATAACAAACCAACTGGCATACGCTTAATGCTTTGCGGACGTTGTTGTGGTTGACCTGGGCCAATCCAAGAATGCTTATTGCATTAGATAAAAACAGCATTTATCCAGGCACCATAGTGCACAGTGGTTAACACTGTCACCTGGGCTTAAATCCACCCACTTGCTGGCTGGGACCTCTTTGTGTGAGGTTTGCATGTTGTTCTCGTGTCTATGTGGCTTCTTTATGGGTACTCTGGCTTCCTTCCACATGTCCAAAGAGATGAATCGATTAGATTAACTGATCACTCTAAACTGGCCTTAGGCGTGAATGTGAGCATGAATGGTTGTCTCTCTGTGCTGGCTCTATGATAGAGTGGGGACCTGTCCAGGGTGGAACTGGTCTCTTGGTCTATGACAGCTGGTACTGGTTCCACCCCCAACAGAAAATGGATGAATGGGCACTGTTTTTCCAGTGTGAATAAGTAAGATGCCAAAAATATTTCTGTGTGTCAAAGCACAAAACAGCCTTTAAAGCCAGTTTCAGGAGGATTTGTTATGAATAAATAAAAAATAACCCATTACTGAGCATAATAAAGTCCTTGTTCACTAGTGACAAGCACTGTATTGACATAAAGCCTTCTGCTATATCATTAATTTGGTCCACGTATCCAAGCAGTTACTTCTAAAGTCATTATTATTACTGAACTTGCAGGCAAAACTATTACCAATTATATATTTTATTGGATGTTTATGCATGTTCTGTCAGTTGCGTGTGCTTGCTGCAGCTGTACTGCTAATTAAAAACTTCTCTGTCAAGGATGACTGTGCTTCAGACAGCGCTGGAACTAGGACATTCTGCTGCTGCAGTGCATTTCTGATAAACTTAATTCATTGTCTTATTTGCACAAATGCTCAACATTTGATTTCCTACTTTAACTTAACAAATGTCCTAATACATGTCTGAAAAACACAATGTGAAGGAATTTCTAAAGAGAAAACTCTGTCCACCGATGCACAGTGTGACTCATACTGTAATCAGAAAACCTGCAAAACACAAATGCACTGCGTCACAATTATGCTTATTGCCACCCTAATCTGAGGATTTGATTCCTCAACAACACTCAGGTTGTCATGATGACTACTGCCAAAACAGCAAAAATCAAAACTTCAGTCCATTATGTATGCATTCTTGCCCCAACTTTGAGCTCATGAGCACTAGGTCAGCTGCTTCCACACTCTGTGCTCTATGCATCAGTGAATATCATTGTGTTCCATCTCAAAGAGTATTTATTTATTTTTACTGTAAATGATAGCTGACTTTGCCCTAAGCAAATAAAATCTACATATGTTAATGAGAGATGTTTTGTGAGTCTCTTCCGAGCTTCTTATTCTGTAACACTAGCTGTCTGTGAGATCAAACCAACTATGGGCATACTGAGCATGCAAATAAAAAACATGACTGGCTGTAAACAAGAGGAAACAACAGTTCCCTTGCTCTTGGGGGTCATGCATTGACAACCCAAAGACTGCACTAATGCCCTTCTTTGATCCCACAGAGAAGTCTTGTACGCTCATAGTTATTAGATGTGCATACATAACAGTTCAGCTGGGCCCACTGTTTAGTGCTCACTTTTCAGTCAGTGAATTGTAAAGCCTGCTGTTATCTGTCTTTTTCATAGCTAACTTCCCCTAAACTCAGTTAGAAACTGTCCTTGGCAGTACATCAAGAAGAGCCCTCAGCAGTGTTAAAGTAATCTTATCTAATTAACTTGGTGGATAAATTATAGGTTCTGCACAATTCTACACAATGATTAACATGATTTCATTATACCGCACATTTTTATAGTACTTTTTCCCATAATGGCTCTCTCTCTTTCTTTCTTTTTTCTACTCTTGTTGAAAAGGTTTTTCCATGCAATTATGCTTTTACTGCACTGGGAGTGTGTTTGGCCATTGCCATACTGAAAATGAAGCTATTGCCAATCAGACACTTTCCAGATAGTATTATATGGTGGACCAAATTCTGATGGCTCATAATCCCTTCATCCATCCATCCATCTTCATCCGCTTTATCCGGGGTCGCGGGGGCAGCAGCCTAAGCAGAGAAGCCCGGACCTTCCTCTCCCCAGCCACCTCCTCCAGCTTATCCGGGGGAACACTCCAGCGTGTCCTGGGTCTGCCCTGGGGCCTCCCCCCGGTGTGACATGCCTGGAACACCAACCCCAGGAGGCGCCCAGGAGGCATCCTTGTCAGATGCCCGAACCACCTCAGCTGGCTCCTTTTGATGTGGAGGAGCAGCAGCTCTACTCTGAGCTCCTCCCGGATGGCCGAACCTCTCACCCTATCTCTAAGGGAGAGGCCAACCACCCTTCGGAGGAAGCTCATTTCTGCCGCTTGTATCCGCGATCTCGTTCTTTCAGTCACTACCCACAGCTCGTGGCCATAGGTGAGGGTAGGGACGTAGATCGACCGGTAAATTGAGAGCTTCGCTTTTACACTCAGCTCCCTCTTCACCACGATGGACCGGTGCAGCATCCGCATCACTGCAGCCGCCGCACCAATCCGTCTGTCGATCTCTGGCTCCCTTCTCCCATCACTTGCGAACAAGGCCCCGAGATACTTGAACTCCTCCACTTGGGGCAGGAACTCATCCCCAACCCGGAGTGGGCACTCCACCCTTTTCCGGCTGAGAACCATGGCCTCAGATTTGGAGGTGCTGATCCTCATTCCCGCTGCTTCACACTTGGATCTGGAGGCTATCACTCGATGAAGCCAACAGAACCACATCATCCGTGAAAAGCAGAGATGAGATTCTGAGGCCACCGAAGTGAAAGCCCTCCGTCACTTGGCTGCGCCTAGAAATCCTGTCAGAATCGGTGACAAAGGGCAGCCCTGGCGGAGCCCATCACCCACCGGGAACAAGTCTGACTTATTGCCGGCAATGCGAACCAAGCTCTTGCAACGGTTGTATAGGGATCGAATGGCCGTTGCCATTTGACTAGCGGACGAACTCTCCTTTCCAGCACCCTGGCATAGACTTTCCCAGGGAGGCTGAGTTAATTCCTTCAGTATTAACAATATCCCGACACCACTGTCTGAAATGCAGCCCCAAACCACGGAGCCTCCATTGTGGTTTACAGAACGCTATAGACTTCTCTGCTGACCTCTTCTATACATACAGATGAGGATTTCCAATAAAATTGTCAGATAGGGCTTCATCGCTCCATAAGACTTGTTGCCCTGATTTTCAGTCCATTCTTGGGTAATTTGGCCTACCCCAGCCCTTTCTCCCTGTTTCTATTTCATAAGGATGGCTGCTTGACAGCCACCCTTCAACTGAGACCATTTCTGATGAGGCTTCAGTCAACAGCAGATGAGTCAACTGAAGTGCCAGATGTATCTCTCATGTTCTTCAGTTGATTCATCTGCTGTTCACTAAACCAAAGAGAATATATGAAATAGTTTAAATGATTTCAAAGCCCCTCACAAACCTGAACTGAATAAACAGAAGAGGGTGGATGGATGGATGGATGGATGGATGGATGGATGGATGGATGGATGGATGGATGGATGGATGGATGGATGGATGGATGGATGGATGGATGGATATCTTAAGTGAAGATATTAGCAAAGCAAACTCTCACTCATGTATGATTTCATCTGGTCAGCCTTAGATGGGTTAGAGTTATTTTAACTATTACTCTGGTCAACTATCATTGTTTAAAGATTAATTTTGTGTTTGTTTGCATTTAACACACATGCAACACTGATAATGTGAAATTTTCCTATGTTTAGCTTTGGTTAGAAATATATGACCATACAGTGAGTGCTTTTCATTATGCTCACTTGCGCTCTCTTCCCACAACCCAAAAACGATTCCTCCATCTACCATCCTGAAGGATCTATCAATTCCTTAAATGCAGTTTGAGGAGATCAAACTGAGCAAGGAGGCTTCTGGAGAACGTTAGAGTGACAAATCGAAGGTGTCCTTCTTCATATCTCTCTCTCACACATCCTGGCGTTAAGGAGCATGAGGAAAAGATGTGAGCGGAGGAAGCGGAGAGACACAAATAATGAAAAGCACCCAGTGGTAGTGAATAAGACAGGAGTGTGTGCATGCGTGTGCTTAGCTTTCATCTGCAGAGGCTGGCTTTTTGCTTGAGGACAGGGACTGTTCACTGTGCTGCTACCCTGCAGAGTGTCTGCGTGTGAAGTCTCCCAGGGGGACAGAAAGTGTAGTTACATTCTTGCCAGAACTCGGGACGCTCACAGCTTATACACCTTCTATTATGTTCGACTCTCCTTTATTCTGGTGTGTTTGACAAATGGTTTGAAAAACTTCCATGTGGTAAATGCAGCATCTCATCTGGCAGCATTGCTAGTGACAGTTTGAATTGGAGATCTTGTTGATTACATCACATGAGGTATTACTTGCATGTTATAGGTAGACACCAGTAAAAGCTAAAAGCTAACATTTGATAAAGACTAAACTAGACTTTAGACTACCTTGTTTAGACCAAACAATGATCCCTGCTGCTCTAAATCTGAGTCTTTGAAGTAAATTAAAAGGCTCTAAAAACTGAGTTATCAGATATATTTGTAGAGCAGACATCAAAAGCATGTATTATAAAACAATGCAAGGGGATGTCCGTGAATACCAACTTTTACCTCAGTACATAGTACTATCAACACTGTAACAGCATTTAAAACTCTATTCACATTCAGGTGTGAAGCACAGTATAAAACACAAGAAATGTGTTCTACATCAGGGATGTTTTGTTTGTTATGTTGGCCTTGGCTCTGCCTGGCGTTATACCTCACTCTGAACCCAAATCCCATCACCAGTATTAAATAAACCTTCTACAATTACCATCTTGGCTCCTCCTTCTCTATCCACCTTTATGTTTGTCCCTTCAACCCCCTAGATTAGCCATGGGACGTAACATACTTACTTGTAAGTTCTGAACTCTTCTTCTTTCACCAAAGATTAGTTAGTCTGACAAGAGGCACTAAAATCAGTAATTGCCTAATTCAATAATCTTCTGTGATAATCTGGACTATTGCTTGACCTGCTGAAACATGAAGACTTAAAGGCTCCTAGAGTTTCTAACAGTAGAATGGAAGGCAGAGGTTTCAGCTGTACTATGGAGCCAGCTCTCAGGTTCAGGAGGATTCAGGAAGCATACACCCTTTTTACTTTCAGGGTTAGGGTGACTCTCATCAGGTGTATCAGGTGACTCTGAACCCTCCCTTAGTCTTGCTGCAAAAAGCTGCTGGGAGGCTTCCAATGATGCATTTAGCATTTCCTCCATTTCCTCTTCACTTATCTCTTTTCACTCTCCATGAGGTTAAACACCAGTGTTGCATTTAGCTATTAGTGATTATTAAACTCTGACTCTCTGCTATAGTGTGTTTTCCCCTAGTCTCTCTCTGCTCTTTTCTCTTTCCCATCACCACCAATCAGTCACAGCAGATTGCTCCCACTTCCTGATCCTGGTTCTTCCTGGTTTCTTCCTGTAAAAAGTTTTTTTTTTGCTTCCACTGTCACCAAGTGCTTGGGTTGTCAGGGTTGTCTGATTGGGGTTGTCCTTTTAATATGATAGAGTCTTTCCCTTGAGGTTAGTGTTTTTGTAAATTGGGACAATTACAAATATATTACAATTGCTTTTAAATGAGTTGATCTGAACTGGAGTTTCTTTTGAATAATGCACTCGAATGATCAAACATAAATATGACAAGAAGGGAGTTTACTAGCTATCACATAGCAGCTCCCATAATGAAACAGACTGTCGAAAAGCTAATCAGTGTTTTCTTTTTAAACCAACTTCCCAGAATGACTCCCTTATGCCTGGGGTTCATTTTATTCCTTAACAGCTACAATAGTTTCTAAAGGAGCGTATCTTTACCAAACAAGATTTTTTGCATGTTTTCTTTAATGATTAATGTGTGGGTTCTAGATTCCCAAACCTTCTGTCTCGCACAGTCTGTTTACTCATGCTGGGTGTTTGACAGACACACAAACAGTAGCCACAGTGTAGTGGCTGCTTTTTGTGAGAAATTATATTCATTCTCAATTTTTGACATTCAGTAACATAAAATTATCAGCCTGCTGGTATAATACGCTATATTCATAACACACATCATCTCATGTCATATTGCATAGTAAGATCGTTTTATAGTACCTCAGAGGGAAGGTAACAAAAAACACATGAAAGTCTGGTTGGGGTTGACCAAAAAAAAAAACATTGTGAGAAACTAGATTCTCTGATTCAGTCAAACCATAGTTGTCTTGTCTTGAGGAAATAAGGAGATCATCCATCACCTGTCCAATACCATCTCAGTGGTGAAGCATGGTGGTGGCAAAATTATGTTATGGTGTGCTTTTTAGCAGAGCGGCCAGTAAGTGGCTGTCATCTACTGATTGAAGGTTGGTGGTTCAATTCCTGGCTTCCCCTAGTCTGCATGTCAAATATCCTTGGGTTAAAGGAAAGCTGAACGAGATGTTAAGTACTACAGGGCACCCAGGAACATCGAAGGGAGCCGAAGGGTTACCTTCCAACAGTACAATGACCCCACAGTACAAAGACCCCAAGCATGTGTCAGTCAGCGATATTTGTCACACACCTTGGTTGTCGTTCTACAGGGAGTGCAGAATTATTAGACAAGTTGTATTTTTGAAGAATAATTTTATTATTGAACAACAACCATGTTCTCAATGAACCCAAAAAACTCATTAATATCAAAGCTGAATGTTTTTGGAAGTAGTTTTTAGTTTGT
>NW_005187404.1:4422236-4429150 GCF_000239375.1 Pundamilia nyererei
CCTCAGTGGCGCGCTTGCGCCCCCTCTCCGTGGGTGCTGCGAACCGTTGCCATGGATTACCGGTTGCAGTTCCAGGTCAAGCCGCCTAGTCGTAAACACGACTGTCAGCACCGAGGCGGCCATGATACTCAGAGAGGAAATAAAGGCGCTATTGCAGAAAGGAGCAATATGAGTGGTCCCCGCTTCGGAGACAGACAAAGGTTGGTACAGCCGTTATTTTGTTGTTCCGAAAAAAGGGGGAGGGCTTCGTCTCATCTTCGACCTGCGAGTCTTGAACACGTATCTACGAACGTACAGGTTCAAGATGCTAACACTCAGACAGCTCTTGAATGCGGTCGGCCCGGGAGATTGGTTTGCAACAATCGATCTAACAGATGCTTATTTTCATGTGGTTATACACCCGAAACACAGGCAGTTTATGAGGCTTGCATTTGAGGGCATAGCCTACGAATACCTAGTGCTGCCGTTCGGGCTGTCACTTGCTCCTCGCACCTTTACGAAATGTGCCGAGGCAACGCTAGCGCCCCTCAGAGAAAGAGGCATCCGCATCTTAGCCTACCTAGACGACTGGGCTCTCGTAGCTTGCTCCAGAGAGCAGGTGAAGACACAGCTGTCGCTGGTTCTGTCACACATTCAGACACTGGGGTTCTCTGTGAACTTTAAAAAGAGCTCGCTAATCCCGAGTCAGCAGATTACTTTTCTCGGTTTGGAAATATGCTCGCTTTCCAGCCGCGCACGTTTGTCGGAGCACAGAGTGGCCGCGTTTCATCGCTGCCTCGCTCAGTTTCATTTGGGACGCAGACTGCGTTTCCAGACGATATTAAGCTTGTTGGGCATGATGTCATCTTTGATCGCCATAGTGCCACTTGGACTGTTAAAAAGGAGAGCGTTTCAACGCTGGACTCTCTCTCACCGTTTGTGTGCATCGCGTCACCTGCCGGTAACTGCGTCTTGCATGCTAGCTCTCAGTCCTTGGAGGGAGCCCGGGCTGCTCCTGTCTCGCTCTCTGCTGTTATGGTGCAGTGTTAATTTTCTGTCTCTAAGAGCCACCCATGTCCCGGGCCACCTGAACCTGGGGCCGGACCTTCTCTCCAAGGGGGTCCTCTGGTGAGAGAATGGAGGTTACACCCTTTAATAGTGGCTCAGATTTGGGACCTATTTGGCATGGCGCAAATAGATCTTTTTGCTTCCAGGGTAAATACTCACTGCCCCCTGTTCTTCTCCATAATCGACCACGATGCACCCTTGGGCAGACATGCTCCTGTATCCATTTCCCCCAGTGGAAATGATATCTCCAGTTCTAGAGAGAGTGCGTCGGCATTCCCCCTCTCTCTGATTCTAGTGGCCCATTGGTGGCCCACAAGGTCGTGGTATGCAGAGATAATCAGCCTGCTAGCAGCGAGTCCTTGGCAGCTTCCTCTCCGCAGGGATCTCCTCTCTCAGGCGGGAGGAGAAGTGTTTCATCCGCGCCCAGATCTGTGGCGCCTTCATGCTTACCTGCTGAGAGGTTAAACTTGATTGCTAAGGGTTTGCCACCTAGTGTGATAGCGACAATTCAGAGCGCTAGGGCCTCATCTACTAGAGGCTTGTATGCTTACAAATGGCGAGCCTTCGAGCAATGGTGCCAGGACCGCCACACTCTCCCATTTCAGTGCTCTACTGTGGATGTTTTGACATTCCTGCAGGAGCTGCTGGATAAGGGCCTTTTATTTTCAACAATTAAGGTTTATTTAGCGGCTATATCTGCTTGTCATATTGGCTTTGACGGGGTGACACTAGGTGCACATCCCCTCGCCATACGTTTTCTGAAACGAGTTCGCCGGCTGAGGCCCGTGCTTAAGTCCAGTGTCCCTGCTTGGGACTTGTCTTTGGTGCTGGAGGCCCTTTGTAGCCCCCCGTTTGAACCCATTGAGTCTGTGGATATGAAATTTCTTTCATATAAGCCTGCATTACTTCTCGCTTTGGCTTTGGCAAAGCGAGTGGGTGACCTTCATGCGCTCTCTGTGCATCCCTCCTGCACACAGTTCTCTTCTGATGGCCACAAGGTCGTATTGTGTCCAAATGCTGCCTATTTTCCCAAGATCATGCCTGCATCTTATAGCTCAATGGAGTTTGAGTTGCTGAGCTTTTGCTCCCCTCCTTTTGCATCTGAGGAGCAGAGGAGGATGCATTTTCTTTGTCCAGTGCGTGTGCTACGCACCTACATTGAGCACACTCAGAATGTGCGTTTATGTGACCAGCTGTTTGTCTGCTTCGCTAATCCAAATAGAGGTAGAGCTCTGTCCAAACGGAGGCTGTCCCACTGGATTATAGAAGCTATCTCACTGGCATACGGCACTGGTGGTCTTGCTTTGCCCCACGGGTTGAGAGCTCATTTCACCAGGGGGATGGCAACCTCATGGGCTCTTTTTAAAGGGGTGCCTGTAGCTGATATTTGTGCGGCAGCTAGTTGGGCATCAACGCACACTTTTGTGCGGTTTTATCGGTTGGACGTTACAGCCCCTTCGGTGGCTCATGCTAACCCGTCAACATATTCCATGTGGTCAGCCCAGCTAATTGCGGGGACATCGACCGGAAAATCCTCGTCTTCAGACTCAGACGAAGCCGGGGCTCCAGACTCGGAAAGGAGAGGGTCATGCCGTGCGACAGCCGAGCATCCCAGCACTTTTTCCACAAACGTCACCTGCCTTTCCAGGGTCGAGTGCCGGACCTGGCGACAAAACGCACAGGCTTCGGGCTCCGTCAATGGTCTCCTAGCGTGGACGATCCCCAGGCAGACAGGGCAGGCATCGTGCTGGTCGCTGTCGTGCAAAGAGAAACCGCATCCCTGAGGACAGGGGCGAACAGAAGATTTCTGCTTTGCTCCCTTTGGTTTGGAGTCCATTCCAAAACACAAAGCAAAACGCTGCACGGGAAAACTTGAAATTAGCGCTCCGCGGGCAGCCTACACACCAACTGCGCGGTGGAGGCTAACACCAACAGGGGCAGTTAAGCTAAGTTCACGTCGGCAGACAACAGAGCTAACTAGCAGCAGCTAGCTAGCCCAACTCAGCAGAGGTGTTCTCAGCGAGGTGAAGATCGTAAGAACTGAGGGATGACTGTGATGACAGCGGCTATATGTGCAGGCGGGGCTGTGCGCGTGTCATCACACGTCAACTGCCTTAAAGGCGTGATTAAAGGTTTCTTCAGCCAGGACACGCAAGGGCGTGATATCCCATGCTTATGTGTTGTACCTCGTTCCTCTCCTTCAGGGAACAGAAGGTATAGACATAACTATTCGTTTTTTTTACTATTGATTAGGTGGTGAGCAAGAATTGTTGTACTTGCACTGCGTGAAGCTAATGTCTATATTTGATACTGTATATGTATTTTTCCCTTTATGACTAGTTATATAAGGGGTTTAAATGTATCATAGAAATTATGCCAGACGATTTGTGATAACTGATCCAACTAAACAAAAATTCTGTGATACTTCTCAGATTGCTGAAATGCTCCCTTTACCTCTATAAGCAGGTCAGTGGCTGCAGGTTCATTTTTGGTACACTGCTCCAGGGATTCTAGTGTCTGTATCACTGAACTGGAAAAAATACAAATAAAATTTGGTTCTCTTAATTAAATAGCCATCTTTGCTCATTCTAAGAGAGATATGAGGCGCTTAAGCCTTGTGTCGATCAAGCACTTCTTTTTTTAGCTAGCATCGGCACTTAGCAGATGCTTGGGGAAAGTGCTAGTCATGGTTTCGACTGTTGCTATGAGACGATATGAGACAACTCAAAGCTCAAAGCTCTTTGGGTATTTTGTTTTTACTTGAATCACACTGGCACATTGAGTAAATATGCTCAGCTCTTAGCACTTGCAAACAAGGAGACAAATTGGCCAGTGAAGAATGTTACAGTGGACCAAGTGATGCAGAAAATTACTGCTCAAAGTCGCTGCAGGTTTCAAACATCTGAGACGACATCTTCAAAAACACTATTAAACAATTCTCATACATGTTTTAATTCACTGGGTTAGATAAGTCATACTAACATATCTTCTCCACATCTATTTCATACAGCACATGGAGTTAATAGGGCTGTAGCCAACATATACAGAAATAACAGAGCAGGTGTTGTTTGTGTTGACTGTATGTGTAAGAAGTGGACCGTGGCTAATGAGGGGAGATACACTAGAATGCTTCTGTCCAAAATGAATGCTTTCAATCATTTAAAAAAAAGTGACATAAGTGCTGGCATCCTTTAGGAATTAAACACTTTGGAGAATAATTTTTCTCTGCTTTTGTTCTGCCAAATTATGCACTGTCAGGATCTCCAGACTTTCCATGTAAAATTGACTTGTAATAACTTCCATGACAAACACGAAGCCAGCTCATTTTAGCTCACATTAACCACACTATAGGTATTTTGTACCTATTGTAACATGTTACTACTAATTAATGCACTATGACCCAAATCTCTTTTTATATAACAGACCTGTGATTATCTTCCTGAATAATGTTAATGGAGTCTAAAAGCTACCGACATCTTAAAGGTAATGTAGAAAGTGTAAATGAGGAGGGGAAAAAATACTTTTTTTGTGTTAATTTTCTTCTCATTCATCCACTAACAGCAGCTGTGTAATGGCTGTGCATAAGCAGACGTTTGAAGTTCAGCTTTATCCTAAAGGACATTTGGACATTAAGAGCCGGGGATTAAACCAATCATTCATTCAGCAGACATCTGCTTTCCTTTTTCTCCTGCCACTGCCAACTTGTACTGTAAGATGAGGCAGATGAAATTAACGTGACTAAGTTTGTTTAGACTTGACTCGATTTGACTCGATTCAATTCAAACTTAAAGTTTTAAATGTAATTGAATTTACATGAATTCATCTAAAGGATAGAGTCACACTAACTGGAGGTGAGAGCTCGGCGGATGGAAAGAGATAAAGAAGAAGACAGAGATCAGCAGGAGAGCAAGATAGATGGGCTGAAGAAAGGATGAGGAATAGCGAGGGGGAGCACTGAGACAGCAGGAGAAATGGGTGATGGGACGCCATTACCTCCCTTACATTACTGCTCTGTTTATCTTGTGAGCACACTCAATCACCGTGGACCTGTGCTCAGCTGGAAGGACACACAAACGCATAAATAGTGGCATCCGGACATATTTGTATTACTATTTCAAACAAGCCATTAAGTAACAGTTCCTCCATTTGTTGTAGTTATAGTGATAGGAGAAGACAGATGTGCAGCACACACACATATGCAATTTTTGGGTGACTGTGCATCTGGATGATGTAGATAGTCCACAATTCAATTCTCGTGCTCATTTCTAATCATTTCTACTCTTAAATGTTATCATCAGAAAGGAAGAGACGAGGTCAGAGATAAACATGAAACAGAAACACAGACACATTTTGCAATCTTTTATTTTTTAACAGAAAAATCAAGCAACAGTAGTTGAACTTTGAGAGATGGTTATCACTGACAGCTATTCAAACAGTTGCATTGTCTGGCTCAATATGCATCAGTCAGTAGTCAGAGCTTTGCTGACGGCCCTGCGAGAAAAAAAGACCTGAGATAAAATCAGCTGCTTTGTGTCCTCTCACAATTTTACAGTCAATATCAGACCGGCAGCCTTTTCTTGTTATGTGTTATTCAGCTATTTCTGAGACATGCTGTGTGTTAAACAGAGTAACACAGAGCAACTTTTGGAACGTTAATAAGACTAAGAATTGTCATTGGACACTAACTCAGATCCTCATTGATTCCTTGGACGTTGAAATAGAAATAAGTAGAAACAACTGCCTTTCTCACATCCTCTGAAAGGACGGCACCAGCCATTTCAGCAAGTCGCACAAAAAATATTCAAATGACAAAGCAGCTAGTTTGAGCTGTAGGAATTTACCAAGTTTGAATAGATTGTCAGCTTAACAAAGTGGGGTCTTTTTACACAGGAGATTGCATATTGGCAGTTGAAATGGGTTCCTTTCAACCATGGCAAGGAAGTTATTACGACCATGACAACAGAGGTCATGTAACCCTGAGAAAGTAGCAGTTTGACCCATAACAAAACTCCTTATTCTCATCCAAACTGTGATCGTTTTCCAAAGCTGCAGGCAAATGGAAGGTTTTACATATCAGAACATGATAAAAAAAATATCATCTTCATACGGTTTTAAAGTTTGTTACGCACAACACCTCCTGATAAGTAAAATCATAGACTTTAAAGAGGGTGTACTTTCATCTCACTCTGTACCTAAACCTATCCAAACCACAACCACAGTTTTGAGTTTTGTCACATTAACTTTTTCTTTCATCACTGATGATGAAGGCTAAGGATACTATTTGACAATAGTAATTAGCTACTGCAGTAGTGGTAACTATAGTCACCGTGATGCACTTGTGCACATATGACCTAGTTAGCGCTCCGTGTGATTGCTACTTATCATGTTTTTGCAGGCGCTCCTAAGAAGCAATCACACAGAGCGTAGAGCAGAAGGAGCATCCACTTCAAAAACACCTAAAGTTGTCCAGTAAAACGGCTTTACGCACCTTGGGCTGTTGAATCAGAGTGTGAAATGAACAAGCGGAGAATATTAAATTGGCTTTTGGATGGTTGCAAAACTGCAAGGATAACACAAGGCACATCACAAGAGAAAAGTACACATCAAGTGTGCTATACCATTGGAAAGCGGTGGGCTTTTTTTTTTTTTTTTGCAGATTTTTCTGTGCGATCACTCCTCGGGGGAGATAAAAGCACAGTACTTACATACAATATGAGGCTGGCATAGAGAGTTTCTTTCTCTCCTCCTTACTTTCTTCTCCTGCCCTCCCTCCTCCCTTGTCTACTGTGATGAATGGTTTTGATATTGGCTGCGTGTGTGTGTGTGTGTGTGTGTGTGTGTGTGTGTGTGTGTGTGTGTGTGTGTGT
>NW_005187404.1:4430024-4443421 GCF_000239375.1 Pundamilia nyererei
GTCTTGCCCAAGGACACAACGACCGAGACTGTCCAAGCCGGGGCTCGAACCGGCAACCTTCCGATTACAAGGCAAACTCCCAACTCTTGAGCCACGATCGCCCCACAACTTACAAAAATGATCACACTAAACGGTGGCACATCAGTCGTGTGGCTGTGTGTGTTGGTGTTTGAGGCTTGTAAGTGCAGCATCATTCTTAACCTGGTTATGTTAGTTTTCAATTGCAGTAAATCTCTGTGACGTGTGGGCAGCAGAATCTTTTCTAGAAGAGCCTCATGTTCCAAAGTAATGTGCTGAGCTAAGAGATATGAACTTGAGACACTAATGAGATGTTACCAAAATGCGATCGCTTCCTCACGACTACACAGAAAACAGAACTGCTGATTGGTCGTGTCCATGGCTCATTGGACTGAGACAATAACAGTTACAACTCACATCGGTGTTCAATCACTTGTGCATGTAATTCCCTTGCTCCCCATTTTATTAGAACCCTCCATTTTCAGAGTTGACTAATGCAGGAAAATGCCACAAACTTAATATTAAGAAGCAATTTTTGAAGCTCATTATAGCCCTGATGTGCAGGCTTCACACCACATTAAGACAGGTTATTAAAAATGTTCAAAACCAGAAGTGACTCTTTACGAAATGTCAATTTCATGTTTGTGCAATTCAAAAAATGAGGAAGAAGTCTATTTTTTTAATATGCTTTCCACTCCATTTTTGTAGGGTGGATGATGTTAAAGAGCTCATTTAACTTAAAACATCATCTGCTTCCACATCTGACAAACTAACTTTGGTACCGCATTCCAGCAAAGCAGTGAGTGAAAACAGCTCGGAGCAGTGTGACAAACTTGGAGAATACTGACGCCAAAAGACACCTTAGGGGTATTTGACACCCTGGCATGAGAACTAGAGGTGGGTTTTGATTAACGATTTATGGATTAAAATTGATTCTGGGTTGGATAACGCGATATCAATTAATTAAAATCCTGAATCAATTTTTAAATATAAATTTATTTTGCCCGAAACGCCAGAATCTCAGGTTAAACCTCACAAAATTTCTACAACCACCAAACAGCTAAAACAGTAAATGAGAGCAGGTACACGGATTCTGCACAAAGACGTGAACACAAAACACGACCCAACGCATCCGAATCAGTGAGATGTTGCCTTTCTCACCCGACGCACGTATGTGGACACGGACACGCCGTCGGTGCTGAAAGCCGACAGCTCACTGATTTTGAAGTGTCAGTGGGCGCTTTGTGTTTACGTCCTTTTTGCGCTAGATTCTGAAGCTGCAGGTTTTATATCTCTCCAAACAATACTGACTGAACCAGCAGCCAAAGACAATCCAAACTACGCTTCACATTTCGCTTCACATAAACATAGTCACGAATTTCCTCTTACTTTTGCTGTTTTGCTTCCACCACGATAAAATCACACTTCATGTAGAGCTTGCTCTCTCTCTAAATCAATAATCAAAACCCACCCCTACTTATTGCCCACCAGTCTACGGTGTTGGCCGCTGTTTTGTTTTTGTTTTTTTTACGTACCGTACTTCCGACAAGAAGGTAAGGCAAGTTTATTTATATAGCACAATTCAACAACAAGGTGATTCAAAGTGCAAATAAAAAGCATGATTTAAAAATTATTAAAAAAAACAGTAGATAAAATCAGTAGTTAAAATGTAAATTTTGAAATTTAAGCTTAACATTGTGGATTTGGTGTTTTATTCAAATGCAGCTGAGAACAGGTGAGTCTTCAACCTGGATTTAAATAAACTGAGTGTTTCAGCTGATCTGAGGCTTTCTGGGAGTTTGTTCCAGATATAAGGAGCATAAAAGCTGAATGCAGCTTCTCAGTGTCTGGTTCTGACTCTGGGAACTGATAAAAAACCGGATCCAGATGACCTAAGAGATCTGAAAGGTTCGTACTGGGTCAGGAGGTCACTGATGTATTTTGGTCCTAAACCATTCAGAGCTTTACCTACCAGCATTACTTCAGTTTTGTTTTTGTTTAGCTGGAGAAAAGAAAGAAAGCCTCATTTCTGCTGTTCAATACTGAACAAATTTAAACTTTTTAAAATTATGCAAAATTGCAAAATGCTTAGCTGTCTCTAATCAAACCTCTGTAACTTTGCTCTGCTTCATTTCGTTTTTGACTGCACAATATTTTTAAGGTCATCTGCTATAAAAACCCAGACCAGGAAAACCGCCTTCATGTTTTTCTGTGTTTTATCCTCAGTTACTTTGACACAAAGGAATCTGCTGTGATGTTTACATCTTTGATAACATCTCACAAGTGTCAGCTTTCTTTTTATAGATATAAAAATATAGATATGTATTGATAAGTGATCAGGATTATAATATTTCTGACGGTCTGAGGCAAAATTTCCCCAATTCAAATCGAATCAAATCGAATCGTGGATCGAATCGATTCTAGAAATCAGTGACGATACCCAGCCCTAATGAGAACACATTTTGCAGACAAATTTGTGTTTCTAAATGTGTTCTGCAATTACATTTGGAGCTCTGGATACGATTTATTTCCTAAGTTAAGCATGTTGGTTGGTTAGACTGCGTGATGGACCTATAAAGCACATGATAGTAAGACCAGAGATTAATGTTTACATACGTGCATTTCAGCTTTGCAGAAATTAAGGTGAATATCATAAACAGTGTTGGGCAAGTTACTTTGAAAAAGTAATTAATTATAGTTACTAGTTACTTCTTCAAAAAAGTAACTGAGTTAGTAACTGAGTTACAAGATTCTAAAAGTAATTAATTACTTGAAAAGTAACTATTGCTTTACTTTAAAAAAAAATGTTTAACCCTCTGGGGTCCAGGGTATAATTGGCCATTTTTAACTACTTTTAATTTTCCCTCTACATTTCAGCTTTAAAAACTATTTACTTTGCCTTGTTTGGTATCATCCTCACGTGTCTGAATTTATAGTTATGTTTTCATTTTGACATACTGTATTAACACAATTAACAATTGATCTAAAATCAGACAAAAAACATAAAATCCGAGTAGAAAGTTATTATTTTTACTGTAACAACCACAAACATGTTTAATGAATCCTATTTCATAACTTTAAATGCAAATATAAATTGTCAATTTTAAAATCATATGCACAAGTTTTGCAAACAACAAAGTTATTTGCAGCCATTTACCTTTTACCCTTTGTTATAACCATTTCAAACTATTTACAGAACAATCAGCTGTTCTGCATTCAATAAGATGCCACACAAATTATTTGTGCCACTTCAAAAAAATAATTTCTGTCCACTATAAAGGAAAACATCACAGCCTGATACCTGCAGGTCTGACAGCAGGTGTATCACTCCTTTTTCTACCTGGAGACAGCAGTCGCCTCATTGTTCTGAAACACAACACCAAACTATCCACAACACTACACACTAACTACACAAGACAACACATTAACTACACACTCCAAACACCTAAACGTCACAAATCTCTCTAACGGTAACGGCGTTGTAACGATGGGAATAGTACTGAAAAAAGTAACGCCGTTACTTGTAATGTCGTTATTCCCATCACTGATCATAACCTCTGCTTCAACAAACATTTATGGCAGGTTCTTGGGCACCGCGCTGATTGTTTGTTGTTGCACTCCTGTGACGTCACCACAGACCATTGCTGTTCGCATTCGCTCTTATAGGCACACTGAGCTCACTGCAGTCTTTTCTGGAACAATAAGTGTCGCCAAAAAGAAAAAGCCTTTGTTGATGTAGGACTAGAAAAAGTCAAAAAAGTTAGCAAAACTATGGCAAATATTTATTTTGTTTAGTTTTCTCCAGAATGTCTTTTCAGGCTGTTGCAACATCTCCCACAGCATAATGTGAGACTCCTTGAGAAGCTCCTACACTGATATAAGTCTATACGATCCTGTCGGTAAAAATCGGTTTTTACCAACAAGACTGTATACTCACACAAGGACAGAAAACTTGAGAGCTGCTGAAGTTACACCAAAGCGTGCAAGTGGAAATTTCACTGTAAAAGAAAAACCTGTGGGTTTGCAAATGAAATGCACTGTAAGATTTGCTAATATATTTACTCTATATGAACATATTCTCTAGGTGACTGAGATAGACAGCCAATAACCTCAACTCACTGTGAACTACAGAAAATTAGTAACATTTAACTCACCTCAGTCACAGGATAAATGATCCGAAAGTAAGAACTAAAGTGTCCAAGTATTTATTTTTACATATATTTGATAGCAGGGAGTGAGCCATAGTGTCACCAACTATTAGTATTCCCTAAATGGGATAACACTAAAGGCCACACAAGTACTGTAGTTGCCTCTCTCTTGGGTACCTGTCCTCATTTTCCCCAGTCATTATTCTTATTCTTAGAAGCTTTATTCATGAAGCCTCAGGGACAGGCCCTGGGGGAGGAGCTGGGGAGGAGTGAGGAGGATGAACAGGTGCAGAGAAGCAGAAAGATGCAATCAAAGAGAATAAAGAAGTAAGTGTGGTAGTTCTACCCAGGAGCATTTTCTCCTGATGTCCCTCACCCCTGACCCGACGTTCAACCCTGTATTCAGACACTGGTCCTAAAAAAAGACATATTATGAATGCTCTTTGAAGCAGCTGTGCATGTGTGTGTGTCGGTGTGTGTCAGTGTGTTAGTGTAAACATCAGTGTGTGCTTGTGTTTATTAATGTGAAGACCTGACTCCCAACACATTCAAATGGCTATGAGTGCATTTAAGGACTAATTTCCAAGCCTTTTCTATTCCTTCACTGCCCTCCAGAGCAGTATTTCCTCAGTTTCTCTTTCTCTCTGTTTGTAAATATCTTTCTCTACCTCTTCTTTTCCTCTGCACTGTCTGCTTGGCAGACTTTACACTCTCTTGTTGCTGTCAGAGCCCCTCGTGGGTTTTGGAACTACTCTCTTCCTCTCTTGCTTTTCTCTCTCTCTCCATTTCTTCTTTCCTTCCCTCACTGAGAACAACCGAAGCCTCCGTTTTCTCTCTGCTTGAGGCAGTTTTGTGAAAGAGGGAAGAAAAAAGGGAAGACAGAGCGAGATAGACGGGAGAAGTAGGCAGACAGAGAAATGAATGGCCTTATTCACAAGCACAGCAAAACCAGACACACACACACACACACACACACACACACACACACACACACACACACACACACACACACACACACACACACAGTAGGGTACATAGCAATCTATCATTCTCAATAATCACTGCCCCTGTTTATGAAGCTGTTGTGGCTCAGTTATCCTATTAGCTATGTTCTACTGGAGAGGATTCGATATGAAATCCATAAGGTGGTCGAATGTTCTTCCCAGACTATTGATTTTCAAGGTTTATCTTTTATCTTGTCTTTATAATGCTACTAATTAGCCCACTTGAGGCATGGTGTCCCTGAAAATGTCTGATCAATTGTTTTCTGCATGTTTGCAGATTTTTGCATTATAAATATGTTTTATTAAACTGGATAAACATCCCATGAGATTCAAAAAACTCTTTAGGTAGCTCTTCTAGGGAGAAGAATGCGTTATAATAATGTCTCCGGGAAGGAAACCACAAAAATATTTAATTCTTCATAACTCGTTTATGCCTCTTGCTTATATTGCTTATACTGCTGTGCATACCTCTTTATTTTGGTGCTGAACAATTGGCCATTGCTTAAAAAGCTCTCGGATGCCTCCTAATTTTGATCTATTTTATAAAGTAGTGAGCATTTTCTCTCAAAGAATATTAATCTTTAGGCTTTTAGCCTGACTTCATACCTTTTTTCTTTTCTTTTCTGCTCATAAATAGAGTGGATAAAAAGCTGCTTTCTTGATTTAAAAATAAACGTGTGTAAAAAGTGTGCATGATTGTCTATAACAGAAGCATCTGTTAACCTGTTTGCTTTTTAAGAAGAGCTGTGGGGAAAAGTGTTTCATGTGTTTTACTGTTGCATGATTTTATAGAAAACATACCATTGGGTATCCTTGTTGGTCTTCAGACAACAATTCTAAAGAACCAAATGGGAGAAAACAGTAAAACAATTTTACAGGCATATTATGAAATTTCTTTTCTTTTCTAACCTTTGTGGTGCCGGCAGCTTTTTGCAAGGAGTTGCTCCATTGTGTCATAATCTCCAGTATGGTGTATTATATGGGAATTAATCTGAAATCCATACAGTGACTTTGCTCTCTGCCAGATTTTATTGATCTCCAAACTCCTATCTTGTCTTTATAATGGTCCTCTTTAACAGAGCTTTTGATGCCCATACAAATGTAGTGCTTCACTGTGTAATAAACGAAACTTCTAGAATGGTGCAGTGGTTAGCACTGTCACCCCACAACAACAAGCCCCTGGGTTTGAACCCACTGGTGGCTGGGTCCCTTCTGTGGGGAGTTCTCCACATGTCTGTGTGGGTTCTTTTTAGGTTTTTAGAGACCACAATAAACCAGGAGTTCCACAAACAGACAAAGCTGGATCAGATAACTCAAGAAAGACTCTGTGGCTACAAACACACACACACATACACACACAGAGGTATAATCAGCAGGAATGGATACAGCTGGGTAACAAGAGATAGGTGATGACAATCAGGAACATGAGCCAGGGAGGAAGTACAGGTCAGAGCAAGACATTAGAAATTACCAGAGCAAAAAATGAACATTAACCCTAACTGGCACAATGTGTTTTTTGAATAGAATAACTAATTTCACATACAGTAGGAGTCTCAGTCACTGTGGACATTTTACTGTTCAAAGGATCATCCTCAAGCAGTTAAATATTGTTTCTTTGAAAATCTGGACTTTCACTTTTGCTGCGCTGGAACAAAAAAGCACAGGAGCTTGCTTCTCCAAAGCTTACCCCTGGGTAAATGAGTTAAACGTGAACTTTCAGTGTAAGCCATTGTGCAGTTCATTTGTCTATAATTATATTGCACATAAAGTTGATTATTGGTATTCACCACGTCCCCACTCCCCACCCCCCCACCCCATTCTCGGGTACTACTGCTCTACCCTGTAGGCAGCCCCAGGCAATGTCAGGGAAAATGCACCTTATGGCTTTTAAACAAGCTTGTACTCCTCATTTGCTCATGTGTGTGCTTTATTTTGGCCTTTGTCTCAAGATAATGGGAGATCACAGACTGAGAATTGCATGTGTGCTTTGGAGGATGGAGGGATGCTTGTGTGTGAAGGTAACTACAGCATCTACAGTATGGGTCTGTATATGCGTACACTCAAAAAAAATAATTCATTGGATGAACGTAATTTCATCTTGCCACTTATATTCCATCTAAACAAATCATGTTATATTAATCCATCTTGATTGTGTTGTTTCCACACAATATATGTTTGTTGTTGTTTGTACCAAGTTAGGCTACTTAAATTTATTTAAAGTCATGTTATATTGTTTAAACACTTTGGCAAGTGAAAAGTCAGTCTTGTTACATGAACTAGTAAAATATTTGTTTGTTACACCAGTGATAATCTTGTTGAATGAACAAATGTAACTTCTGTCTGTAGTGCATGTTGTGTTCATATTACATAATGTTCAACAAAAAAATTCAACAGATTTAGAGCAACTTCCAATCCACCCATCCTCTTATCTTTATCTGGGCTGCGGAAGTGATAGGGTAAGAGGGGCAGGGTACATCCTGGACAGGTCGCCAGACTATCACATAGAGACAAACAACCATTTGCACTTTAACACCTTTGGGTAATTTAGAATCACCAATTACCCTTACCCTAATAACTGCATGACTTTTAACTGTGGAGGAAACCAGAGTACGCAGAGAGAACCCATTGCAAACTTGGCCAGATTGTGGACTTGAACCCAGGACCTTCTTGCTCTGAGGCAACAGCACATACCACCATGGCATTGAACCATGGTGGTACTCAACAAAAGTAGGAAAGATATGCTTGATGCAGAATTTTCTTTATGTTTTTGTCCTTGACAAGTTAAACCATAATAAATAGTAATACATACAATACACGTGGTGTGTATGGTTGTCTGCCTCTTCCTGTGGTTTGACATCTCGTGTAATCTTGTGAATTTCGTGAGTCCAGGCAACTAACCACTCTTCCTAGATTGTATCATGTCATCTGAACAAGAACAAATTAAGTTTTTGAATTTCATGCACATCCAACGTGATTTACAGTGGGGCAAAAAAGTATTTAGTCAGCCACCGATTGTGCAAGTTCCCCCACTTAAAATGATGACAGAGGTCAGTAATTTGCACCAGAGGTACACTTCAACTGTGAGAGACAGAATGTGAAAAAAAAATCCATGAATTCACATGGTAGGATTTGTAAAGAATTTATTCATAAATTAGGGTGGAAAATAAGTATTTGGTCACCTCAAACAAGGAAAATCTCTGGCTCTCACAGACCTGTAACGTCTTTTGTAAGAAGCTTTTCTGTCCCCCACTCGTTACCTGTATGAATGGCACCTGTTTGAACTCATCATCTGTATAAAAGACACCTGTCCACAGCCTCAAACAGTCAGACTCCAAACTCCGCCATGGCCAAGACCAAAGAGCTTTCGAAGGACACCAGGAAAAGTATTGTAGACCTGCACCAGACTGGGAAGAGTGAATCTACAATAGGCAAGCAGCTTGGTGTGAAAAAATCAACTGTGGGAGCAATCATCAGAAAATGGAAGACATACAAGACCACTGATAATCTCCCTCGATCTGGGGCTCCACGCAAGATCTCATCCCGTGGGGTCAAAATGATCATGAGAACGGTGAGCAAAGATCCCAGAACCACACGGGGGGACCTGGTGAATGACCTGCAGAGAGCTGGGACCAAAGTAACAAAGGTCACCATCAGTAACACACTACAACGGCAGGGAATCAAATCCCGCAGTGCCAGACATGTTCCGCTGCTGAAGCCAGTGCATGTCCAGGCCCGTCTGAAGTTTGCCAGAGAGCACATGGATGATACAGCAGAGGATTGGGAGAATGTCATGTGGTCAGATGAAACCAAAGTAGAACTTTTTGGTATAAACTCAACTCGTCGTGTTTGGAGGAAGAAGAATACTGAGTTGCATCCCAAGAACACCATACCTACTGTGAAGCATGGGGGTGGAAGCATCGTGCTATGGGGCTGTTTTTCTGCCAAGGGGACAGGACGACTGATCCGTGTTAAGGACAGAATGAATGGGGCCATGTATCGTGAGATTTTGAGCCAAAACCTCCTTCCATCAGTGAGAACTTTGAAGATGAAACGAGGCTGGGTCTTCCAACATGACAATGATCCAAAACACACCGCCCGGGCAACAAAGGAGTGGCTCCGTAAGAAGCATTTGAAAGTCCTGGAGTGGCCTAGCCAGTCTGCAGACCTCAACCCCATAGAAAATCTGTGGCGGGAGTTGAAAGTCCGTGTTGCTCGGCGACAGCCCCAAAACATCACTGCTCTCGAGAAGATCTGCATGGAGGAATGGGCCAAAATACCAGCTACTGTGTGTGCAAACCTGGTAAAGACCTATAGTAAACGTTTGACCTCTGTTATTGCCAACAAAGGTTATGTTACAAAGTATTGAGTTGTATTTTTGTTATTGACCAAATACTTATTTTCCACCCTAATTTACAAATAAATTCTTTACAAATCCTACCATGTGGATTCATGGATTTTTTTTTCACATTCTGTCTCTCACAGTTGAAGTGTACCTCTGGTGCAAATTACTGACCTCTGTCATCATTTTAGGTGGGGGAACTTGCACAATCGGTGGCTGACTAAATACTTTTTTGCCCCACTGTAATTACAGAAGGTATCTATTCTCTCTGCTATGTTAACAAAAGAAAAGCAAGAAGCTGTCGTAAAGACATCAGCATCATGGTGAGGAATTTGAGAGGGAAAATGGTTAAAGAGCAAACAACACCAGAAGCAAAGAGAGCGACTCTGTTAGACTGTGAATTATTGTACTGTTTCAGCAACATTCTTTCTTCCCTGTTATGCAAATTGGACAAATTTGAATGTGAAAACAAGAAATAAAGTGATTTTGCAGAGTATGCAGATGATTGAGAGGGCTTTCTATATAAGCACAGAGATACAAATCAGAGAATAACATGGACGGCCGTGGATGTAGAGGCTTGAGTAATGAAGACAAAGGAAGGACATCAGATTTATGGAAGGGTATGCGCAGAGAAACAGAGATGTTTGACAGACAGAGCGAGTAATTAAGAATCAAAAAACAGACTGTACATTAACAAAAAAGGAGATGCTCGTGAACAAGTGAAGGGGGAGCAACTAGATGTAAATGTAGGAGATGTCCCTGGAGACCTATTGTGTCCAGTGCTTTAACTGTGGTGATGATGTACCATGCCGCTGGTCCCTTCCTCTCATTAAAGCTTTATGAAGCAAGCTTAGCACACATTTTATTACAATGACGCCACTGTCTGGCACATTCCAGCCTTGCGGCAGGGTGGTGTTGGTGGAGAGGGTTTTAGAAAGAAAAAAAAAGCCAATAGAGGCATAGATCAGAAAGGGAATCAAGAGAGAAAGGAAGACAGTGAGTGTAAGAAAGGCAAAACCAACATCAGGAAGCACGAATAGAAAAAAGAAGAAGCGATAGACGGAGAACAGAAGCTAAGAATGAAAGCTCAGATGAATGAAAAGTGGGATTTCAGTTATGTGCTCTGGGCCTGTGTGTATAGTTGCAGCTGTCTTGGTATTGTATAAAAATAGACTGGTTTGGGATTAAGGCTATCAATATTTCTTTAGGTTTTGATGGAGGCCCATGAGGTAGAGGGAAAATTCAAATTTGAAGACAAGTGATGTCATAAGCTGCATCTAAGCCAGAAGTTTCAGTCAAATTTCAAAAGAAGTCATCAGCTGGCACAGGAGCTCTGCTCCAATCTGCTACCCAGGATGTCAGCTCACATGTTCAGTGCTTCAGTTCTATTATTTCTCATTCTGCTGGGTTTTTTCCTTAACTCAAAATAGTTGATCCTTTTACCACAAATTCATCCAAAATCAAGCCAGTTGTACTGAGATTTATACATACAAATGGATTTTCTTTAGCATTTATAATAGATGAAACTCTAAGTACTGCACTTTCCTGGCACTTCACTAAAAAAGTACAATCTTTTTTTATTATCTTATAACACAACCTCATTTCAGCATCGCTTGTGTTACGCTCATGTGCACTGAAATATCAACCGAAATCTGGGAAAAAGTTGTAAAACTCATTTGTGAAGACACTAAGAACATTGACTTTAAGAACGCCATGACTCAGCTACTGCTGAATGACGCATGCTAAGTACGTCTAGTATGCTAGTTCTCTGAATTGAAGACATTTAGCTCCTGTCATAATCAGAGACTAAATCCCTGCCTTATCGCCTCCTGGGTGTAGGGGCCTCAGCTTTGTTTAATTGCCACAAGCCCAAGCGTCAAAGCTGCATCTCCCTCAGTGTTTACCCCCACTGAGGCTTATAGCTGATAATGGAATTACTCTGAGTCCCAGGGGGAGGGAGAGCAGGAGGAACAGGAAGAGGAGGCAGCTATAGATGAAGGAAAGTGGATGATGGTGGAAGCTGAAAGAGAGAGGATGGATGGAGCATCTGCCTGGAAAACTAAAGAAAGGGGCAAAGGTATGAGGTGATGTGATGCACAAGAAGATAAATAGAGGGAGAAAGACAGGAAAGAATTTAGAGTAATGCCTGACAGTTGCCAAAAGCAAACCCTGCAGTCTTCGTGCCTTACTGTTTACTCCAGTGTGACGTATGATGGGGCGGAGAATGAATTATGATGCAGGGTAGAGCTGAAGTCTAAAAACATGGCTGTTTGAAAGAAAGGAAGAATGGGACTTAGAAAAGAAAGAGGAGGAGGGAATAAGAGGATAAAAGAGAAAGTGGGCAGCCGAAGTGAAACATTAAATCCTATAAAAAGAAATAAATGATGACACAGTTTTCTTAGACTTCACTCGCTTAATTTCTGTCCTCTTCTTTTTTTGAGAATATGGAGGATTCCTCTGTTCACATACCAAATGCTTTTTTCTTGGTTGAGCTACAAAGATGAATGACAAAACAAAGCAGAGGGTAGAATTTTGCAGAAGCGACATAGCGGAAGATGTCAGAGCTTTTTAGTCTTCTCTCTGTCATGTTTGAAAGCTTCCGGATGTTTGGCGACTGAGCTGCAGTGCTGTAGCAGAAAATGACTATATTTGAAGTGAACTCGTGGCTTGGTCTCGGATTTTTTATTTATTTTTTTGGCTCTGCATGTCTGTATGTGTGCAGAGATGGATCTTAAGGATCTAAAAGCTGTTGGGAGTTTGGATTTCATTTTAATTTTCTCAAAAAAGGCATAAGAAGCAACATGAATTTTGGCAACTGGGAACGATTTTGTGTGAGCATTTGAAAATGTCTTGTCAGGGAGCTTAGGTTGGCGTCTGGTTTTCAACCCATGCCCCTGCAAATGTTTGTGCTTGTAATTTATAACTACATGTGGAAGTACATAAGAAGTGGCAGGGAGGGCTATTGTGTTGGGGCCTGTTTTGGGTGAAATAAAAGTCATTTTGCAAAGGCAGTCTAATGTGAAAATGACTGATGTATTTTCAAGATCTGTTCTGTTTCATTAGGCATTTGCAAAATCAGTCACACACACAACTCAAAAATAAATTAAAGAAAAAATGCAGTTTGTGGGTCTAATTAGGAGTGTAAAGTTAGTGCATAGCTGACACAAGTTGAAGCCGTCTCTCATTAAAATTGGTTCACATGTGAAACCCGATTCCACAATGTGAATTTAATTAAGGGCTTCTCAATCCTCCCTTCTTGCTGTTTTTGGACCGTTTCTCTAGCAGCTGAGTCACTGAGTATAATATAGTGTCATATAGTATTTTTGTCGACTTACCCACTTTTTTTCCTTCTTCTACCTGAATCCCTTTTGTGTCCGACACCTTATCCCCCGACCCCTCTCCATCTTCCACCTCTTCTCTGTCCACAGTCTGTTCTCAGTATTCAAGGGGGGTCTTCGCTATCTTCGGCCTTTACGACAAGCGTTCAGTAAACACGCTGACATCGTTTTGTGGGGCCCTGCACATCAGCCTAGTGACACCCAGCTTCCCCACTGAAGGCGAGGGCCAGTTCACGCTGCAGCTTCGGCCGTCCATCAGAGGAGCTTTGCTGTCCCTGTTGGACCACTATGACTGGAGCCGATTTGTCTTCCTCTACGACACAGACAGAGGTAAATGCCCAGCAATGACTGCGCTAATGTTGCATGTAAAAACAGTTCGAATATATAGTGGTCTTATGACCAAGACAAAATCTGACCACTTCTCATTTTCTTCTACTTAACTTTTATTCCTTCTGAGTTTTAAAGAGCAAAGTCAGAAAAAAATCACAGAAAAAAAATCCAAGCGCTAATGGGCAGGTGTGTCATTGTTTTCATAGGACTCAATGCCATT
>NW_005187404.1:4443669-4469320 GCF_000239375.1 Pundamilia nyererei
GTGTGTCATTGTTTTCATAGGACTCAATGCCATTCTGTTAATACTACATACACCACATGATCCAGTAGCTTCTGGATCCATCCTTGGTGTTAAAATTTTTTTTAAATTAAAGTAATAATTTTCTTTTTGATTTTTAGTATTTGACATTTAATTCAATTCAGTTCAGTTTTATTTTATAGCACAAAATCACAACAAGAGTTGCCTCATGGCGCTTTATATTATAAAGGTAAACACCTCACAATTATACAAAGAAAAAACCCAACAATCATATGACCCACTATAAGCACACACTTTGGCAACAATGGGAAGGAAAAACTCCCTTTTAACAGGAAGAAACCTCCAGTAGAACCATGCTCAGGGAGGGGCAGCCATCTGCCGTGACCAACTGGGGGGTGAGACAGGATAAAGACCTGCTGTGGTTAGCTCGCTCTGCTTTATAATGTTGTAATTTGAGGTTTGCGTGCATTTGCTTAAGGTCCCGCACACCGTCTCACAGCATTGAGGGCTAGACTTCGACTGGGTCTTTGCAGCACCTTGGTTCTTTTCTTTTACAGCCTATCTGTTATAGATTTGCTGCTGAGCTTGGGATCATTGTCCTGTTGGATGACCCAAGTCCTGTGGCTTCAAAACAAGCCCCCAAATGATCAACCCTCCATGCTTGTGCTTAACAGTTGGCATGAGGTGTTTGTGCTGATATGTTGTGTTTGGTTTTCACCAATCTTGGCACTTTGCTGGGCATCTCCACTTTGGTCATGTCTTTCCAATGCAAGCACTAAAGCCTTGACTTTTTTTTTCAAAAACATCTTTGCAAACCTAAGTCATACAGCCCTGTTTTGTTTTTGTTTTTTAAGGGGAGGCTTTCTCATGGCAGCCTTTCAAAAAAAGTTGTACTTTTTTACCAGTCAATCTTCATCTAATTGTGCTGTGACAAACTTTAACATTTAACACACTTACTGAGGCCTATAGACCCTGAGACCTATTGCTTGGAGGTGTTTTGCATTTCTAAGGCCGAGCATTGCATTGTTTGACTATATGGTGGATTTCCTGGGACGTCAGCTCCTGGGAAGATTGCAGCATTGAGCTAAAACATTCCTGAATCCTCCAGAATATCAAACTGTCAAAACTTTTTCTTTCATAGAGGTGCTCAGACTTGCAGATGATCAGTTAATCAAGGACATTTGATTAGCAGCACCCAGCTGCTACTGACCCTCTTAATTCCTATAAAAGCAGTAAGGGCGTACCCCTCTTACCCTTAACCCTTTCTTTTCTTTTTTTTTCTTTTTTTTCATAAAGTAACTCCCATATTTAGCCCTGTGTTCTCATGGAAACACAAAGGTTTTATTACTGGCAATGGGCGACCGTGGCTCAGGGGGTTGAGAATCGCATCTGTAACCGGAAGGTTGCCGGTTCGATCCCTCGGCTCTCTGTCCTGGTCGTTGTGTCCTTGGGCAAGACACTTTACCCTACTGCCTACTGGTAGGGCAGTAGGGGCCAGAGGGGCCGATGGCGAGTTATGGCAGCCTCACTTCTGTCAGTCTGCCCCAGGGCAGCTGTGGCTACAACTGTAGCTGCCTCCACCAGTGTATGAATGTGAGAGTGAATGAATAGTGGTATTGTAAAGCGCTTTGGGTGCCTTGAAAAGCGCTATATAAATCCAATCCATTATTATTATTAATGAGCAGACTTTATAAGGACAGCAGCTGAGGCGTGCAGCTCGGATCTCAGCTGACCCTTCTCACCCTGGACACAGTCTGTTTGACCTGCTCCCCTCAGGCAGGAGGCTCCGGTCCATTCGCACCAGAACCTCTCGCCATAAGAACAGTTTCTTCCTCTCTGCTGTTGGACACATGAACAATAACCATATGACTGTTCCCACCACTAACACATGACCCTACGCTGTGTTCACTGCATCATTCCATGTTTGGCACTGATCACCACCTGCACTCATGTATATATCTTTCTACGTAGCACTTTAATTCTTATTCTTATTTTTATTTTTTCATGTCTATTTAAGCGTGATTTATGACAGTATGTTTGCACTGAAGCACCGCAGCAATTTCCTAATGTTATAAACCTGCTCAACATTTGGCAATAAAACCCTTTCTGATTCTGATTCTGATTCTGATTCTGATTCTGAAACAGTGGTGATTTGGCACTTTTCAGCCAGAGACAAAGATTTGGCCTCAGCTCTCGCGGCGTTCACCTGCTTTTGATTCGACCATGCCATAATGCAGCACACGCAAGTTAGTGGAGCAGGCACAGCTGATGCCCTCAGACCCTAACCACTGTCATGGGGATGCTTGGCACGTTATTTCTCTCACACACACCTACATGTGTGCACAAATAGACACACACATACACTCCCACACAGACTAATCCCCAGCCACAGGGAGTGAAACACAGGTCAAACATGACGTAAAGTCCCCAGACCGTACTATAGTGGGTGTGTGTGTGTGCGTGTGTGTAGGTGCCTCAGCCAGCATCCTGTGGCCTTCGTTGTTTTAAGTTATTACCTGGGGGAGCAAAAGGGGAAAAAAAGAGGAAGGAAAAGGGGGAACAGGAAACACAGGTTAGGTCAGTCGTGCTGGTGGCAAAGTCAAAAAGACAGAAAATTAGCTGTGAGTCATGAGAGGAGGAGACAAACAAGGTGACGGGGGCAAGGGCTAGGAAGAGGAGAAAGTGGAGGTAGATGGGGGGGCAGTGGAGGATGGCAGGGGGAGCATTACAGAAAGGAGGAATAAGTAGACAGACAAAATCACAAGCCTCTGGGTATGTACAGTAGCATATAGCACAGGAAGGAGGGGAAATGTTTGAGAGAAAGGGGGATGGGAGGGAGAAATGGAGCGAAAGATGGATGCGTAAGAATTTGGGCTGTACTCACCCATGACTTGGCCAAGGCAGGGCCCTTCATTACAGGCTCCCATCAAGACCTGCTGCCTGTAATGTGCTGGAAAATAGGCAGTAACACTGTGATCTGTTTTATGCACCCTGCTCTGCTCCAGAGACAGCTGCTAACACGCACTCACAGAGGCACGAACTGTGGATGTCCACAGAACTGCACATGTGCATGCAAAGGCAAATGCATTCACAGACAAATTCAAATAGATTACATTAGTGCATACCCATTTCTGAAAGCATTAGATAATATGTGTAAAAACAGTACATAGGAAGGCACACATACTGCAAAACACCTGAGTAACTTACAATATAATCAGTTTGTATTCTGCAATTAGTTTGAATTCTGATTTCATTTCGATTTTTTTTGTGTTCAATACAGTTTAGTTTCTGAAGCAGATAAGCTCATTTGAGTTTAGTTTTTATCCACTCTTTCATTTTCTTCTGCCTCACCAGTTCAGGGTTGCAGGTGTGCTAAAGCGGTCACAGGGCGAAAGGCAGGGTGCAATGCAAAATGATGATTTTTAGTTTAGTTTTTATTAGCTAGTCTTAAACTGGTTATTGCAGTAAAAACAAAGCACTTTGTGAAGGCGGTTGACTCCAGGTCACGCACACCTGCTAATTTCTTAATAAACAAAATCAGCAAAGTCTCATCCAGGCAGGTTGTGATGACACATGTGAACAAAATGTCAAAAACATATTTTCTTTTAGTTTAGTGAATTTCGTAAGTTCACAAAATCTTTTTTGTCAGTTTATTTTTCTCCAAAAGTTGGGTTATTTTTTACACCAAGTTTGACCTTTTTAGAGTTTTAGGTTAAGTTTTAGGCACAGACATTTTCATTTAGACACATGTATGATTCTATATAGCATCAGTCTAGTGGTTAAAAAGGTCAAACTAGAGTGTGTGCTTTCTCGTCTTGTGTTTTAGAAGACTCCCGCTGTACTTGTGTTTCTCTGCCTTTGTGTCCATGTGACTTTCAGCGAATTGTGATATCATTTTATTTTGATTGAATCTGCTTTGCTCAGAGAGTTAGCATCAAGGTTTGTTTCAGCGCTCATTGTGATAGAAACATGGCCGCATGCCAATATTAAGAAAGAATATTGCTGTTGCATTGTGTTATTACTTATTATTACATGTTTCCCATTTGTCTTGACCCAACATGACACTTGTTCGGTGTAATATTATATCCATTGTCACTCATGTTGACACCTTCTGCTTGTTTGATCAAGTCAGATTCATTAGAAACACATTAAGAAGACAGCCTGTTCAAAGGTGTGTTGCCTCATATTGTAGAAGCAGAAGTCCATTTTATAGTTTTGATTCCAGACTATAAATACTAAGTATTTACACATGAATTACTTTTTAATCCTATTTTACTCTTAAGGGGGAAAAGGATTGAGAATTTAATTTCAATGAAATGTCAACACTGAGTGTCAGAATTCGACAGACAATTCAGACGTTACACTTTGTAGGCTGAAAGATAAAAAATTAAGTTGAAGATGCGTTAAATGCTAAGCATTTTGCCCCTAGTTTTTAAGCGTAATGCACACCTGGAAACGGTTTTGCTAATTCTGGTATAATGTGCAAAGGTTTTACCTCAACTATGATTAGGATAACAGATTTTGAAAACACGAGCACTTTTATTTATTTAGGTTTTTTTCTGGAAAAAACAGCAAAGCATAATTTATCCATTTTTCAACTGCATCATGTACCTAGTGCAGCATTAATTCTCTTTTTTGCTTCCCTTACTCTCTGTTGTTTAGGTTATGCAATACTGCAGGCAATTATGGAGCGAGCGGGGCAGAACGGATGGCAGGTCAGGACACACACAAATGCGCAAATTCTTGGAAACCTGCTAAAACACACACACATGCACAAGAATTGTCATGCTTTCTCAGAGCGCACAACTAGTATATTAATTTAAACATCCACATGCACACACTGTGCTCCCATGCTGTGTATTCACATTTCTGTGATTAGTTCTTCAAATAGCTTTTTCATTTGCTTGAGGTTTACATGCATGACTCTATCCATGATGTCTGCTCTTGTGTTCCTGCGCGCATTTGACATGTACAGGTGAGTGCAATCTGTGTGGAGAGTTTCAATGAGGCGGCGTATCGGAGACTCTTAGAGGACCTGGATCGACGGCAGGAGAGAAAATATGTCATTGACCTGGAGCCTGAGAGACTACAGAGCATCCTGGAACAGGTACTGTTATTGGGAAATTTAACCAACAAGATTGTGAATACTTCAGTCTCAAATCCAAAATAGTGCTTAAGCCAGCAAACCATGTAACTCATATTAGTTGAGTATGGAGGTTGAATATGGAGAGATTTGTGGTGCAGATAACTTAGCAGGATGGAAAAACATGGAATAATTAACAGGTCTATTAAATGTTAAATAATTCTGTTTTAGAGTAAGTTTGAGGTTGTTATTGCCATTTATTAATGGCTACATTACATTTACAGCATTTATAAATACTCTACAGTCCCTGGTTACAAGTAATAAAAGGAATTTTTAAAATGTAAAAAAAGAATTATCCAACTGCTGGTGCATGGAGGTCTGACACTGATCTGGATGCTAAACAAGATCATGAGATCGAGTTAATGGCTGCCCAAATATCACTGAGTGAGGGCAGAGATGACATTACTGACCTGCACTTAACACTTAATGAGATACAGCCAAAGCACAATGATGCGTTTTTAGATCCTTTTAACCACATAATAGGTTGTGTTAAGTAATGAGGTGAGACCCTGTGAGAAATAGTGAAAACAATTAGAATTAAAGTTAAGTTACTAATGACTGTAGTACCACATACCGTAATGGAGATTTTTCACCGCACCACTAGTGTCTGCCGACTGTCTGCTCCACTCAGCTGGTTGCAGCAGCTCGCCTGATGCTTTCTGACATCTGGAAAGAAAACAAGATTTGAGCTTTTCCCTGGAGTTCGTAAATGTGGAATGAAAAACTGTGACTTCCCCAACAGCTACATCAGTGTGTGATTGCAGTAATGACAGTAAAGAGTCCTATCGCACACAGATTTCAAGCATATACCCACGTAATAAATATCAAGGCATGCGCTCGGACACCTTATGGCTGTCTGAGTTCATTAGATTGTCTGTCTTGTTTGATGGTTAAGTCTTAAGCTCTGACAGGTCTCAGGAGTGTGTGTGAGAAAGAGAGAGCATGTGACTCAGGGCTGCAACATCCCATTGGTCCTGCCACCTGTCATTACATGTGATCCTCACTTTGCATATGTGATAAACTCACTAACACAAACATACACACAAGCACATTCACTAATGCACATACCTCTCAGAAACTCCTACAATTACTGGTAACACACAGAAATTTAATATATGTAAAAAAAAAAAGCTAAAATTACAGCATTACAATGCACATAGTCATACAGATACACAGACACAAACCCACACTAGTAGCGGCATCTCAGACACACAGACTGTTTCTTAATTGGCTTCTGTGCTGAGTGAACAGACAGACAGGAGGCGCACGCACAAACGCACACATGTGTACTGAGACGGGCATACAGACACAAACACACACACTAGTCAGCTCTGCAGAGCTGGCACTGGCTTATATCCCTGCTCTGAGACAGAGACTGCTCTGTTTGTCTGCCCCTGCCAGCTGCGATCTTTGTGTGTGCACGCGCGTGTGTGTACGTACATCTGTCTGCGTCAGTACAAAGCCGCTGATATGTGTGGGTGAGAGAGAGACAAAGAAAAATGTGAACAGTTTGTTAATTAGGTTTATGCCACTTGTTAATCTCAATATGCATTCGACCACTTTGTCAGAATTCCCACAGTCTGCTGTATTTTCGCTCCATTTCCCTATATGGATAATATCAGTGACCAAAAACTCACAGGTTTTAGTTTTGAGCAGAAATATTTTTACCTTATAGGTCACATTTGAAATCAAATAGCAAACAAAAAAAAAAAAATGAAAAGAGTGAAATCATCTGCAGCTTTTATAACCCATATATTGTGTTTGGGTCAGACTTGACCTGTTTTCAAGTTTAGGTAAAGTATTATATGCTTTCTTTCAGTGGAACTACATTTCTCAGAAGCAGCTATTTCAACAGAACAAATTAAATTTTATCATTTCAATTTGAATGTCTCCAAAAGACAAAGTACTGGCTGTTTTCTACATCACTAAAACATTTTAAAAGTCTGCAGAGTTTTTAGCCAGCATGGTACCAAAGTCTTCATCATTTTATCCTCCTTTAATCAGCATAATAAAGTAACCACAGCACCACTGTTAAGGAAGGTAATGGAGCAAGAGATGGAGGAAATCACCTTTTTGTCCTTGTCACCCCTGTCGTGCTCCCTAATGCTACTTTTCCCCTGGTTTCCAAATTAAATCCACGTTTTCTCTCCCCCTCTCTCTTTTCAGGCTGTCAGTGTGGGGAAACATGTCAAAGGTTACCATTACATCGTAGCAAACCTGGTAAGGATGCTGGCGTTGCTTTCAACTGTTGTCCTGCTGTTTTCTGAAACACGTTTCCTACAGTGTTGGTGTAATATTTTATTCCAAAAGCCTACTTAAGGAATCCACAGTTGACATGCAATACTAGACAAAACAAGATGGACCTTTGAAGAAGAATTCTTCAAGTCTTTGTCGTTACAGAGTTGGAGATTTTCTGCAATGATTAAAAAAAACATTATCTTAATTATTTTCTATTTATTTCTACCAGATCCTATTATGTATTTTACTAAATTACTATTTTATCATGTGTCTCTCCTTGACAAAGTCACACCTTTGGGAAGCTGCTGGAATCAAGCTCAATAAAATCAGCATTGTTTCAACCTTAATTCCTGAAATCTTTTGAACAGTAGTTCTCTCCAGGACAGTGTAAAAGGGTCCGGCTCAGGTCAGGTTAGATGGAATTTCATTGCTCTTAGTGATTCCTCAATGTTACAAAGTTTCCACTGTGGGGATGTAATCTGGAGATCTTAGTTTGTGGGAGGACTTTGAACCTTAGATCAGGGGTCTCAAACATATGGCCAGGGGGTCAGAATTCGGCCGACAAGGTCTCCAATCTGGATCACTGGACAGTTTTGGAAAATGTGAAGGAAGGCTTAAACTTTGGACTTTTAACTAAAGTTTTATGTTTTACAGCTTTTCCTGCTCATAAAGACATCCCCCCATGGCCATTCATACGATACCGAAGTACTTGAGTAGCAGTTAATCAATTAAATGATCTACTGTAGAAAGTTCTGGGTTTTGTTTGACTTTTACAGTGGTTCCACAGTTAGAATAAATACATAAACAAAATAAAACACATTTCTTTATCAGAAAAACTGAGACTTTTTTCTTACATTAAGATATCTCAGGCAATAAATGTGTAGTTAGTGAAGTGTACCTTCTTTACACTGATTAAATGGTTGTTTCCTTGGATATTTCATAAGATGAATATGGACTGCATTACATCGTCTGGTCTGAAGGTTTTTGTGGTTTTTGTGTTACATTGTTCCAAACACATTTCTTTATTTCTGTCATGCTTTTGGTCTACCCAGGGTTTCAAGGACATATCTTTGGAAAGGTTCATGCACGGCGGGGCCAATGTGACCGGGTTCCAGTTAGTGGACTTCAGCAAGCCTATTGTCATAAAACTTATGCAGCGCTGGAACAAACTCGATCAGCGTGAATACCCTGGATCTGAAAGCCCACCTAAGGTAATAAAAACACGTTGCTCTATCATTGAATATGCATTTTGGAAATCTGCGTCAGACAGAGGTCTCGGTACGTGAAACATAGTCTTGTGTGGTATCTGAAGCACTGAAATAAATTCTACAGCAAAATATGAAATGAAGAAAATGCAGGACTTCCATTCAGACTTACTTCAAAAATGCATGGTATTGAAATAAACAGTTACTTGAAGTGCACACACACACATATTACTGCCATTGATGTGCAAATTGCTCTTTGTACCTGAAATTCAACGCAAAAGCTGCACGGAAGGTTTTCAATCAGGTATCCAGCCACAGGGGGATACGCAGTATTTGAACCATTCAGAGTGTGATGTGGTGCATGTGTTACAGCTTCTTAGCCAATCAGAGCATGACCTCAGAATGTGGCAGTGAAAAGGCTTATCTGTGATTAAGTCTCAAGGTTAACGTGATGCATACAGATTATGTAGACTAAAGACTTTGGTGTTCTGTGTCTGTTTAGAATAATATTCTGCTGTCATGTGTCGGCTCTGTCACCTATTTACTCACTTTTCTGAGATATCTTTCTTTAACCTTTATAGTTCCAGCTCCCTATAGATATTCACAATTAAATCCCTTGACAGAGCACTGACCTGTGGGTCTATTTATAGAAAAAATGTCCACCTACCCATTAAAAATACATCAGCTGTCAGCCCTCTGCCCGCTTGCTGAAATTGTTTGTATTCAATAATCCTCAAAAAAACACAATAACGCAGTAACTACTAGTAACTAGTAACAGTGATGCAAATATATATTTATGGTTTTACGATTTCTAATTGGCACGCTATTTTTCACCCAGTCCCAGTGTTAATGAGCTAATCATCAGTTTTAGATTCACCTAATGAATTCTCATTAGTAGATGTCAGCTTCATCAATCGTCCCTTAACATTTACACAACATTTAGTGTGTTAATTGAGGTAAGCCTATTATGCATGATTGTGACAGATAAACACAGTGAACATATTTTGATGCACAAAACAGAAGCAAACACACCTGTAAGTGCTCAAATCTCAAAACCTCTAAACATCTTTGTTTAAGTGCATTCAGAGAAGGTATTTACTTTTGCTGCCATGTACATATACTGTGTTACAAACCTGGAAACAATGATTTGAATGATTTAACAGTAACAGAAATCCAGTTACCTCTTGTGACAACAGATGCCTCCAAATTGCTCTTGGCTAATTTTTGCTCTGTAAACAAAAGAAAGAAATGAGCTCAGTTAACCTTGGGGCAACTGGTAGCCTTAGGCCAAATAAAAATGTGGCCTGATAATGGGCAGGGTGGGAAATACTACTGAGAATTGTCCCTTCTACACTTGAGGCTGGAATTTGAGCCGCCCATCAATCAAAATCTCTTAACTGCTGGTTTCTCTTTGTTTTGCTTGGAGATTTTGTTGAAAAGTAATTGTCAAAGAAATATATTAAGCTCATTAAAATGTTGTATATAATAATTAGGATCACTTCAGGAGATACAAACAATTTTTCCAAATTTCTTTCAAACACTTGATCTGACTTTATGAATGTTGACCACATCTGTGTTAACAGATTTAATCAAAATGATTAGTAAGAAGGATTTAATAATGATCATCGTGATAATAATCTTAGTAAACATTAGATTTACTCACTTAAACTCTACTTTTAGTTATTATTGCTGGTATGAAATTAAATGTTCAGATGTTATTTCCCTCTCAGAAACTCATTTAATATTTTTTTCAATGTAGTGTTTAAATTTTTTTTTCTTTTTGTTCGTCTATTAACTTCTTGCACAATCCTGACGTTTTCCATCTTTCTTGTTATTGCTTTTAATCAAATCCAGTTTATCCGTTTTTTTTGTTTTTTTTTGAGCTATTGTCACAGGAAAGACACCCAGGTTCAGAACTTATAGGTGGAAAAGATAAAAAATTAAACATTCATATTGGGTAGAAGGCAGCAGCCCTACTTTAAAAAAAAAAAAAAGAGCACACAAGCGTAAAAACACAGACACTCTGAAAACGACCAAAATGACACAGGACTGTATACAGAGCGATGAGAGGAAACACAATGGGAACTAGATACAGCTGAGATTAAGCAAGACAATGAAAAGACAGTAAAACTAAAAGCAAGTCAAAAAGAGACAAACAACTCACAAAATAAAACAGGACGTAACAAACAGCTAACAGACAACGTCTCAAAAAGAAGGAAATGCTGGAGAGACAAAATTAGAACAGAACGTAACAGTAAAAGCCTTCACTCACAGACCGTACCTTTCTCCCTCTGAACGAAGACGAACTCGTGCTCAGCCAGTGTTATTCATGACGCCACGTTAAACGCTGTCATGCAAGGACACATCTATAACAGATTCAACAACCCTGGATATCTGGAAAACCAAAAACCCTTCTCAAAACAGGAAATTACAACTATACATGGAATTAAGTAAGGAAGGCTTTGGCTACAAGACAGCAAACAAACAGCAGCTTTCAGTGAAACAGCCTGCAGCATCCAAACCCAGAGAATAATCAGAAGCATGTATTTTCAGTCATCATATTGTCACAGTCATGGGAATTGTGGAAAAGGAATTTGACCTGATGATCAGACTGTGAATGCCAGGGTCAAATACCAAGTCCAAAATTTTTCAGGATCAAGTTTTAGCTGTAACATCTACCCAACAGCAGAATTTTGCTCTGTTTGATTTTTGTTCTTTTGTTCTTTGCGTGACAGTAAAAGAGGTGAAGATTCAGATGTGGAAGTCATCAGAATACTTCCAGGAGTGATCTGAAAACAGCAGGGGAGCCATAAGAGAGCTACACAAAGACAGTGAAATTTAGGTCAGATATGGTTTTGGCTCGAATTGGATGGAGTCGTTTACATCACAAACTTAGTTAGCAAAATGGCATTTTTATTAGCTTTAAAGATAAATAACAGCTGATGCTACTAGAAATAATTTTAGTTTTTCTTGCATTTGATTATACTGGACAATGTTCAAGTCCTTCCACTTGCAAAAGGAGGGATTTGATCATTTCACTTTTTGCAAAGCGTCATAGCTGCATAAATTTTTATAAATATGTGTGAAAAATGAAAACTACTTGGTTCATCTTTATATATTAATCATAAAGCCGGTCCCTGATATTTTTCTCTAAATGTTTTATCCTGTTTGAAAACTTAAAGATTGAATCTGATCCTGGGGAACATTTTCTGAAACTTTGTGTTTTTAAAAGGTAATTCTGTTTCTTTGTGCCCCCAAAACATTTGTACTCTACTCCTGACATAAACTGAAAGTTAGAAAACTACTTGGCTCACTTTTTGTTTTCTCTGTGATTCGGATAGTCTTCATCTGTCAGTCACATGCCTAAAGGCTTTCCTTAGTTTCAAAGGGTACAGATGAAAGGAGGATGACACAGTTGCGTAGCCTTGCAAAAAACACCTTGTGGGATACAAATCAAGGGATGTCAATAAGAGAGAAACTACCTGCAGAGGCGTGGAAAGCATTGGCAAGAGAATCTCAGCCGACTTGCCTGCATCCTTCCATTTTCATCCCTCCACTTCTTTCTGTCGCGATGTGAAGGCAGCCTGCTGAGTGTTTGACTGCCTCCATCTGTGTGGAGCTGCGTGTCTGTGTGTGTCCTGGGTGGGGGTGTTGCTGCTGAGTGTGTGTGTGTGTATTCTTCCCTGCAGCGCTGTGTCTTACCTATAATGAATTTGTCAAGCAATCTGTCAAGACCACCATCACTTGCAGGGTTTCATCAGAGCACAGACACTGATAGTGTCTTACATTGAATTAAAATTAATAGCAAGTCATTTTAAAGGTATTAAGTCTATTTTATAATACAACCCAGTGAAACAGTAATAAGCGTTTGTAAACCTTGGCAATCAGCATGACAAAGAATTATGGCATATTTGAAAAACACGTTTATGATATAATTTAACTCATTTAAATGGCTTCAATGTCACGTACAGTGACTTTATTTAAAAACTGTAACTCTGTCTAATCCTGGCACATTTACAGTGATGTTACATTTATAGTGGTGTTGATTGATATTTACTGGAGAAATAAAATAAAAGTCAGAGCAGTGAGATAGACTGTGGCACTGGTCACAGTTTACATAATGACCATGTTCCCTTATGTAGAGTTATGATGGTCTAAGCCTGGTCAAAAGATGTGAGTGGGTAGTAATACTGTTGTAGAAAAACATTCTTGGAAAGCAACAAATATTCTGAAATACTTCACACTAAACATTTTAATGCAAAAGGATAATAAAACAGTTTTTAGGCAATTTATGTTATCAGTTATATAACATGAAGGACCTAAGATATACATACAGTTCTATACAAAGTTTAGGCTTGTCAAAGAGGTAACCTTTGTCCCCTCTCTCTTTTTCGCAGTATACCTCATCTCTGACTTATGATGGTGTCCTTGTAATGGCTGAAGCCTTCCGCACCCTTCGCCGTCAAAAAATCGATATCAGTCGCCGTGGCAATGCAGGTGACTGTCTGGCCAATCCAGCTGCTCCTTGGAACCAAGGAATAGATATGGAGCGTGCGCTCAAACAGGTTGGCTCAATTTCACTGATAGTGTACAAATTTTATAATAGAGTGAATGCTAAATGAATTATCCATTATCACATGTAAACACACAAAAAACAAATGAAATGAACAAAACAAAGAAGAAAGACTAGGATTGTTGCTGATGTAGAATTTTTATTTTTTTTTGCTTTCACCTGAAAAGCTGGAGGTAAATAGGTTGTAAATAATCTGAAACAAAATGGTAGCAGAAAAAATTACTGAAAAGGTTTTAAACACTAACTAAACTAATTAAACCATTCAGATAAACTCTTAGTTTTGTGCCTTTATTTTGGAAAGTTAAATCCAAGTGCTTTTATTTTGAAAATAAGGCATACAGTACATGGATGCTCTGTTAGGGACTGCGGCTGTTGTCTGTTGTGAATCGGTAGAAATTTTGTGGTCATAATGTTAAAGTTGTGGAGGTCCCAACCATTTGATGATAAAAACAGCACATGACAGAACAAAATATTATGGAAATAAATGCTTTGGTCCAGTTGTTTTAAAATACTGTATCAACAGGACTTCAATTGTCTCTATGTTTATACTTGTACTGCCGTATTTCTATATCTTATCAATTTATATTAATGTCTCATGTACTTACCCATCAGCGGTATTTGCCTCAGACTTTCAGTGTAATGTTTAAAGTGAAAACGAGACAATATTAACTTTAATTAGACTTGGCCTCTAAAAGCAAAGACAAACTAACGCTTAATGACAACAAATGAGGGGCAACCTAAGAATCAACAGAGAACATTAAACAACAAACTCAAAAACACTGGGTCAAAAACCCAGCACCGTTAAAGTATTTGCATTCATTAATTCTTCTGTTTATAGTTGCTTAGTGGCAGCAGCTAACATTCCCACACTCAATTCAGGTTTTCAGCTTGGGCACAAAGTGTTCATAGGAAACAATGCAAGCGTTTCGTTTGGCATAATTGAAATAAATAACGGGTATCAGTCTTAATGTTAACTGTGCATCAAATTATTGCTAATGGAAACTCAATTTTGTCTCTGTTGCAACATCCCGTTGCAGTTATTGAACTATTTGTTTAAGCACCGCTTGCTTGGCTTCACCATGAAGACAAAAAAAGAAGCCCAAGCACTCCTATTGTACTCCTGACTGTTCACTGAGTGTCTGCGATCTTAAACATCTGTATGAACTATTTTAGTTTTATGTTTCTACTGTTACAATTCATCCAGGTGCGCATTCAGGGCCTGACTGGGAATATTCAGTTTGATCACTACGGTCGGAGGGTGAATTACACGATGGACGTGTTTGAACTCAAGAGCAATGGCCCGCGCAAGGTAAAAGTTCCTCATGCATTAAAAAAAGACAAGGACTATAAATTTTTGAGTCCAGATACTCACAGCAATACCATGAGCAAAGTATTTTAGACCGTGTTTCTAAAAAGCCATGTTAAAAGACAGGAAAATGCAAAGAAAATGCTGTTTATCTTAATTTGAGCAAATGCGATGCCTCAGCAGGATATATACATAAATCACAATTAATTTAAACAATTCCTGTTAATTTGTATAGTGCTTCATTCTTCATTCAGCCTCCATTCATAAAAAAAATAATTTACGCCATAATTATTTTCATAATTCTTAATTAATAACTTCTGTTTGCAATTATGAATACCATTAGATGACTGCAATCAAACCAGCCATCACAGCTTGTGTATATTAATGGCTTTTTGGAGTACACACTGGAGATCAGCTCCCAGGCAACCTGGGGGTACATAAAATCTGCAGTGACATAAATAAGTAAAGTTTGAACATAATCTGTCTCAATAAGAGAAGAAAGTAAGAGGACAGGATGTCATTTGGAACAGCTTATAAATTCTCTATACTGGAAAATCACATACATGTAGCCCCAATAATAAAGATATAGCACCATGTTCCAGCATCGCAATTGTTCCTTCGACAGCGATGTGTGTTTATTGAAGGTTCTTGGCTCACACTCAATATCTCCTACAGTTCCAATGGGAAATTTCCTGGAGTTTGCTCAATCTGATTTATCTTTCTCTCAGTCTCATTTTCTCCTATTTCGCCTTCTCATTTCCTTTAATGATTCTGTTTTACCTTTTCTGTCTCGATTGTATTGCATGCATGTCGAATTACATTTTGCATAAATTGTGCGAGGGTAAAACTGATTGAAAGTACATTAAACTATATTTTCATGGATGTTTTTTCTCTTATCCCTCTCATTCATCTTCTCCTACTCCCATATATCCCTCTGTTTACCTCAGATTGGTTACTGGAACGACATAGACAAACTTGTGTTGGTCCAGAATGAAAATGCTCTGTCCAATGACAGCTCGGCTATGGAGAACCGGACTGTTGTCGTGACAACTATCATGGTAATGTACCATCTGACTGTTTTCATTTCTCCATTGTTTGGGTGCTATTTGGGTGAAGCTCTCCTTCAGCGCGGACACTCAGTCGTTCCAAAATACATAGCCTAATGTCACCAGAATCTTGATTTGACTTGAGCACGTACGCAGAGACTTGAAGTTTATGTTGAAAAAAAATTACACACCAGAAAAAATATGATAACCATATGAAATAAGTTTTTATTTTACATTTTTTTCCAAGCAAGATTAGTAAGTGGAAATTGATGGAATAGGAAAACTATAGGCAGAGAATTTCTCATATACAGAACACCCACTTAGAATATTTCACAGGGGATAGGATACACACTAACCAGTCACTTTATTCGGCACCCCTGATCGAGTGGTATAATGCAAATACCTAATCGGCCAATCACATGGAATCGATTCAGTACATTCAGCCATATGGACATAATCAAGATGACCTGCTGAAGTTTAAAGTGAGCATCAGAATGGAGATAAAGGGGGATTTAAGTGACTTTGAATTAGGCATGGGTGTTGGCGCCAGCTTGCTGATGTTTCAGAAACTGACGACCTCCTGGGCCAACAAAGAATGGCCCAGAAAAGAGAAAATATCTAGTGAGATGCAGTTCTTTGGGTAATAATCTCTTGATGCCAGAGGTCAGAGGGGAAAATTGCCTGACTTCTAGCTGATTGCAAGGCAACAGTAACACCAGTAACCACTTATTGAAGCCAAAATAGCAGCACATCAATTCGATTCAGTTTGATTGTATAGCCCAATATCACTTGTAACTGTTCGAAAGGATTCACAGGCATAAAAACATTAATGCACAGGATGTCCAACCTTGAAGCAGATGAGCTACAACAGCAGAAGAGCACACTGGCTGTAGCAACTGAAGCTACAATTCCCAAGGATTCATCAAAATTGAACAATCGAAGGTCTAATGATCCTTGATTTATGCTGAAACAAGATGAAAAGCATGGAGCCATCTCCGTGTGGTTGAAGCTACTAGAAGTGACCTAATGTCAGAAAGCTCACATCATCTCAAGCTGGTTTCTTGAATATTGAAAAATACTCAGATTAGCCTCCACCTTTTGCATTTTATCTTCTAATAGCAAGTGAGAATCTTGTTTTTAAGCCGCATCACTCCTTTTCATTGAAGGGTGTCTTGAAAGTACCCTCTAGGTGAACTGGGGCTATTTTCAGTACAATTAAATAAGGGAGAAGTGGGCATGTGTCATCCCTTAGTGCTAATAGAGTCTGCCATGAATATTGCAGTCTGTACTGTGGGGAAACAATGGCCACAACATTAATGTGATAATACGAGGCTAAAGTGCCCCTTTTAAGTGTTGTTAGACTCGTCTGATGGTTCACAGGACGATTGAACCCTTAAGTCTGGACAATCTGGCTTTTCAGTCAGCCTCTGGCACACTCTCACCTCAGCCATTGTTTCAGCGTCCATGGGAAGTGTTTGGAAACTTCCACTTATCAAAAAAAGAAATGTTTTTTTAGCTTGGACCCTCTTTGTTTTCTTTTTATTGGTGGGGGCCATACATTATTCAAATGAAAACGGTAATGCGTCCGCTGATTACTGATTACACACGATCGTAACCAGTCAACATATGCAATCACTTTTCGTAGAGAGGGAAGTTACCACAGTTACTTTGTGGATACTGTAGAACTGATAGCGCTTCAAGTCCAGCTCTGTGGTGAGGTTTACCTGTCTTTGTGGTCTTTTTGGATACATTCAGCATCAGAAAGCTGGAGGATGAAGTCCAACAAGGGCACAACATGGCACCGTTTTAACACTGAAAGAAAAATCAGCCTGGAAGTGGACGAGCTGGATGAGTTCAATAGAGCCCTCGCAGTACAGCCAGGAGGGAGTGGCACTTGTCCACCTGGAAGATTTCACTAATGTCTCATTAGTAGGCAAATCCAAAAGTGACCTCAGATCACCATTTAGAAGTGACCTCAGTCCAATCTCTTCTAATAGCTTTCACATAGACACTGCTCTGCAGCCCAGTTTAATTATTCCTCTTTCTTCTACAAACAAGGATAAAGGAGGGCTAATCGGTGGATGTGTGCACATCCTCCGCTTACATTTGATTTCACTTCACCCATCTGCAGCGTTTTTATGGTGGCCATCCCCTTCCTGTAAATGCAATCAGTCTAATTCAATTTGGCATGCAAAGTGATGCAAGTGAAAGCAACTCAAAAGACTAATTTCAGCCCAGAGATAAAACAAGCCACAGATGCTCGGGCTTTAATTCGGTGTTTTGTTTTAAGGCACATTGCATCGTTTCATCCAGAAAACTCAAATGTGACCAAAATATCTGCAGTTGTACTTCGCCATTGCCCTCCCCTCATGCAAATACTTACAAACAGACAACGGCTCAAAAATGTTGATTTGAGAGTGCAGTGAGTCTACAGTGCCTCCGGTGGCCAGATCCAGTCATCACTCCTGCTGGCGCAGAGGAAAACAGCCGCGCATGCTGCTGTAAAGAGTTCAGAAACACTAAATCAGCTGGATTAGGTGTTTGAGCTTCACCTTCAGCCATGCACATTTCAGCTGGCAATATATCAAACTACACTGCAGTGTTTGGTTTGGTGACTCGAGTCAGGTGCAAGAGAAACATACAAACACATCAACAAGATCAGATACTTAAAAGGGCAATTTAGTAATCTGTGACAGTGCAGTGCTGTTTTCTGTTTATTTTGTACTGTGTCAATACATTAATCTCATTTTGGTTGAAGAGCTGGTGTTATGAATAAATTAGTATGGTGAACAGTGTGTACATGCTTCCGTTGTTTATTTCCCTCTGTCATTCTATAATATGTCTGTCATTCATCTGACATTCCAGCACATCTGTCCTCGTACTCCCCTCATCTCTCCTTCGTCTTCTCGATTCTCTGTAACTGTACTCACCTCTTCAGCCTCCCCAAACCTTTGTTTTCTACCTCCATGCCTGCAGTCTTTGCATATTTCTCTGTGGATGGTGACCTCAGCAGGGCTTGACTAATGTTAGCTCAGCCACCTCCTCCTCTTTGCAGCCTCTGGTGATGAGGAAACCTCTGCAGCGACACTGATGCCGAGTCTGCAGACAAACCAACAGACAGAAAACACAGACCCTCGAAAATGACTGAGAACAGACAGCCTGATAGAGTTTCTCTAAAGCTCTTAAAGGACTTATCTTTCTTTTCTTTTTTTTCTGTATAACATTTTTTTTTCAATTATTTGGTTCTGACATCATATATTTGCTTAGATGAAGATGGCTAAGAAATAACGGCACAGAGAAGAGACGAGAAGGAGGATCATGGCCCTGTGAGGTTTTGGGCTGACTTGCTCATTGTGCTCCTGTCTTCCTCTCGTAACAAAGCTACCACCAGATGAAAGCTCTGCAATGGATTCTGCAGCGTCTGTCAAGGTTTGACATTTGGTTGCACAAAGTCACCGGACTGTAGGACAACACCGTTAATTTAGATTCTTCTCTTTTTGAGGACAACACAGCTACCACCGTCCTCTCTGTTACACTGCCTGCAGAAGAATTTGCCTTAATCAGATTTCGATTTTATTTTTTACTTGTTTTTTTTTTTTTAAGAGAAGATGTAGGTGGAGAGTGACAGGTCTTCACTGTCAGTCCGGCATTTTTTTAAGCACTCACCTTTCTCTCCTCTGTCTTCATCTCTATGCTGTGTCTCTCTGTAAATCTATTCAGTCATGCCTACTCAGTCAACTTTCCTTTAGTGTATTTGAGCTCTTCTGATAGGTTGTTGTTGTTTTTTTATCTCTTCATCAAAATAAAAGGGTAAAGTAAACCTGTTCTCATAATTTTAGGTGACTTGTTGGGCATTTGTATGAGACAGTGCTATTTTCCATGTCTCTCTATGTATTTAATCTTACTTCCACAGTGACACTGTGATCATTTGTGTACTCTACATGTAAAAGAATAGCATTTTTTAAAAACTATCCCAGAAAATACTCCAAAGCTGACCCTACACGAAAATGGAAATATTGCAGACATCCTCAAGACCCAAATGCTAAAGTAAACATTAATTAGAAACCCAGTTACACAAACACATGAATACATGTGCATCAACAAAGCCCTCACAGATCTCAGAGCAAAGATGAGGGCAGATTGTTAGATGTGTTGCCTATGGTCATTATTAAAGAGTCCTTAACTCTATTCCAGATACACCCATGAGGACATGACTGTGTCTTATTTATGCCCCTGCTTTATAATCATAGTAGTGCAATATATCTGACTTTATATTAGTTAGATTTTAAGTTAAACAATTCTAATCTTAAAAGAAAGAATATTGTTATTGAAAAAATAAAACCAAATCTTTAACGAACCAAAAGGATTGTGCACGGCTGGTCGGTTAGACTTAGTCTGCCTTGATGTCTAATTAGTTGTCTGACTGATTCATATGTTGACAGACAAACTGACTGACTGTTACTGAAGAGGACTTGAAGGACTGGCAGTCTTCGTCTTCTGGTCATTGGTTGGCTGCTCAAATAATCTTATTAACTGCTGAACTGCCCTGCTTTCTTTATGGCTAAATAGCTGGGAGTTAATCGCACTGACCAACTGGCCAAATATGTGACCGGATAGATGATTATGTACTGTGATTGCAGTAATTGCTTAATAAATGGACTGCCTGACCAAGTAACTGACAAAGGCTGTGACTCACTGCCTGCCTTGCTTCTCTGGTCATGTGAACAGATAGCTCGCAGGCTGGTGAGATGTCTCTTGCTATGTAAAAATCTGGCTTTTAAAATGCTGCAATCCAGTTGGGGGGTTGAGGGGGAGTGAATGAATGACTGGACAGTTAGGTTGACTGTCCATTGCATTGGGGTTCGTCTTCTCACCAGGCTAGCTGACTGGCTTACATAGCAAGTCATTTCTGCCTTTTTGGCACCAGAGTGAAGTGTTTCATGTCTTATCAGCCCCAACCATTTGCTTCTACAAAGCTGTTCTCCCTCTCTCACACACCCCTTTCCCTTCTTTGCTTGCTCCCTCGCTTCTTCTCCATTTTTCTTTTTTTGTCACATTCTCTCTTTCTCTTAATCTCTCCTTCACACTTTCCTCCTTGCTGTTTCTATCGTCTATTCTCCTTGTAGCGATCACTGTTTGTATTCTGATCTCCTCCCTCATCTTTCTTCTGTAGTTTCTTACAGCCAAAACGCCCTGCATCCCTCTCATCCTGCTAGTCTCGTTCCCATTACCATCCTTCTTTCCTTTCAACCTCCTGATTCTTATTTCTTCCTCTCTTCTCCCCTCCCATTCCTTGCACTAACTCATGATGCCACATTAGGCAACACCCAAACATGATGCTTTTTCCCAGCAGTAAATACATGCGCTAACATCTTGTACACACACAAACTCACTCACTCACAGCAAGACAAAAGTGTCTGGAGCAAACTGATAACAAACCTTAAGGAGGCATTAAAGTGATACACTGCCACTTTTGCCAGAGCTTCAGCTAAAATGTGTGTGTCCATACATATAGTATATCCTTTCGTGTGTATCGGCTTACATAAAACTAAATTAACTCAGCAAAGTAGACTTGTCAGACTTCAAGCATTTGACCTTGTAATTGAGATGGCTGCATTCTCCTTAACACAAGCTGACTAAAAGATTCCCGCTGAGAATCAGTGATTAAAGATGAAGCAAACAAGCGCTCAAGGTTATTTTTTAAGGAAGGGACCCGATAAGGCGCTTCCATTTCAGGGTCAGCAAAGAAAGTTGTTTGGACGTGACAGGATTGGATTCACAGAATTAACTATAAAGCTGACAATAAAAATAAATAAAATAAATAAATATGCATTAGAAGATATTTCCATTTGCCAACTGCCAAGAGTTTGATTTGGACAATAATGCTGTTCTCCATTTGACACTACAGCATGTGCACGAATACTTGTGGATATGATTTTAAGTTGATTATTACATAAACCTTAAACCAATTATATCAGAAACAATCTCAAATTCAAATTAAGCTCCAAAAATAGGAATGGAGTGGTTTATTCAAAATGAAAATGGGAAATAGGTGTAGCAGTTTATTGAAACATGTGCAAAGATACATGGAAATAGAGATATATAAATAAATAAATAGCTTGTTACAATTCTAACAAGCTTGAAAGGTATGACACCTTAAACGTTCAACACAGTCTGAACTCTCTTAGCTGAACTGTAGTTCTCCAATCTTCTTGAATGACATTCAAAGCTCCACTTTGAATGTTGGCTGCCTTTTTGTTCTGTTCTCGTTCAAGATTATCCCACACTTCTTTAATCATGTTGAGGTCCAGGCTCTGTTTAGGCTAAATCCTGACTGAGAGTGTTCCACTGTGTGTGTTTTTTATCAAGGTATGCTTTCACTGCATTGGCAGTATATTTGGGATCACTGTCATGTTGAAACATGAAACTGTTGCCAATCAGATGCTTACCAGATGGTACCTTTTTGTGTTCATAATTCATTTTGAAACGATCCCCAACCCCACTAGCTGAAAAGCTGCTCTAAACCACGACAGTACCTCCACCGTGTTTTACGGATGGATGTAGAGAGCAACAGAACTATTGCTCAAGACCGCTTTAAAAAATCACTGAGGAGATGTATGTTGTATTTTTCAGCTAATCCTTTGGTTGCATTCATTCCAATGGACAGTTGTGCTAAGCTAACCGTCTCATGGCTGCAGCTTCATAATTAACTTACAGAATTAGAGTGGTATCAGTCTAGCTCTGAGCACATATATGTTAATGGAAACTATTAAGGTTATAGATAGTGCTTTAAACATGCAACCACATCAATCAGATTATAATATTACATACGTTTGAGTTTCCTTATTTCCTTATATATATTTGTACAAGTTGTCTGCATAACAACTGGTTCCAGCATTCAAAGCACTTGTACTTTAAAAGATGATTTCCTCACACTATCGCTTTCCTCTTACTTTTTATCCCTGGTATGCGATTGTGATGCCTCTGTGCATCTGTTTCATTTACATGAAACTGCTTTGCTTTTCACATGATTGATGTATAGTTTGTGGAATTTGTGCCCCGGAAGCTGCTAATGTATCTGATAATCATATTTTTGGGAGAAATGTTTTGTTCTTTTATGTTTTGTTTTCTTTGTATGTTATGAAACTGAGCACCAAAGGGCAAATGTTTGTATTTAATGATGACGATGATTGTCTTGGTAGTGCAAATGTTCAGCATTAATATTCAACATAAATTAAGAACTGATTTGAATGCTTGGCTTCAAAAGAAACAGATTTTCTTAATAGTCTTTTACTGAAAAGTGGAGAATTTTTTCTTTTTTTTTGCAAAAAGCACCTCTGTAATGTGTATTTGTTTTTGGATTGTCTAAATGTATTGTTATTTTCTGTATGGTTTTTTTTTTACCTTGTTTATGTGGAAGAACAAAAAGGCGTGCACGTCCTAAGCAAACTAAAAAAAAATGATGATGAACTCATTTAAAAAATAATATTTTAGAAAAAGAAATGTTTACAGCTATCCGAGCAGCTTTTTCAGGTTGTGAACATGCTTAAAATAACAATGATAATACTTTATCTTGATGTTTTTTGGGTTTGTTTTATTTTGGTGGTGGCCAAAATCAAAATACCAGACTGGAGTCTTCAGAATGGTAATCCTCAATCCAGTGAGCAGTGTCAGGATGTCCAGCAGAGGCGGTGGGGAATGCTTTTAATTTTCAAGATATTTACTCATAAACCAAATTAGGAATCAGATAATATAAGACAGAAATTCTTCTGCAGTATAAATCATCTTTACATTTAGATAAATGCAAAGTCATTAAATACCCCCACTGAGAAGAATTTCTCATTTTACGCCTCAGTCGTACACAAGTGCACAAGTAAATGGTTTCATTTCAAGCTCTTTGTTTGCTGAAGAGAATAAGGATCAATCTATAAATCCAACTTCCCTTTGAAGGATTTGTTTGTATCGCTCAGCTCCTGTTGTGAGATGGTTTTAATCCCTCTGCATGCCTTCCTTTGAGCTAGACCTTTTCTTAATGTAATTCAATTTCCCAGATTGAAGATTCTCCCATTGATTTCATCCAGATCTGTGTTCTTTATTGCTCATTTGACCTCTTTGATTCATGTCAGCATAAAAATTCTCCTTGATTAAACTGTACTTGAGTTTGGTGTGAATCAATTTCGCGAATGAAGAATTCAAATGTTATCGTTTTGTATGTGTTTTATCGTCCACATTTACTGTTTCATAGCTCGGCCGTGTTGGGTATTATACCGGGCCTGTTTGATTAAACAGATGAGATTAGTCTTTGATTAAAACAGGTTTGATAACATTTTAATAGGCTTTGTTTCATGTGGATTACAGGGTAAGCTGCCTCAGGCATAATACCATTACTCACTGCTTCTGATAGATGCACTGTCACTCAAAAGACTCTCTGCGTCTGTGTGCGTTTCTTTTCTCTGTGGATATCCTACGTGCAGCGATGCATTTGTGCTATTCCTAATACACCGACCACCTCACATTAAACTCACTCTTTTCGCTTTCATCTTTGATAACTGCATGCACAGAATTCATTTCGCCTAAAAGCACCAGTCTCCTCTGCTTTTTCTTCTCCTTCTTTGTATTTTTCTTCCCTCTCATACATTTCTCTCTTCTCAGCATTAGTGTTGCACTAATTCAGGTGAGGGTCCCTGTGGAGTCATGTAGACGAAGGCATATAACACAGTGCTGCAAGTTAGAAAAACAAGATATAAAACTTCACCTTGTAAAAACCATCTGTAATATATAGATATTTTCCCATTTTATCAACTATCATTTTTTTTTATCAAGTTCTGGCTTCTGTGTTTTACTAACAAGGTAGTTTGTGTGTGAGATTTTATGTTACTACACAGTTACTAACACATGAATCGGATAATGTGATGGTGGGTTATATGGACATGGTCCTGTATGTACGCTAAGATATCGTAGGGTGATGTGTATGTAGTTTATAAAATTCAGCTGATTTGCTCTTTGGTCTTTTATTCAATCCTGTAGCTTTGCATTATTTTCATATCTTGTAGAGATTTGTTACTCAAAAATTGTTTTTACAAAAAGAAGTTCAATATAAGCTTCTCCTTAAAATCTATATACATGTCTATTTTTCACAAGAATAACATAAATTTTCTTTGTACGTGTTTCATGCGTGGTGCATTGTTCGTAAGCAGACTGGTTCCTCTTAATTCCTGCCATCATGTTCGTCCAAACAGCTGTCCTTCTTCCCTTATGCTGGTTTTGTAGGAGGGTCCTTACGTGATGCTGAAGAAGAACTGGGAGCTTTATGAGGGCAACGACCAGTATGAGGGATACTGTGTGGACCTTGCCTCTGAGATTGCCAAACACATCGGAATTAAATACAAGATCTCCATTGTACCAGATGGGAAATACGGAGCGAGGGATCCAGAGACAAAGATATGGAATGGCATGGTTGGCGAGCTTGTGTACGGGGTAAGGATGGAAAAATTGCAGCATGCAAGGAATGCTTTGAATTTTGTTCTGGATTTTCTGTTAAGTATCAGAGTATGGCGTTTAAGTGAAATCACAATGACATTACAACAGCATCACAAATCACATCCTGTTATGGTGCACTTCGGTGCCTTTTGGCAAAAACTTCTATAATCTTTGCAGAGGTCGTATGAGCTGCAGAGACATTACATCATGCAATGACCGAGAAATTCTCAAAATGACTCCCTGCAGTATAGCAACTCTCACAAGCTCTGCATCTCCATAGTTGCCAAGTTAGCTTCCCACTGAGATGTAATGTCACGGCAGGTTCACTTATTTCTTGAGATTTTTGCCACGCTGGTTAATTATGCCATATACTCCCAGGCACAGTCTGAGATCTCACAATGCTGTCTGAATACAAACTTTATTTGCACACACAAGACAATGTCAGTCGTCGATTTGACGAAGAGTGAAAGCGGAGACGTTGCAGCAGAACACCGACAGAATTAATTACCCTCCAGAATCTGGAAGGTGACACAGCAGAACATTGACTAATCGGGTTTGATTTGCATCAAACACTCACAGTCCGTCCTGATAACTCTTCTTCCACACATAGAAAATACTGTACTGCACTTGTAGTCTTTGTCTTTTGTTTGTTGTACTTTACCC
>NW_005187404.1:4469346-4497450 GCF_000239375.1 Pundamilia nyererei
CTCTATTGTGCATTAGGTTGAGTGGGTATTTGATATCCTGTCCTCTCTGTTTTCTTTTCATATCACTTCTGTCCTCGTTCTTTTATATTTGCTGTTTACTTTTCTTGTGTTGCAACATCTTTACTCTTTGTAGCAATGCACTGCTATCGTAGGTTGTTTCACTTACCACTGTAGCTATCATTTAGAAATATGCAATCATTCAGCAGTCTGTGTGCTGAATTAATGGTATTTCTGACTTTTCTTTGGATTTTGTAAATGTGTGTAAGTCTGTATGCACACTGCCTTTCATGTCTACTGTATGAAATACTCCTCTGTCGTTCTGGTATCCCATCACCCGCCTGCATTTCTTTCAACCCTCTGCTCTCCCACTTCTTCTCTCACCTTTGAGTCCAGTTCCCCTTTGCTTTGCTCATTGACAGTTTCTATTCATTATAGCTTGTTTGTTTTATATGCAGTTGATGCAAATTAACTGCAGTAAAAACATGAGAGTGAAGTGAAATCTCAGCCCCACCCCTCTCCTTTGCAGAAAGCAGAAATTGCTGTGGCCCCACTGACCATCACCCTGGTGAGAGAGGAGGTGATCGACTTCTCTAAGCCTTTCATGTCTCTGGGAATTTCAATCATGATCAAGAAGCCTCAGAAGTCTAAACCAGGTGTTTTCTCTTTCCTGGACCCACTGGCCTACGAGATCTGGATGTGCATAGTGTTCGCTTACATTGGCGTCAGTGTTGTGCTGTTTTTGGTGAGTTATTGTTACATACTAGGTGTTAGAATTTGAGCTGGATCCCAGGACTGGACTAGAAAAGTTACTGAAGCCTTGGGTTAAGGGATGAAAGCGCATACAGTAGCTACAGAAGTTAGTTTTTATTGTAAGGTGCTTTTTTACCACACAACTCATCATGACTCTTGATGTCTCTGAGTATATATTTTTTATGTTTTATAGATTAGCCCTCAATAGCTAATGCATTTAAAAATTTAAGAAGTATGACAGTACTCCCTTTACACTCTCAGCTGAAATGGCATTTACAGTGTTGAAGACAGCTTCTAGGCAGGAAACCATTGGATACTTAGAGGCATCCTCTATGAGCAGAAATATCATAATAGTGATGTATGCGAGACATTTAAATGCTCAATGTCAGATATTTAAGACAGCCCACTTTAGCATGCACAAGATCAGCATAAGCCCTGTGATACCAGATTGTCTGAATATTCAAGGAAACAGTTTTTCCTCTTTTATATAAATCAGAAATTCACTCTCCAAGGTTTTCCTTTTATCTGTTCTGAGATGTTAAACAGATGTCTCTCGCCGCTTGCTAGCTCAGTTTGCCTCTGAAAACACATTTCTATCATTTTGTATTAACTTCTGTGTGAATAGATTATAGCGCAACTTAAAAAATGCAACCCTACCCAACTAACTCTGTGACCTGTGGACTGATCTTAAACAAAAGAAAACAACTCTGGTCAAACTTGAAAATTTAAAGGTGCCAAAGGTGATGAAGACCAGGCAATGCTACTTGCTAGGAAATGGAGTCCACTAATAGCTGATAATCATTTTCAAAAATACACTTCAACAAAAACTTCTGCTGTTTAGTTGATAGAGGCCACCATGCTTTGCTGTAATGTTGCAAGCCCATAATCAGTGTTCATTCTCAGCCTCTGCATCTTTTTATTAGCACTACTTGTGCACTATATTATTATGAATTTATTAAAAATTCACAGAGTACACTTCAGCCCATGGGCTCATGGTGTCCTGGTCACCAAACATTTGAACATTTCAGAAAAGAATCGCTCCCAGGCAAGAGCGATTCTTTACTGAAATGTTCAAATGTTTGGTTGTTATCAAATGACTATAACCAAAGTCATGTAACAAAGTTACAGGTTACAGTTAACCTTAGCTTGCTAAAGTTCTGGAGTTAAAATTATTTGTGTACATATTAACTGACTAGCCAGTCAAATTACTTCACCAGCTATAGAGGAACGTGATCCATCACATCACACAGTACTGTGTATTTGCCAAAGTTTGATTTAAGGCCAAAAGAATATTCATTGCCTCTATATAAATAAAAAGCCTAATACATTTTTGTACTTTACAGTCACATGTGATAAAGTAGAAAACTGGAAACAAGAAAATGTTGTCTGATATATGCTGTAGAGTCAACAATTGTGATTGTAGTTTGCAACCACAAATGTTCTTTTCTGATGACCAACGGCCCAAAAAGCTATTTTTTCCTTATTTTGCTGCTTTCCTTTTCAATGTTTCTCTTGTTTTTTTCTGCCACACAAAAATACTGCCACACAACCGTGTTACCTCAAATGGGTCTGTAACTTTGTCTACACTATTATTATTACTGAGCAATGCAGGGAAATGACGCCAAGCCAGCTACCTGTACTGTAATTTAGCTGCACACCATGTCTACTGTTTTTAGCTTTGTCAAGTCCAAGTTTACTCTGTTGCTATTATATTTATCCGCAATATTTAGTATAGATTATATACACTGGTATTGCTGACTTACATCTCTGGTGATTCCTTTAGTGTTCTAATGTTGTGGAAGAGCATAATAACATTGGTGATAGTGCTGTCTGTGTCTCATTACCATGTGGTTAAAAAAGGGGATTTTGACCATTTCAGACCTTGGTAGTCCTGTAGTGTCTTTCTTGAAATTAAAATGAAAACATTTGTGTGCATATTCAAGTCCTTAACATGTTTCAATTTTTCATTTTAATGTTCCTATTCAGCTCTTCTTTTTCTTTAAAATTTTCTAACCACTTTTCTGCATATGCTATCTTAGGTGAGTCGCTTCAGTCCGTATGAGTGGCATGCAGAGGAACCAGAGGAGGGTGCCACGGAGCAGGGCCCCACTGACCAACCTCCAAATGAGTTTGGCATCTTTAACTCCCTGTGGTTCTCACTGGGAGCCTTCATGCAACAAGGCTGCGACATCTCACCACGGTGAGGGAGGGAAATGATCTGTGAGAGACAAACAGAGTGCATTTGTGTTTGCATGTGCGTCAGACTGAGCGAGATCATATTTAAGGCTGTGTACAGGGTGAGTGTGTGGGCTGGGGAGAGCATGTGTGCCTGTGTAACTGTCTGTAATGCTTGAGTGCTGTAGTATTAGACAGTGGTGATTCAGACTGTTGACAAAGTGAATCACCTCTTTTAGCACTTTTCTAGGTTTAACTGAGCTGGGCTGATACACTAAGGCACACACATGCAAACACAAAAACGTAGAAGTGTGAAGAAAACACCTGCATACAGTCCAGTGGTGATGTACATGTGGGTCTGTTATGGTGGAAGATTTAGCAGTTTGCTAGGTGTGTATGAATCTTTAATGCACCACAGAAGAGGCAGAGTCCAGCTATATTTTTAGAATATTTATAAGAATATGCCATTTTATTATTGATAACCTGAGAATGCAGTTTAGTGAAATATTCATTGCCAGCATCCTCAAGACCTTTAGGGAGCAAGTCTAAGGAGAGAAGGAGCAGCAGGGAGCACTTCACACTAAAACAAATGAAAGCAAAGCCTGATGAGTGATGAACGCAAGAAAAACATAGTGTGATCAGTCGAGTTTGGGAGAACAATAAAAAAACTGTTATGTAAGCATTCACACGTATATGGAAATGGAAGCTTCACACTTTAGGAAGATAAAGTTATTGCTCAACTGAACATTATTCCACCTGCAACATGACATTACAACCCTTTGCGTGTTACCTGAAATCGTTAAAACATGACGTTTATCTGCCTGTGGGAGAGTTACACTCTCCTTACATTTTTGGAGATTATCTTTATAGCTGCAATATGTCTTAATGGATTTAGTCTTCCAAGCACAAGACATCGAAAAGAATCCAGTCAGTAAGAACAACACAAATTAGAAGATCCCACATGCTGCAACCCAAGCAACGGTCCATTACCCATACTGGAATCCAGTGAGTGGATCCAGTCCTGGAGTGCTGTGTATATGTATTGATTTGGTACTAAGAGGTCAGGGATGCAACAATGACCTTAAATGTCACAATATGCACTGCAGGGGAAATTTACAGGCAGTCTTTTGCTGTTTTCTAACAAGCCGGGTCACTTCTGGATTTCGTGTCAGCTCTTTGCAGATGATATAGTTCTGTTGGCTTCATCAGTTGCTGGCCTCCAGCTCAAAGTGGGAATGAGAATTAGCTTCTCCAAATCCAAACCCATGGTTCTCGACAGGAAAGGACTTAAAGTATCTGGGGTTTTGTTCCAAAGTGAGGAAGCGGAAGGTCGACAAACGGATTTGTGCAGCATCTGCATTGATGCAGATGCTGCACAAATCCATTGTGGTGAAGTGAGCTGAGCGTAAAACCAAAGTGTAAAACTACATTGCTACACTTAACTATAGTCGCAAGCTCTGAGTAATGACCAAAGGAGATCATGATTCCATGGGGCAGAAATTGGTTTTCTCTGAAGCATGGCTGGGCTCAGCCTTAGAGAAAGGGTGAGAAATCTAGTCATTCTAGAGCTGCTGCTCCCCCATGCCGGAAGGAGCAAGTTGAGATGGTTAGGGCATCTGATTAGGATGCCTCCTGGGCCTCCCCTAAGCAAGGTGTTCTGGGCATACTCGGTGGAGGGCCCACAGTATGCACAGGAAACTATGTCTCTCAGCTGGCTTGGGGACAGTTCCTCTGGATGAGATGAAGAAGGTGGTTGGGATTAACGAGGGATGGATGGATGGATGGATGGATGGATATACTTATACTTAAATATACTTAAAGAGGAAAGCTTTTCCTGATTTTACCTGAGTTTCAGATTCTGTTACCATTTTTTATTTCTTAAATTATTTCTTTTGCAGCACTTCAATTGTCTCTGGTGCTTGTTTTATTTTGCTCACTAATCATTTTACTTTGCTGCTCCTGCAAAGGACTTCATATCACAGATCTTGAAAAGTGGTATATGGCAAACTTTATCATTATTCGTTATTTTCTTCTTCTCAAGGACTATTCTGCTGTTTCTGAAATGAATTGACATCAAGAATCGCTCAGACATTTGTGCTGCATCTCCATTTGCATTTCTCTTTCAAAAAAAGAACAAAAGTTTCTTTTCATCCCCCCAAACTTCACTTTCGTCCTCCTCCTCTTTTGCTCCTCTGCCCTTCTCTTGTGCTCTCGCATCCATCTCTTTCATACGCTCTCCTTTTCTCTCTCCACTTCCCGACACATGTCGTCTCCTTCTTCTCCCCACTTTACTGTGACTGACAGGCCAATTCTAGCCTTAGCACACAAAATGGAAAACACTCACATCGGCTGCGCGCACAACCACTCAGAGATGCACGGTCATACAAGTTGTGCACACGAATAAACAGACACTTTACAGACTTTGCTTTCCTTATACACACGCATGTAAAAGAACAAAACAGCCAGCGTACAGTTTCACAACAGTCCAACACACACATGTGGACCTTTCTGTCACTTGCAGGTCCTGAGTATAAGCTACAGCTGTCATATCAATAATGTGATACTTAACATGAAGCCAGTGTTCGTCACATAAATCACTGTCACTTCCAATATAGCACAACGTCTCCATAGGCCAGGATTACAGCGGCCGCAAATGCCAGATTATATTCTTACAGTAAGAAATGTGTTTAGTTTATCTTATGGATTTTTCAAACAAATCTTGGCAATTTAGGCTTAAGATTTTTCCTCATAGTAGCACCTCCTACAGTTACAGTTGATGAAGTAAATGCACTTTGATTTACACTGTATCAACATTTTAGTCTCACAAGATACACAAGGACGGGTACATTTGCTGTGTTTCTCCACTCTGATGGCATTTGGTTTTCAACCCCCTGTTTTTTTACACAGAAATGAGCTTTGGAGATGCATATCTCTTAATTGTAATATTGACAATATGGGGACATACCTGGTGTTTTCTAATAAGAAAGAAGAGGCCAAGGAGAGGTGAAAGCATTCAGTGAACAGGCGCGAGGTTAATGATGGAAGCATAAATGAAAACAAAAGTATATTAACTCTTGACCACACATGTTTAAATAGATAGCACTCAATGTTCCCAATGGCTTTGTCCATATATGTGGTGCTTTAAATGGGCTCTTGCTGAAAACAGCGTGCTATATATAGTGAGTCAAGGGAGACAATGTATTGCTGCATGCTTACAAATAAGAGCAATGGTGTCTGTAAAAGACTTAACTTCTCTGAATCATGAGGCTTTGCGGTTTGGCAAATGTCATTCAGATTGGACCAATGTCATTCAAAATACAGCAGCAGAATTTTCAATGGACTCATATTTTGGCCAGTGGGTGTTAAGGGCTTAAAGTGACTTTTAGCGTTATGGGTGAGATTATTTATAATCAAAAACCTTTTACAGTCTGCCCAATCTTGTGCCCAACCTATGCATCTCGTGCTAAACCATGCATCCCTGCACCGTGATTAGCATCACACCCCTTTCTTACAGCAAACACTAAGGCTGCTGATTATAGCAAAGGAGTCTCAGTAAGGGGGAGGAGAAATTTGCTATTGTCCCTCTTAATCTCTCTTCATGTGGCCCTAACGTGCTCTCCCGTATCTTTCTCCCAGCATTTCTTTTGTCATTGGGAGCCACGGCTGAATGAAGCCAAATTTTACTGTTTTTAATGTGCCAATTTGGCTAGATAGCAGTGTCTGTGACTATAAAGCTTTTAAATTTAGGTTGTGTTCATGTAGTAGCATTATTCCACATGAAATCACGGTCAAAGAGTTTATTAGTCATCAGACTCATTGATGAAAAAATGAAATAAGCCCGGCGACCAGGCTTTTTGCCATAAAATCATGTGATGGATGAGCCTCTTTGACACTGTGCTCTGCAGAAATACTAGATCATGTCCTTAGAAAAGGAGACGTGTCCTGCATATCATAATGTCATATCACTTTTCTTTCTCCTCAGTTCATTTCCTTTAATCTCACATTCCCTTGTTCACCTTTGCAAGCAGGCAGAATCATAATGCTAACTCAAGTCACACCTGACAGCAGAAATGTGCTACAGCTACAGTGAAGACAAGGTATTTATGTATTATCATAACACAGACTGTACCCCCCCCCTTTTTTTTTTGCCGAGATGCCTTCAAGTTTCCTTGTATTGAAAATATCCAATAATCTTTTACTTTTATTACAAATTTAAGGATGTCTTATGCGTATGTTACCGTGATATCTATATGCAGTATCACATTCCCTCTATTAGCTGTTCAACCATATCAAAAAACAACAAAATGAACTAAATGATAATAAAGGCAAACATAACAGAATTTCTTGCAATGTTTGTACGAGAGATCAAATCCACCCATACGGAAAAGAAATAGTAAAAACTTATATGTGATTACTCATGAAAGTAATCACATATACTTTCATGAGTAAATCATATAAGGCTTACATGATTTACTCATGAAAGTGGCCACTTTCTCATTACTTTCATACATTGTTTTAGTAAGTATCCAAAACATACAAGTTTCATTATATAATTTTTCAAGGGATCTTATATCTGTTTTCACACTTATATGCTTTTCATACAAGTTTCACACAAGACAGATACAAACTTTATAAGATTTATATATATCTTTTCCATATGGGCAAAGAGACTGTATATAAACAAAATTTGAAAAAGTATGTATATATGCATTATTTTTTAAGCTTTATGACTTCTTTGGGCAAGTAACCCTCTCTGTGACACAGTGGCTCCAGATAAATATGTTATGTAAAAATGATGAATTGAAAACAACCAGAAAAACTGAAGAAAGTTCAATTTTGAGTATTGTCCACTGTAGGTAAAAACACTATGGTAGCATTGCTGGAGCTACGTCTTCTTTCAGACTTTACATGCTGTACTTCATTCTGTTATGTCTACAGTTACTTTATTTTCTCTGCAAATTATTTTGCTGAAGTCTTTGAAGAATCTAATTTCTTTATTGTTTTCCATCGTTTTTCATCATCCATATGTCTACTCTGACGATGGGACGCCTATTTTTTTGCTCAGGCTTTATCCTCACTTTCCTCCATCTTTCCAGTTGTATTGTCCCTGGCCAGTCAGCGGGGATCGGAATATCGAGGCTGACATTTACTGTGGAGTTGGGAATAAAGGAAAAGAGGCAGCCGCTGCAGGAAGAAATATTCTTTCTGACTGGTTGAATGCGTTCCTGTTTCTTCTATATCTTCATTTCAGTCTGTGTTCATCTGCTTTGCAGTTTGCCTCGTTGGTTGTTACAAGTGCATGGTTTCTTTTTTTTGCTTGGTGAACTATGCATCTCTCCTGCCCAGCATTATGTTTTGTCTTATTACATTTATGAACATCTACACCCATGTGTTGATACTGGCTGTTTGACTCCGTATACTCTGTGTATTGACTGTGTATGTTGTAGTGAGCTGCCATAGTAAGTCCATTGGTATTCAGCGTGGGTCCCTCTCTCTGTGCTGCAGTCATCTCTGCAGTCTAGGAGACACAGTGTAACAACACTCCTATTCAGCTCTCTTCTTTCTTTCTTTCTCTCTTTCTCTCTATCTATCTGTCCACCTATGGCCTCCCTACCTCTTTTTTTCTTTGATGCTCACTTTTGTAGTTGGCATTTATATAATGGAAACTGCTGTGCACGTGTGTGGTGGCGTGTCTACATGTTTATGACACTACTGACTACTTTATCTGAGCATCCCACGCAACCGACGCACCGACTTGTGTTTCTTTCACCTTTCCAGTCAAGCACAAGGTAATGGCTGCCATGAACATATTTATACACCCTCAAACACATTGTCAGAGTGACCTTGATAGGGCATTAGCCCCACCCGCCTGTCATCTTTTAGCCCGGGCTTTTGGGTTTCTAATGATGGCGATTGGCTTGGTCATAACATAAAGGGTGGCAACAAAGTGATGGATGGTTAGGTGATAGTGCGGGACTTAAAAAAAATAAAAGAAAGAGATTAAATCATGGTGGAAATGTCTGTTCTCAGAATAAGAAAGACCAAGAGGGACTGCAGGGAAGCAAGAAAGAGGTAAAGGGATCGCCAGTGAACATCTCACAGGGATTAGATCTGTCTCTGTCAATAAGCATATGAAATTACAGCTTCCGTCTCTTGTGTGTACGTGTATTGAGGGGGGCTGTGCGAGTGTGTCTGCTGCTGTCTGGGCAGTTGTGCGCTTGAGTGTGTGTGGCTGCGTATAAATGTGTGTTTGTGAGTGTCATGTGCATTGAGCAAATGGCTGTGGGTGTGTTGAATAGTTAATGGTAGCAACAGATCCAGCTAATGGCATGACTAACTAACTGCACTGGGACACCGAAGCCTACTGAGTAATTAATGATTAGTCTCAAGGTCACTGATTAGAACCCAGTCACGCTGACAGATGACGTGTTTATGAATTTCACAAGTAATCCTTTTTATTTTATGAACAGTCTTTTCAAGGCTCCTCTCTCTAAGCAGCTCAGATCTTTTCTGCTTCACTTTTATAGTTCCTCTTATTGTCTCCTATTATGCCGTTCATTACCTGCCTGCAGCACCTACTGTTTAATCGATTAATTTGATTTTTTTTTTTCATGTTCGCCTTGATGCCCTTTATTCTGCCTTCATCTGCTGTGGCGTCTTTGAGCCCGTTTCAATCATTTTGCCGATTTACTTTATGTCACACCTCTAGTCGGTCCCGGAAAAAGATGAAAGCAAGAAGAGACAAAGAAGAGAAAGGTTGTATTATATTATGCCTCCCACCTGCATTATTCAGCCTTTCTGTCTTTTATTGTGCCAAAAGCAAACATTTAAGCTTCACTTTCTTAAAACATCAGTCACACTGCCAGCAGACTTGATATTTGATGAAACTGGTCTCGCTTCCTCCCGTAACTTGAAGACAGCTTTGCTTTAGATGGTTTGGAGGTGTTTAAAGGAATCTTTGATGTTGACTGATCAAAGTGAAGTCAAGTGAGGTGACTCGTTGTAATTGTTGCTGAAATAACATTTAATGAGTAACTGATTATAGTTTTCAACTGATCTGCCTGACACTGATCTTCAATTGGTCTTATGGGAGTAAAAATAAAAACACACTCTAGATATTATGGGCACACCTGAAGCTCAAAATTGCAGTCTCTTCTGTCAGGCGATGAAATCCAGATGTATTGGATGCTAAACAAATTGCATAGCTCAGAAGGATTCGAGTGTTTGCGGGTGACAGTGTGAGTCCGTGTGAGAGGGAGTGAAGACGAACAGCATGCCATTAATCTTTCACACACTGGATTGGGGAGGCAATCTGTTGGCTATCATAGATGATACATGACCAGCTATAGAATGACTCGCCTGTTGCATACCAACACCGTGAAACCGCACACACAGGCAGCATCTCTCACACAGACGCGAAAAGAATCAAAGACACTGCTGTCAAAGATCAGCCGAGTGTACTGGCATGCACTCTGAGAACAGCTGAATTCATCCACACGTCCACATGAAAGCACATTTGTACACATGCCTGCTTGCACATATTGTCACACACGATTCCATCTAAATCAAGCGCCAGAGGGCAAACGTGTTCTCCAATAGGATGGTTTTCTATCAAGCTGCCTGAGATACAGAACCATTTTTAGTTCATTTTCAGAATAAAAGCAGTAACCTCGCCCCCAACATAGCATAAAGGAATGTGTCAAAGCGCATGTGCAGACTCAGTGAGCCGTTTAACTTTTACAGTGTTTCTGTCATTGTCACATCTGTATTAACAGCCCATTCAGCAAGAGGAAAACTGTGCATGGGAGTAGCTATAATTGTAAATCAGCCTTAAACACACTGAAAGGCTGCACAATCTGTGTCTCTTCCCAGTGTATTGTAATTAGTGTGAGAAGCTTTACTGTGAGGTTTAACGACTTTGCTTTATGTTACAGATTTGTAGGACTTCATTAAACGCTGAGCCTTATTTAAATGGGGAAGCCCATCTTTCCCTGGCTCTTCACTGTATTGCCGGGTTTTATCATTTAAAAAAAAGAAAATCCTCGCTAAGATCAAGTTTAGTCTGAATGTAAACAGAACAAAGGGAGATTGTTTGCAGCAGATGCTAGCCCAGTCTCAGCCCAGCAAATGACACGCCAAAGTTAAGGTATTAAAGTGAAAAAAAAAATTAGTAAATTAGACTCTACTATAATGTCAGATTAACTTTGCTGGCTGTCCTGCACTGTGGTCCAACATTCTGTTTTCCCCCCTATGAAACCTTTAATCTAGAAATAAAATGAATCAGATGTGATCATTTTAGATTCATGAACACTGAGGATGATTTATTCAAAGAACCTCACGGGTTTAATGTAAATACAATTAATTAGAAAAATGATTGAATGCTCGAATTGAGCATTCTGCTGATAAAATAATGGACCTCGGAAATTCATCTGTCAACAACTACAGCTGGAAATGCTGCTTGGCGTTGATGGATGCAGTGTTTAGTTTAAGATGACAATTCTAATGCAAAAAGAAGAAGAAATATGTCCTCATCGTACCTTATTCCTCTCTCATCTAATGACACATGCATTTTAGGTCCTAGTACATGTTCATACTGTAGTACTGTTTAGACCAGGGGTGGGCAACTCCAGGCCTCGAGGGCTGGTGTCCCTGCAGGTTTTAGATGTGTCCTTGATCCAACACAGCTGATTTAAATGGCTAAATTAGCTCCTCAACATGTCCTGAAGTTCTCCAGAGGCCTGGTAACGAACGAATCATTTGATTCGGGTGTGTTGACCCAAGGTGAGATTTGAAAACCTGCAGGACACCGGCCCTCGAGGCCTGGAATTGCCCACCCCTGGTTTAGACTGTGGTTTTAGATCACTGTTAGGTGATTGCTAGATCACACGATGATGCCATAGCATGTGATATTGATAAGAACCTTCAGTGGGCTGTGATGAACCAGTGTGCCCGATTGTCTTGATTCCTCAACTCCTGATCGTGTAGGAGGAGTTGGTGGACAAAAAAAGCGATTTTGTTCGCTACAGTAAGATTGCATGTTATTAGGAATGCTACTAACATCTGCTTTAAAAAAAAGCAAGAGTGCTTGCTTACATGCTGGTCTAGTGCCTCTACAGGTCAGAAGCAGCAAGAGAAATTACACTTCCAGAAAACAAGTCAGTTTAACTGGTATAAAGAGTCCATTTTCAGTGAAGGAGGTAGTGATTTAGACACATATCAAACAGACGATTTTCAGTTTGTATCCTATGTTTGGCAATTACTATTTTACTTCTTCTCTTTTGCATCTGTGGCTGTTTGCACTACTTTAGGGCAAGAACGTGGTTTAGGTTATAGTAAATCTGAAAATTGTTGGAAAACAACAGTAGTTATATTTTAGCTTAAAATTTCTATTAAAGAGCCTGCGTATACGTTGCAAAAATGATTTTCGTTATTATCAACAGTGTTAATTTATGAAAGCTGTAGGCCGGAGCCTTTAATTTGATATAATAAATTTGAGGAACCCGTATATTTTATGTTAGAGATGTGTTTTGCTGCAGTGTATTGTCATTCAGTATCTGCTCATACCAGCACCTGCGGTTGCCCCAAGAGGAGCTGTCAAATGAATTAATAAATGCTCCTTAAAAATACATTAGAGCGTATATTGGTTATTAAAAGTTTATGTAATGCTTATGAATACAAGATATTCAGAACTGCAGTAAAGTTTTACGCCACTTCTCTTGTCACCGGTCCTGCCTGAAGCACTAGCCAAGGAAATAAGCCGTGCACTCTGCCAAATGCCACTCAGTGATTATAATGGGTCAGTTACAGAGGACAAAATTTCCCCAGTGATCAATAAGGTGCAACTTAAACTTCAACAGATTCCTTACACGGTCATTTTTTCTTTTATACCACTTTCTTTTTCCACTCACCCAGAGTCACTCCACAAGGTTGAATTAATAAGGTATTGTTCACCAGCTAACCAGTCAGATCACCTCTGCGTTTTTGGCCACTAACAGAAATCCTGTGAAATCTATGAAACTTCTGAACATGCCATCCTCTTCATCCTCCTAATCTCTGTCACCGGCATATTTCCTTTTCTGGGCTCAAAGACAAACATTACATCAAAGTGTCACATGGTTAAAAAAACAGAAAGTTTCTGTTGTATCCTAATAAGTATAAAAATATATCTAACAACAGTTTCGTCTGAGAATCCATCACGGTGTATGCCAGGTTCATTATTTCAAGCAAACAGATCAAGGCCTCAAGGACAAACACTATCAAGTCTGTGTGTGTTTGCGTGTGTGTGGATTAAGAGGTGCGATGGATTTTGAAGAGCAGCATAATGCAGAGTTGCTCCAAAAGGTGACAATTTATGCCGAGTCAGGCGTCAATGCATCTCTCCACTTTCTCGCTCCTCGTTTTCTCTTCCGCTCACACTTCTTACAAATAAACCCAACTAAAAATAATTTGTCTGCCGCCGCTCTCACATCAGAGTGTTGGTATCACCAGGCTGTCCGGTAAATATCGGAACACATTGTCTGATTGTATGCAAGAGGATCTGATTATCGCCCGAGGTTTAAGTGGCTATAATCAGTGTTTTTATGATAACAACGGATCACAGATCACCTGAATCAGGAGTTCATCATAGCACCTTTCAGTTGTTTTATTTCTTTTTGGTGTAATTTTACCTAAAAAAAAAAAAATATTAAGGTGCTTCTTAAAAGCAAAAGCGATGAATTAGAATTGATGATTTGCTTTCATGCTCAAGTTATTTATCAGGTCTTTTATCAGTCATTTTCTGCATTTTTTTCTTTCTTTCTGAATGTCTTGTAGTGTATGCCCAGTAATATTTTCACTTTGTTTCTCACTCCTCTGAAGTGAAGTTGTTTTTTTGATTTTTTTCTGTATTATTATTTTCCTTGTTGCTGTTTCTGCCCATTAGAATTTCAAGGTCTTTTACTGACTGCGGTACTTAAAAGGAAACATCGTGTGGCCTTCATGTATTTTTCTCTGACTTTCTCTAATAGGTTCATTCTCACTTGCTTTCCTTCCTTTTACTCAGTGAAAACAAGTTCATAAAAAAAAAAAAAAAAAATGAATTGCCACTTACTTTGATGCTCCTGCTCACAATTGGGAGATAAACAGCGTAAGCATGGAGAAAAGGAAAAGAAGGAAAGAGGATGAGAGAGATGCTGGCTTGCCCCGATTGCTATCTGTTTCATGTAGCCTCAGTTGCTGTTAGTGCTGAATTAGTTTTCAGGTTGAAAGACAATTACTTTGGCGGTACTGTCAGTTTTGTCATGCACACAGAACGCTTTGTGAAGCTACAGTTTTCTGTGTTGCATATCTCTGCAACGGTAATTGTGTTTCTTTCTCTCTCTCGTTTTTTAATCCCTTCACTGTTGTCTTTACCTTAACCATCTCCGTTTCATCCATCTGCTGATTTCTCGTCTGTGTTTGCTTTCTTTCATCTCCCTAATCTTGCCATCTTGGCCACTTTGTAAAAAAAAAAAATTGACTTTATCTTTCCCTTTCTTACACCTCACTCTTTTTTCCCTGTTTTTTCTCCCTACCTCACTCCCCACTCTCTTCTCTGCAGGTCTCTATCTGGACGTATTGTTGGAGGTGTGTGGTGGTTCTTTACTCTTATCATCATCTCCTCTTACACAGCCAACTTGGCTGCATTCCTCACTGTGGAGAGGATGGTTTCACCGATAGAGAGTGCAGAGGACTTGGCCAAACAGACAGAGATAGCCTATGGGACGCTGGACTCAGGCTCCACTAAAGAATTCTTCAGGGTATGAACTCAACGCACACTGTTCATTTTATTTGATTGCTTGAGCCTTTTCAGGTTAATGGAAATATGCAATCAGCCAATCACATGGCAACATTTCAGTGCATTTAGATATGTAGAGATGGTCAGGACAGGCTCCTGAAGTCCACACAGGCCATCATAATGCGTGGAAAAGGTGATTTAAGTGATTTTAAATGTGTCATTGCTGTTTGTACCAGACAAGCTGTGCAGTGCACAACATATCCAGACTTGAAGCTACTGCAACATAAGGCTGTTCCTGTCAGCTAAAAACAGGAGGAACTGAGGCTACAATTCACATGGACTCACCAAATAGGACAATAGAGATTGAAAAATGGTCTGATCCATCATGGAATCAACAGTGGTGGTGGTGTAATAGTGAGGGAGATATTTTTTCAGATCATCTCAAACTGGTTTCTTGAAAATAACCTCCACAATCATCAGATCTAAATCTAACACCTGTGAGATTGATTGGTGTGCACCCAACAAAGCAGCAACTGTGTGATGCTATCACGTCAGTATAGATCAAAGTTTTCAGCACTTTGTTGAATCGATGCCACGAAGAATTAAAGCATTTTTGAAGGCAAAACAGGGTCCAACCTGGTATTAGTAAGGTATAGCTAATAAACTGACAACTGGGTGCAGATTCAAATTTACAGAGATGACTATTTAAAATATTACATTGTTCAGAAAATACTTTAGTGGCAGAATTTTAATCACTTGTATGCTAGTAGGGAATAATGAGTGTGCCTCTGTTACCTAGGCTAATTCAAGCAGCACATACTTGAAAACCAATCTACAACATTCTAGAAAATCGAAATTAAAGGATCTTTCGTGTACTGATCTCGACTTGAGAGAGACTTGAAACGTGATGTTAAGCTGAGATGACTTTCTGTTTCCAGTTAGTTTGCGTGTAAAACCTGATCAAAGCCCACAGTAAGATTTAAAAAGATTACACCGGACATGAGAAAACAAAAGATCTGTGCTGGATTTTCTCAAACGTAATGTTGATTACAGTGAAAAGATGTTTTTTTTTTACCACAGTCCTTAGCAGTTACAGTTTTTCTCAGTCGCTTTGGTGCGTTTCTCAGATCAGAATTGAAATTCTCATAACTATTAGTTCAACCTCCACAACACTCAGTCATTTGTGCACATCATAGTAGCAATTTCTCCTCTCTCTGAACAAACTGCAAATGATTTTGGACATGAATCAGTTGCTTCCATACATTTCCCTGCTGCTTTCTGACATTTCCATTTGCTTATGTCATGTCAGTCAAAAGTAATCATACCTATGGATGCTGAATAGTCATTCCCAATAAAACTAATAGTCATACATCCATTGCTTAAGTCATCACACACAAAATTGTTGAACTAGTTATCACATGCCAAATATTGGCCATCTGTCAAGCAAATCCTATACCTTTCTGTATCATTTTTCCTGGAAATGTCTCCGAAATTGAACAATTGATCTCAGGTGAATTACAGCTGTCACTCATGAGGAGGCTCTACCAAATGGGTGATTTTATGTTTACATGTATTCTACAGTGAACAAGTGACTGTAGCATATTTTTCTTTTGCACAATTCTGTAGGATTACAAACACTTCTACACAATGGAAATGTGAAACGTACGTATTCAGTGTCTCAGTTACTCCCAAGACTCCCATAACATCTACAGTGACTTTACTGCACATTTCAGATGGCTGTACAGGTAGGCCATAGTGCTGTCGTCAGCATTTTCAGGTGTCACCAATTGTTTTTGCAATGGGAAACACTGAAATTATAAACTGTCATAGTGGAAACATGACAATGCCATTTGACTATCTTGTTCATAAAGATGGTGTCAAGACTTTTCATTTTGATGGCACTGACAGTTTCATTGACATGGATACTTGCTTTTGAGGTATGGATAATCAATTCTGTGCATGTGACGTGCTTTTGCAGGCTATCCACTAGGTTTTGCAGTTTGCACTAATTGTTTTGGGAAATGCACTAACTGCTGTGCAAATGTTAATGGTGTTCTGAGAAACGCACCAAAGCGACTGAGAAAAACTGTAATCAAAATAAAGGAATAAAACCATAATGATTATAAAAGTAGGCAGTAAGGTAAGTAAAGTCAAGGATAACCGGTGGGATAGAATATGCTGCTATGAAAAGAAAGTGGAAAGAGTAGCAGAGTGGGGTAAAGAAGCCCCAATTACACCTTCACCCTTTGACCTCTTCACCTATGTGGCTTCCAGTCAGTGCTAATAGTTGACACACATGAACATGCACACAATCCTATTTTTTTTTCTTTCCCTTTTGCTTCACACAATTATTAAGATTTGTTTTTGTTCCTGTGCATGTTATGTGTATATAAACAGTTCTGCTCTGTAGGAATGTGTGCACTGGTATTTGTGTCTGGAGACAAAGGAGGAAAGGGGGGAGAATGTAGCAGGCAGTTTGTGCTTCTGTTAGTCGCTCTGGCATCATCAACATAACGAGCAGGCTGAAATCTGTGGAGGGTGAAAAAGCAATTTACTCTCCCACAGCTGAGGGGGATTCGCCACCACCATTAATTATCTTGTGTGTGCATGCAAGTGTGTTTGTGTGACCGTGGATGTGTACATACAATATCGTGTGCACATAAAGCAACATATGCATGTGTCTTATATGTGTAAGCAAGTTTGAGTGGCGTTTTGTAACGCGCAGAAACACGGTATGTGCGTCCATGTAAGTTTAAAAGCGTTTCCATATTGTGCATGCCTGAAGGTGACTTGCAGCATCCATTTTCCTCTTTCACAGCTACGCTCATTGTTAAAGAATCTGGAAAGAGTCACACCTTATTGTCACACATCCATCCCTCCAAGGCTAGACGGCGCTTTGTACACGCGCGTTTATTATCGGCGTCTCTCGGTCTCACTTTCTTTGATAGGTGGGGGCTTGGATAGATGGGCTGGAGGTGTACAGGAGGGGGGGGGTGAGAAACTGTGATAGACTTTGGCAGACAGAGGAAGAAATGGAAGGAGAAAAATGAAGAGAAAGAGAGGGTTGAATGAAGAGAGGCGGAGCCTTTTGATGTGTGTGACATTATTATGGGATAGGTGTCCGTCACGCACTAGCAGCACACTGATACACACACATATCATTCCCCGGGTGCTGGTTTCAGTGGCTGAGGCCCTGGCTTGTTGCTCGAAGAGCGACAGAATAACACTTTATCACCAGGAGTGAAAGAGAAGAAAGAAGCAGTGCGCTGGTGGAGGATGACAGTTTGACTCCTCTGCTTGTTATTTTCACTCTTGAGTACACGCAGTTCACACACACAAGCAAACAAATCATTTCACATATATACACACAGACCGATGTGCAGAATTACAAGACCACAGACATATGTAGGATGTATACAGTACACATTATAAAAAAATATAATAGAGTTTATTTACAATACTGTGCAGACGTCTTAAGCCACCTTTCATTTCTTTGTATTTTGCTAAGAAACTGGTGAATTTATTTACTGAAATATGTGCAACAGAGTTTGTACAATTATAATAAGTTCAAAAGCCAATATCTGGTATGACCACACAAGACGATCCCACACCGCTTCATGGATGTTGAGGTCCAGGCTCTGGGGAGACCAATCCATGACCGATATCCAGGTGTGCTTTTACTGCATTGACAGTGTGTTTGGGATCATTGTGATGTCAATCAGACGCTTTCCAGCTAGTACAGCACGGTGGATCAAGATCTGAAAATACTTCAATGCATTCATAATTCCATCAGTTCTGACAAGATCCCCAGCACCACTGTCTGAAATGTTTTACAGATGGCTGTAGACACTCACTGTTGTAGCTCTCGCCTGACCTCCTCTGTCTTCAAATTGATTGAACCCAAAATTTTCAATTTGGATTCACCACCCCATATGACCTGTCGCAACTGATATTCAGTCTTTTTTCAGTGATGTGACATACCCCTGCTTTTTGTCCCTGGTTTGTCTTGTAGTTTTTTAGGCCTGCCACTTCTGTCTCTGTCATTTCCATTATGTGTCTTTAAGGAAACACTGTATAACATGTAGAGATGTGCTAGATTTTTGGCTCTTTGGGTTTCACCATATTGGTACAAAAGCACAGTTTATATGCTTGAAAAACTGAGTTATTTTGGAATTTTTCATAGATTCAAGTTTCAAGTAAAGAAATTGCAAATAATTATCATTTTTTTAATAGGCTAAGCTAATAGTAACAAAGTGCCTAAAGATACATTTTGTTATATTTGTAGCTACAACACTGGTTCACCCATTAGGTTCGGCATATTCTGTATGCTTGAATGATTCAACCACAGTAAGTGGTTTTAAAAAACACAACCTTCCTCTGAAAATAGCCAGGTACAAAGAGTGGACTGAAAATGAGTGAAAAAGCAGCCAAAGTCCAAAAACGTCTGGTTTGTTCAAGGCAAAATATAAAGAAATAAGTGGTGGCTGAAGACTTTTGTACTGTACTCAGTCCTAAATTCATAACCACACACCAGCTTAGTGTACAAGTATTCCAGTAAAAAGTAAGACTGATGCTTGACTTGTTAGCATCTACGTCATAATTTAAATGTGGTTATACAGTAAATGTGATTATACACCAGGAGATAAACATTGAAGACACAGCACACCATCAACAGCATCATTTTACTCAGGGACTAAAAGAGGAAAAGTCAGCTTCACATCATATGAAGCTGTAGCAACAAATCAAATCCAGTGGAAACATGGATTGTTAACATGGATTAACAGCTTCCTTTTTGAATCAGTAAAGTCAGCACTAAGATCAGCATGTCGATTTGAATAATTAATTAGATAGTGTCCGCACACTGTTCAAAGTAATATTTATAAAAGAAAAAGACTGGCAGGCATTGTTCTATATTTTCTTGTAGCTGAAAACCAATTAATTTCTACTCATTCCTTAAGCATAAATCCATTTGAAATAGGTCACAAAAATGGAATTTTGTTTTCATTTTTGTTAACCTTCCCAAATCAAGTTTAAGAGCAATGTGTTTGGCAAGTTTGAGTGTTTAATGTTTAATATCTTTTGGAGAACATCGATAACTTAGCAACAAACAGGCAGTATTTGTTAGTGGGACTCATTTATTTTTATTAAACGGCTGAAATATATACAGTGAACATCTACAACGTAGCTTCCTTGACAGCTGGCTTCCACATCATTTTAGGGAAAATTTGCTCCTATAACTGTGAATTTATAGGGTGGGAAAACAAGTCTCCCCCTCCATCTCACTCAGCACTGGAGTGCCTCAGGGCTGTGTTTTAAGCCCCCTGCTGTACTCACTGTACAGTTATGACTGTGTAGCCACATCCGACACCACCTCCATTGTCAAGTTTGCTGACGACACTGCTGTTGTTGGCCTGATCTCCGACAACATCGAGACGGCCTACCTGGAGGAGATTAGGAACCTGGAGACCTGGTGTCAGGAGAATAACCTCCTCCTAAACATCAGCAAGACTAAGGAGCTGATCGTGGACTTCACTACAAAGCAGGCGAGGAATTACAAACCCCTCATCATCAGTGGCACGCCAGTGGAGAGAGTGGACAGTTTCCGATACCTGGGTGTCCACATCACTCAGGACCTGTCATGGTCCTGTCACATCAACTCCCTGGTTAAGAAAGCCCGTCAGCGTCTCTTCTTCCTCAGAAGACTTAGAGACTTCCATCTGCCACTGAAGGTGCTCAAGAACTTCTACTCCTGCACCATCGAGAGCGTCCTGACGGCAAACATCTGCACCTGGTTTGGGAACAGCACCAAGCAGGACAGACGAGATCTGCAAAGAGTGGTGCGCTCGGCAGAACGCATCATTCAATCAGAGCTCCCTGACCTGCTGTCCATCTACACCAAGCGGTGCAAGACCAAAGCTAGGAAGATTATGATGGACCTCTCCCATCCCAACAATGGACTCTTCTCACTGTTGAGGTCTGGGAAGCGCTTCCGCTCCCTTAAGGCCAAAACAGAGAGAATGAGGAGGAGCTTCTTCCCCCAGGCTATTCGGGCCCTGAACCAGGTGTAGGACTGGACTCTCCCAAACACGTCACTATAAGACTGGACTCTCACACACGTCACCACACGCACCACCACACATTTCCTATAATCCTATAATTCCTATAATTTATAATCCTTATCTTTATAATCTCTTCTGCTATTTGCACATTCTTTACTGTAAATTCCTAAATTAATTTGTAAATTTTTGTAGTAAACTGTAAATATTGTAAAACTTTTCTTCTGTCATTTAATGGTCGGGCATTGTACAGCTACAAGCATTTCACCCCCATGTCATACTGTGTATGGTTGTGTGTGTGTGACAAATAAAATTTGAATTTGAATTTGAATTTGAATTTGAATTTGAATTTGAATTTGAATTATACCCATTAATTCCCTGTTAACCTTTTCCTTTCTCCCCTTTGCCCCTCTTCCATGCTAGAGATCCAAAATAGCTGTATACGAGAAGATGTGGTCATATATGAAATCCGCTGAGCCAACTGTCTTCACCAAAACCACAGCAGAAGGCGTGGCAAGGGTCCGAAAGTCCAAGGGGAAGTACGCCTTCCTTCTCGAGTCCACCATGAACGAATACACGGAGCAGCGAAAGCCTTGTGATACCATGAAAGTCGGAGGCAACCTGGACTCCAAAGGATACGGCATTGCAACACCGAAAGGCTCACAGTTAAGGTGGGTGGAATAGTGTAACAATAGGAAACAGTAACGACGCTGATACTGGACTATTGCTGCGATATTCCACCTACCCTGCTGTGCCTTTAATACTTGACCTAAATCAACCTCTCACTGCTGTCTGGTGAAAATTTCTCAACCAAAGAATTGTAAAAATTGACCGAAGTGGATATTGATTGATTCTCGCAAGCGTAAAGTCCCAAATTAACAGTAAATGTTATTGATTTAACACAGTTTATGGATTTATGGCAGTTATATGTTTTTACCGAGCAGCAGTGACTTCGATAAATGTGTTAAACGTGCAAATCATTTGTTTAGTCATATTTTCTTTTGTTAATACCTTAATTTCTTTTTCCCCCCACTTTCTGCCTTCCTTTTTGTATTGTTTGTAATTCTGTTCGACTCTTTGCTCTCACTTCTGCCATCTGTTAAATCAAAGCATGTCACCTCCACCGTCTTTGTCCTGTGTCGCTGTCATCCATACGTCGCTTTGTGCTTGTGTCCTTCCTTTCTTTTTTGTTGCTATTTTCAACCACCTTTTCTCCACAGGGCCACCTTCCAGGTAACTCTGTTCATTTGTCTGCTATCATCTCACTCTTCCATGATACTGATCATGACGATGATTAAAAGAGAGATTTATTACCAGAGAATGACCACAAGGAGAGGCAGAACCACAGACTGCTGCCACTCCATCCAGAGCCACGGGGGGAATTTATAGACAACCAGGAAAAGAAAAAAAGTGAGGAACAGGAAGCAGAGGGGCCTGTCCAATGGGGGGAATTCAAAGTAAATATAATACAGGAAAAATACAGATCCACAAACAAAAGAAAGACACAGTTTCAATCTTTAAACCAGTTAAATTAATAGATAATTGAACAATCTCAAATTAAAGCCCAACAAACAGAAAAATTAGTAGTAGTTTTTTTAAAAGGGAAAAGTGCATCAACATGAAATAGAAACCATAAGATGGAGGAAACAAATGACAAAGTGAAGTTGGTCATTTTATCTTGTTTTTCCCTCAGTAGACATTTGTTTCTCTGGCTTGTTAACTTGAGCTTACAGTAACAGTCTCAATAGGTTTCACTGCGATATCCTCAGCAATGCAGATAATTCATTTTCCAGGTGACTGTGACAGCAGTAAAGAAACTTTGTCTTCTCAATGTGACAAGTGCCTGCTGAGAGAAAAAAATAATTGACTAAATTCAGCAAAGCTGGACCACTTGCTCACTCCTCTCTCCTCCATCTATCTCTGTCAGCATTTCAGATTTGCCACATAAAAGGCAAAGCACAAACAGCACATCAGCCTCACACCATGTCCTATAACTTTCCCCTGTGTGTGGTGCAAAGTTCCTCAAGACCCCTGTCGCCCTGTAGTTTAGCTCTTATTTTCTTAAACGAGAAAAAAAAAAAGGTTTTCCCGTTTATGAGGGAAAATTGTGATAGACAGCAAGTGGATAGGTTCCTTTGGAAGCTCCCCCGTAACACATACCTGGGACTATCCACGGTTGTCTCTGGCTGCTCTCAGTCTGCAGAAACAGACTTGCACAAGGCTGCGAGTGCGCACGCCGGATGAGCCTGCCTCTCCTCCTGGTGCAGTAATCATTTGATGTGATGATGATGATGGTGATGATGATGAAGAGCATGAATACTCTGCTGACTGAGCTGAACATTAATAGTATTGTTTACTTTCTGCTATATGACTCCTTTTGATGTGACTTTTAATATGTGACTGTCATTATCATGCTTTACAGATCTTTTTGAACTGTTTTCATCCATTCCTCTTATGTTGATGAGATTAGTCATGGCCGGCAGATTAGATCACCCCAGAGAACGCTGTCTCTTCTCGAATCTCTCGAATATTGTTTCTAAGCTCTTAACACCAGTGTACCATCAGACCGTCAGAGATGAGATAGTGCTTCCAGATAGGCAAGTGCACAGACAAAGGGCCAGACAAATAAACAAGTACGCAGCGACTGCTGTGGCCTTTGTGCAGAGATTAGTATGGCCGATCAGCATCGCACAAACAAAAGCAGAGCACAGTCGCACAAGAAGAGGATGACAGGAAAGAGTTCATGGGCAGCTGTAAAAATCAAAGATGTGGCAGAGAAAGCAGAAAATGACACAGTCATACCATAACTCTTGGCCCTTGTAAACATGAAGCATGATTTTTCAAATAATGTTGCCGCGCAGCAAGAAGGTCCTGAGTTCAATTCCACCAACAGGCGGGGTCTTTCTGTGTGGAGTTTGCATGTTTTCCCCGTGTTTGCGTGGGTTCACTCTGGGTACTCCGGCTTTCTCCCACAGTCCAAAGACATGCAGTTTGTGGCGATAGGTTAATTGATTAATCCAAATTGCCCATAGGTGTGAATGTGGGTGCGAATGGTTGTCTGTCTCTGTGTAGCCCTGAGACAGACTGGCGACCTGTCCAGGGTGTGCCCCGCCTCTCGCCCTATGACAGCTGGGATAGGCTTCAGGATCAGTGGAAGTAAATGGATGGATGGATGTTTGCTATAAATCCAGGATGTCAAACTGATTTTACATTATGGGGCACATACGTCTCGCTTTCATCATAAACAGTCCAAACTCCCTTTTCTGTCAGTGTAAAGATGTTTAACTACACATTTAATCCCATTTAAAATAAGAAAAAGAAGTTTAATTTCAATTTAATGTCTCAGTTGTTCTACATGATAAAAAAAATTGCTGCTGTAGTAAATGAAAGAAATCTGTTAGCATAAATAAATAAGTGTGTAAAATTACAGAAAAACGTTCATGTGGCTCGCTACACGGACTCTACTGCAGTTACAATTACTGGAGAGTAATTCATAATTAATAAATCATCATTAAGAAATATTTCTAATATAGAAATGTCTTTGTATTGTTACTTTGGCGTAGTATGGCCATTGGGGGGGCAGAATCTGGCCCTTACGTTTGACACCCCTGCTAAAAACTGTGTATTGATGAAGTAAATTGCCATTCAAACAGATTCAATTAATTTTTGTTCTTTTTTGCATGGAAAATTTACATGTAATTAAATTACTTAAACATAAACATTTTAGACACTCGAGGCCACACACTGCATGCACATCTACAAAGAAGTATTGGCAAGTAATGATTTTGTATTTCATTAAAATCATGCTAGGTATACAGACAAACATACACTGTACGGATGCCAAATAGTTATCCCTGTGTCCCTGAATTTTGTTTAGAGGTCAGTCCCTTTAACAGAGTAAGCAGGGCCTTAGGAAACGGAGGCCACACAAACACAATGTGCACACACAGAGCAATAGGACGGCAGGGGGGCAGCAGGAGGGGGCAAGTGCCTCATCAGTACACTACAGAGACCTGGTTAACACACTATATACCAGTAATCTGACACTCACTGTGGTAGCATCTGATGTTAGTGCAGCCAGATACAGAAGAGTAACGCAAGAGGGTTTTTTTTGTAAAACCACAAAACAAATTTGGAAAAAATTCCAGAAGTAAGTCAAGGAGTGATAGTAAGGGAGAGCGTTGTCCGGGGTGCGGTTTTCCCCTCTAACTCACCTGTATGTGTGAATTCAGCCCATCCTAATTTCTGCTCCCTCTCGTCCTCCTTTTCCCTTTCCTTCTCCTGACTACGGTCCCCCGTCCATCTTGTCTGTTTGTCCCTCCATCCTCTGCTCTGACCAAACTATCTTATCTGTTCCTCCTTTTTTACTTAAAGAAACGCGGTCAACCTGGCCGTGCTAAAACTCAACGAGCAGGGCCTGTTGGACAAATTGAAAAACAAGTGGTGGTATGACAAAGGAGAATGTGGCAGCGGGGGAGGGGATTCCAAGGTTAGCCCTCTCTGTCTGCCCCCCCCACCTCCAGGTGACAGGGGCTGCTCACCAGCTGAGTGGCTCGCGACAGCCCCCGTCCTGGGAGTGTAACACATGCATCTGCCCTGGCAAAGAGTCACGCAGCGTACAGGGAGGATAGAAGAGATAGCTTAAATCTCTTGAGACAACCTGCAGTTGCAAAAATAGGCACATGGTTGCGCTAATGTCCACGGTCTGTGACTTTATATATAAGTTCAGACACAATGACAAATGCACTTTGAAGCTTGTTGATACACATACAATGAAAACCCCTGAAATAACTTCTTTTTAAATGAATCAGCTGGCTGGACCTGGTAGAGACCCAGAACCCGATTGCTGGAAAATGTAAATATATCCTACTTTCATTTTGAATCATCAGGGGGGGAAATGCTCATTTTCTTTATAATGCATGGAAAAATATCCCTATTCTGAGTAGCTGCCAAAATAAATCAAGCACATCTCATGAAGATAACCATTTTAAAGGTGCTTTGCACTGAACTGGTAATGTCCCTCTGACAGGACAGAGTGCAAAGTAATGGAAAGAGGTTTCCCTGATGGATAGCTGGAATAATAAAGAGAGCAATTACTGTCAAGACGGGAATATTTGCCCCCTAGTGGCAGCTCTGGGAAGAGTAGAGAGAAAACAAACAGTCTAGTTAGAGTCAAATGCAGACACCCCCTGAGAGGCTCAGTTTGACTAAAGGCAGGTGGAGAGATGAATAATTAATAAAACCAAAAAAAAAACAATCACAGGATATGTGTGATTTCAGCAATTTGGAACATTTTTCAGCAAAAAAAGTTCTATAGTGTGATAAAGAGTCAAATATTTTAATTTCTAAAAGTATTCAGCTAGATCTTTAACAAAAGTTTCATTCCTTTAGTCAGTTTGAAAACTGAGAAATTTTAAATGCAGTCTATCAAGTTCATTTGCACAGGAATAAATTCTACATGCTTGTTAGTGGCTGTAATTAGATACAGGCTTTGAGCTAAATGCATGCTAATTAGTTGTTATTTGTCATGTAATTAATATTAATTATTGTTAGTATGCACAACTATATAAACTATTATTGAAACCATCATTAGCAGTGTATATATTTAGATTTTGTCACAAATCAAAACACTGAATAAATAAAACTTTGACTCTGTGATGAATTATTTCAATTCATCTTTAGGAACACAAGAATTTCATTGCCTAGTTTCATCCAAATATCATAGCAGTCCATCGATTTTAGTCACAGCCCAAAGTGGTGGACTGGCAGTAGTCTTCCTGTTAGTGTATTTCGATGATGACTGATTGTTGATGACTGCCAACGGATTAACCCTTTGATGCTCACCCCAAATTTCCCAACTAATGGGGTCAAAACAGTCAACCAACCAACAGACAGAACTACCCATTTGTTTTCTCTGATGATATGCATTAGGGAGAGTTTAAAGAAAAGATCATTTCTGCTTCGACGCATGCAAAGTAAGTTTGCGAACTTCTCACTCTCCCAGTTGTGACACAGAGCTAGCCTGACGCCAATAGTCCCGGTTTAATAGTAATTGCCTCTGGATTGTTGTAAGTTGAGCTGGGGCAGCATGGGTGTGTTACCTGAAGTGACAAAGGTGGGTCCCACTCATATGTCTGTAGCTCGCCTTAGCTCCTCGCTCCCCCCAGCCCCTCCTCAACGAGCATACACACATGTATTCAGTGGGATCCATGCTAGGTCACTCAATCTAAGCAAAAGTTTTTCTTTGTTACTGAGATGTGCAATGCAAATGAGAAATACTCTAATAACATAAAATAACATGACCTATGATGTTATTTATGTTATTTTTACACGCGAAGAACCCCAGTAAACCTTGCAGTTTTGAAACTGAGCGAAGCAGGCGTCTTAGACAAACTGAAAAACAAATGGTGGTATGACAAGGGAGAGTGTGGACCCAAGGACTCTGGAAGTAAGGTCAGTCTCACGCTGCTGTGGCCCGCAGAACGCTAGCCTGAAACTCTCATCATGAATACTACTGCAACTACTGTCTTAGAAATAGCATTTTAAGCACTTTAGATATTTCTTGAATGTGCTCCACATTAAAATTAAAAGTGTCTTTTTGGATGGTGGACCACATTTACCTCATTTTAAATACAAATGAAGACAACAGTCTTCTTCAGTCTCTGTAGCAATCTGAGGCAATTCCATCTTCACATCAGTTATGTTGAAATATATTAAAATATGTAAAATCAACAATCTTCACTTCCATGTTTCTATTTTAATCTCATATGCTAGTCCATTCCACATGAGAATGGCACTGATCCTTATGCATCAGCAATATTAACTTGTTGCAATTACTGTCTCCATTTTATATTTGAGATTTAATCAGGGACCAGCTCCCTTGTTTTCTATTAATTTAAGAATGTTTCCATAATGTCTAGATTGTTATTATTTCCTCAAAACTTTTGTTGAAAGAAGTCAGTCAAAATAAAATGCAATGATCAGCTGCTACACTCATTTGACTGGTTAAATTGACATGATGTAAAATCAGTTCTGGAGTGTGGACAGGAGCCCAGCTACACAAATATATATACATTTTTAATAAGGTAAAAACAGAACGTTGCATTTATCATTAATAGAGTTTATATCACTAATAAATAATATAATGAGCTATAAGCTAAGCTAAAAACGCAACACAACAAAATTATGTTTCTATATCTATAATTACGCTTTAGTATTTGTATAAATGGATCTAAATTACCAATGAATTACAATTACAAAGCAACTGGGAAATAACCAGGGAGTTCATACTGCATACCTCCCCTGTTAAAAACATTAATCAAAATTATATTCAAATTTTTTCAAAGTTAAACCTAAAAATTGTTGCTA
>NW_005187404.1:4497470-4507697 GCF_000239375.1 Pundamilia nyererei
GGGGGGGGGGTGCCCTGCTATAAATATTTGACATGGGAGTTGCTTTAAATTTTAACTAAAGTACTGGAGCTTTTCCAAAAAATAGAGCAAAGTAAAATCCCCGCTCAGATTAAAATCTTGATCTACAAATAATTCATTCTTGCTGCACTATTTTGCACACTGTAACATTTCTAGAACTGTTGAATGTCTTGTAGCTGTAGTGATAGATTTGTAGTATACAGTATTTGTGGAGTAGCAGTTGTGGTGGCAGTAGAGATTAAAGTTTTATATGAGTAGTATGTCAGTTTATATAAGTAGAATGTATTACTGTGATCATTTATGATAATACCATAACTTCAGTACCTGTAACCATATTAATTTATCTGGTATATTCTCCATTTCTCTGTGTCTAACTTACTGTATCTGCTTTTCTTTGTCTGCTTTTTCCCTCATTTTCCCTTTCCCTCTGATCATTCCCTATTCTGTCTCCACCTTCCTCATTGCACCACTCTCCTTTTACTGCTCTCACCTTGAGCCTACTCAACGTCTCACCTCACTTTTCCCCTTCTTCTCTACTCTTCCTTCCTGTCTACCCACCACTTCTCCTCTACCTGTCCTACTACTACTACCCTTTCATCTTTTAAACACATGTTCCTTGAATCCTCCCTCCCTCCCATCTCTTCAGGACAAGTCGTCCCAGGCTCTGAGCCTGTCCAACGTGGCTGGGGTCTTCTACATCCTTGTGGGCGGCCTGGGCCTGGCAATGCTGGTGGCCCTGGTCGAGTTCTGCTACAAGTCACGGGCCGAAGCCAAGCGCATGAAGGTGGACCTTAGCCCCCCCCACTGCCCCAGCCCCTCCCCCAGCACCCAGAATCTAGCCACTTATAGGGAGGGGTACAACGTGTACGGCTCCGAGGGGGTCAAGATATAGGGGTAGGATTTAGAGGCTCCCGTATAGGTGGGGTAATGGTGGTGTTGAACATGGTGGTGGTGCTGTAGATTTTGTACCGACGAGGCTGTCGCAGCAGCCCCACGCAACCGTGTTGTTCTTCATGTGGTGATGAGTATGTGGTCAAGCATTGTGGAACCAATGTACTTTTTAATTTGTTTTTTTATGTTTTCTGCTTCATTTTGGCTGTTTTGGTTATTTATTTATTTATTTATTGGCAGAATATTTTCTTAGACTTTTGGGTTTAAATTTGGTTTGCGTTTTGTCACGGTTACGTCACCCTGGGCTAGACTGGGGTTAGATTTATGTGACCACAGATTTGGTTCCATCGTCTTTGGCTGCAGATGATCATGATGGTGATGATGATGATGACAGTGGTGGTGATGCTCTTGGTTAATGACTAGGCACCTGCATTGTAATTTTCAGATAACATATTGAAGCCGCGATGCACAACTCCAGCATTAAATACATTTTGATTTTTTAGAACCTTTTTATTTTGAATGAATAAATTAATGAATATATTATTTATTAATTATTTATATATTAATTACCGTAATTAATGGTGTTGGTTTATTATCTTATTTCACATGTGACATCTTGAGTCCCTTCTTTAAAAGTTTCAAGTTTATTAATGCTAAAAACGTCTTCGTTATCCTCATCTGCTGATGTGTTTTCTTGGTTAAACTTTCACAAGGTTTTAGGGATTATCTATTTTCATTTTTTCACCATCCTGAGAGCAAAAGTTTGTTAATTTGGTAGCCCTCATTAAAATCTGTGACTGCTTCCAGCTACAAATTAATTAGCTAGTGTGCGGACACCAATTACCGTGGATTTGGGTCTGACTTAAAATATTTTTACCCAAAATGTGACAGACATCTTATGATGAAAAGCATTATTAAGATATTTATATAACTGTAGATGTCCATTCTTTCAGCATAACTAGACATCTCATTACTCCCTCTAGCACCACTACAATACCAGACAAATGGGTAGAGTGGGTTGTTAATAGCACATGAACGCAGATAGAAATTTGTGTTTGGTCCCTCTTAAGACCAGTTAGTGTTGAGCCAATTCAAACTAATTTAGAGCACGTCTGGTCTTCTGAAAGCTTCAGCAAAGTTGCTGCTGCGCCACATTCCCCCTGAAAAATTACCTTAATCAGTAGAAGTACAAATTCTTGAGGGAGATATAAAATGGCAAGGTGATTTTTTTTAAGCCAACAGCAGCTTTTAATTGCTTTTATTTATTTATTTATTTATTTATATATCTTTTGTCTGTAAAAACGTTATTTTTCCATTTATCTTAATTTCAAGTGGAAAGATGAATACAGATATTGACGTACGTAAAAGCTAAATTTTCCAACTACCATATTGTTTGTTAGGTATACCTTTTCAGTTATTATTAATGCAATCCAATCAGTCAATCACATGACAGCAACTGAATGCATGTAGGCAGGTGGACATGGCCAAGACACCTCCTGAAATTCAAAAGTGATTTCAGAAACTGCTGATCCACTGGGACTTTTCCCACACTATCATCCCACTGCTTTGAGTTAACAAGCAACAGTGAATCAAATCTGAAGAGTCTCATTTTCTCCTAAACATTTAGATGGTAGCCTGCCTTGTATCAGAGTTTCATGTTGCTGCTGGTGGTGTAATGGTGTGGAGGATATTTTTTGGCACACCTTGGGAAATTTAAACACCATGTCCAGCCTGAGTACAGTTTCTGACCATGTCCATCTCTTTTTCTGAGCAGAGTGTACCCAACTTCTGATGGCTGCTTCCACCAGTATAATACACCATGTCACAAAGCTTGAATCATATCAAACTGGTTTCTTGAATATGAGTATAAGTTCACTGTATTCAAATGGCCTCCACGGTCATCAGATTTCAATCCAATAGAGCATCTTTAGGGTGTGCTGGAACAGACGCACAAAATGTGCAGCAACCATGTAAAGCTATCATGAAAATAAGGATTAAAACAATCTGAGGAATGTTCCCAACACGTTATTGAATCTATGCCACAAGAATGAATACAGCTCTGAACGCAAAACTGGATCCAATCCAGTGCTAGCAAGGTGTACCTTATGAATTGGCTGGTGGGTGTATACTAAGGTGAACACAATGGAAATCCTTTGTGCTAAAAAGTATACGCAAACACCATGAGTCTAAATGATCTGTTAATTCATTCCTTTTATTAAATGTGTTAATTCCTTTTGAATTTATAATAGAATAGCCCTTTGTTGTCATTGTACAATACCAAAATATAATATAAAAAATATAAATAGCAGACAGCAGGAATAAATATAGAGAAATTTATACAAAAACAATACAAAGGCACACATTGAAGAGCAAGTTCCAAGTTACCAGTCTCATCTCTGCTGGCTTTTAGTTGATATTGTGTATCATCTACGCTACGTCTCTATTGTGTCATCCAATACCTGGAGTTGTGCATCCTTACTGCAGACAGACAAAAAAGGCACTTTGGCTTTCCAGCTCTGACAATTTCAAAACAGCCCGGTTACTTACTTAGTTTTAATGCAGACGAATAATTGATGAAGCAAGTACTTCATATGGAACAGCTACTCTGTGATGTGGTTGCAACATGACTCATGTTTATTGTTATATAAAGGAGCAATTAACTAAAGTGAACAGAAAACACTGAACATTTCAGTGCGTAGGAAACCATTTAGAGGCATTATGAGGTCATACTTGATGTTCACCTTGAGGAAAGTAGCAAAATCGATACAGAGGATGCAAAAATAAGGAGAGCTAAATGCGCACTGAATGTTGGCTCTTGACATAAACTGACAGTTTTGAATACGATGGAGAATTCACCAAAGACAAACCACTTTCACAGCGGACCATTTTGGACCACACTCAAAAGTAAGAACACTGATGTTAACAGCAATTCCCCAAATGATTATGGTCTGCTATCAGTCATACAAGAATATTTCAAAGAGCAGTGGTAGGTTATTTAAAAATTCCATGTCTTCTCTTTAATTCTACACTTCACAAGCCTTAAAATAAAAAAGCCATACAACGGAAAGGGGAATTAAATAATACACAACATTATTTTCAGATGTTATCTTGTAATTCAAGTATACAAAAGTTCACACAAGAACACCTGATTCGAAGTTTAAGATTAAGAATGTACTATTTTTCTTTGCTAGCATCGTTTAAACAGATTATTGCCTCTAGATGTTCAGTGTACTCAGTTTGAAAACCTCTAACATGATTTAGCAGGCGAGAAATTTTAAGAAAACAAAACATCCCAGAGTAGCTCATCTGTGTGAAGTGTCACCCGACTCTGAGCAGTATAGCCAGTCACTCCCTCTCTATGAATTTGAAACCCTGGATGAAAAATCACTCCTTCCCGTTTTCCCTCTGTCTTTCCAAAGTCCTCACCATTTCAATCCTGTCCTTCCAAATCCACACCCGAGTCTGTCAGGTTACTGAAACCCAGAACCCAAAAACGCATGGTCACCTATGAAATGCAGTTGTCTACAACACAAACCCTTCTTGTCTATAGTGTACATGTTTGTGGATTGTTGCCTGCCTCTGTATGCTACAGTAGCATTTGCACAGCGTGGTAGCCTCTTAATGAGATTTGAATGTGCAGTTTAGGGTGCTTTCACACCTCATCTGTTTAACGTAATTCAAAAAGAGGATTAGAGCTTTTTATTTTCTAAAATACAAATGAATACTAACATCAAATCAAAACATTTTACATCGTTCTCTAGATAACCTCTAATTTGGTGTCAAAAACAAACTTAAAGGTTTCCTGTCGCGTTTTTTATCATTAGTACCACAATGTATGATTGCTTGTTTTATTTTATTTTGTTTGCATCATGCACAAGAATGCACATGTACTCTTGCTAGTAATCGCTTAGCACAGCAATTCACAAAAAAGAGAAGAAGTGCTAGCAAGTAAAATGTAAATTAGAGTTCAGTCAGCACCACTGTGGTGTAAAGATGTTATTTCCATTTGCAGTGGTTTATATTTGGAGAGCATTGCTCTCTTCTGGGACTTCCCTACCCTTTCTCACGCATATGTGGAAAGCATAAGTCAGGGAGAGCACTCCTCCCTGCCGTTTCATCTGCATATAGGAAAGCTGCAGGAAGGCTGAGCACAAGCAAGAGCCTTGATATGGATCTAAGCAGGCATTAAGGACAACAGCAAATTACTGATTAAGTCGGACACAACAAGAAAGGAGGAGATGGATTGGAGGTGGGATGCAAAGCTGCTTGCAGATGCATGCATTACATAGCACACTAGGTCAAGATGTCACATAACAAGAAGCCTACATTCCAGGCTTTTATTAGCAGCTTTTATAATGCTCCCACAGCCTCAATGAATGAAAGTTTTTAAAAAGTAATGAATAAACTTTTTCTTTTTAAATGAAGTTTGTTTACACGAGAACTCTACAGGTCACCTTTAACAAGTGGAATTTCAAAATTTGATATTTTCCAGGCTATTGAACTGAAATCCATGACCCTTTTTTATTTTGGTTTGTTTAATAATTAAAAAAAGGAATAAGCTTCATGTCTCAGCATTTTACAATAAGAGACTTGTTTAGCCACGTACGACTTTACTAACTACTTTAATTTAGGGGACACCTGAAGGGGAGGTTACGGTGAAGCAATCCTGAAGTAATAAGGAACTGCTGAGTTAAGTAGCGTCTCCCAGCTGGGTATTTGGTAAATAATCATTTTTATACTATAAAATCCAGCATCAGGCATTATTAGGGTAGAACTGATGAATAACTCATTAACTACTGGGTTGCTCCTTATTCATTCATTTACTACTACAGCTTCTATTCCTACAACCAAGCACTTGTTTGTGTCTCTTAATGTAACGTGTTTTCCTTATATGTTGATCTAATGGTCTTTTTAGAGGGATCAAAAAGATGCTGACTAGAATTTACCAAACCACAGGCTAATGTCTTTGTTACTTTTGTTAAACACCGTTGAATACAAAGACATGTACTGAATAATAATAATAATAACAATAATAATAATAATAATAATAACAAGTGTAAAAGGGAAATTAAGTACATGATCAGTTTGAGAAGCGGCAAATGTTTCAAATTTTTATTTGATCAATTATTTAAAAGAAGAATCCATCATCAGAGTTGCCTCTGATTAGCTTGATAATTAATTGAATCCTTTATTTGGTTCCTGTAGCACTGGTTTGCTTATGTACAAACTCCAAACAGCGAAACCTTCTCAATATAATTTTAACTATTTCAAATATTTTATATGTCTACGTGATCGCGCCCTGAGACCTTTTTTTTGTATTTGTGAGCCTAATATGTGTAGTGTGTGTACAGGCACATGCATGTGTAAGTGCTTTTTGTGCATGTGTTTTTACAGAAAGTTGTCGTTTTAGTTGTTGTTGCATTTGCTGTGCGGTGTTTCTGTCTATGAGAGTGTTTTCTTTTTCTCAAACGATATCTCCACTCTGCTATTTCCTCCCCTTCTCCTGTCCTCCCTTTCATCTCTCCTCATGTAGCTGTCTTTTTCTGAAGCCATGCGGAACAAGGCTCGTCTGTCCATCACAGGAAGTGTGGGGGAGAATGGCCGCGTCCTGACGCCAGACTGCCCCAAAGCTGTGCATGCTGGCCACGCCTCCCTCCGACACCCCGGCCTTGCAGTGGTCTCCTCTGGACTGCCCTGAAAACCAAAAAACACCTGCCGTGCCTTAACAACACACAAACATACTAGGACTTCGACAAAGACCCAAACACACACTTACATACAAAAAGATCTATATATATATTCTCACACACCCGCACGTACATGATCATAGCAACAGAAGCTCAAATATTCAGATACAGAGAAACACATTTTTACATGAAACACACACACACCGCATCATCATTTCACATTTCCTGCTGCCACTGACTCATTTTACAGAAGACTGATGAATACAACTGTGGAGCGAACGGTGTAGAAACAGAGCAATGGACAACTATGGCGTCACACTTGCCTGCAGCATTCTTTTCTTTTTAATTTTCTTTCTTATCTTTTTTTTTGAGAGGATGCCAATATCGCGAGATCATCGAACCAACAGGAAAGCCAGCACAGATTCCCATGAACAATGAGCTGTGAATACGACCATAAAACTGATCATGATGATGACAGTGAGAAAGATGATGACCACAGCCGACGAGAGGAAAAAAAACAAAAAACAAACAACCAAACTACTTAGCTCCCGCTCTCTCGTCATTGGACAATAAGCCACACCCCCTTAACAGCGCCTTACTAAGACGACAAACATTGTTTTCATCATAATCATCATCACGGTCGTCATCAATTTAACTTGCCTGCGAAGAGTGCCAGCTAGTATAACCCTTAGAAGACCAGAAAACTGTAAGCTTGAACATTTGGACTACTCAGCCATGGACTGCTCAAAATGAATGAAAATGCTTATAGAATGGTTTCTCTCCCCAAACCAGCGAGTTAATCGATATAGAACAGAAGTAACCTCCAAAACACAGACTACACAGGGGTTTGTAAAAGAAAAAAAAACGTGGTGATTCATGGAGCCCCTCATCAACAGCATCAACATGACAGTAGAAATTCTAAATAGCAAAGTGATGAGTACTTATTTTGCCGAGTGGGTGAGGTTGATAAATAGAGAAAAAAAAAAAAAAGAAATACATGGGCAGATCTCAAATGGCTTCCTAACAAAGTGTTTCTCAGCCTGACAACTGGGATCTTACAGACGTTTGCAGAAGAAATGAACGAGACATTTGAAATACGTTGGGTAAAAATCTTTAAAAATGTGGGAACGCATTCATTTTCCACTGTAAAAGGTAAAAGGATATTTGAACTATAAAGGCCAACTTTGACAATTTCCAATTCAGTTCAACTCAAATGGGCAGTTTGGTTGTTATTTGAGATCCTCCATTTTTTCCAGTCGCTGGGAAAAGGTACCATATCAGAGAGCTTGCTTTTTAAAACTGTTGTAAATAACTGCGTAGCAAAACAGAATTCACCTGTCTTTTTTAATCATCTTAGATAACAATTCATTGCAATAATGAATATAAAAAAATGCCACTACTTGTAATTAAGATGAAATTTTTTTTATAAATCTACATATTATATATAATACAAATAAATAAATATATATATATATATATATAAAAGCCTATAGAGAGCTATAGAAAACATTGATCACTGATTGTCAGAGGCCATGGCATACATTCTGTTCAATGGCTGTTTTTTAATAACTTGAAAATATTGAAATACCACCGTTTTCATGTGTCCGAAACAACACTGAATGTCCATCTGGCACTCACAGAGACACACACATGGAAACATGCGCACATACATAGTTGCATAGACGCGGTCGGCTCAAACCATAGAACCATTAGTTATTCACTGCTTTACACTGTCTAATAGTGTCTTTACCCCCCTCAAATCTATGTTTTGTTAGCTGCAAAGCCACTTGAAACAATGTAAAAATGCCACTGTTTATGACTGTACGTAGATCAGTTTGACTGCTGTACTGCTGGGAAATAGTTTGGGGCATTTTCAAAAGTGTAGCACTAATGGTGCTTTTACTTTTTTTTTAAATCACATTTTGTCATCGCGTTTCGTTCACATTCATGTTCAAACTGAACGGGTTTGCGCTTCAATAAGTGGACTATGTTTTCCCCCGAATCTATATGGTACAGTACATTTTTGGGGACCTGAAAATAGAAAAATGCATATTGCATTACAGACCGGTGTGTAGGTGTTAGTGACATCTGGCTGTCAGATTGGAGACTGCAACCAGCAACAAACTTACAGTCAACGTCATTTCAACAGAAAAACACAAAGGCCCTCTGGCATTTGGTTGGTCCAAACCTGGCAATATCCAATGAAGACGAGCTGCTTCCTGTGTATGTATGAAGGGCTCATTCTAGAGTACTGAAACACAGTCATTCCCAGGTACAGGTTGTTATATAATGATGAAAACATGCTTAAAGAAGCACTCTAAATCCTGCACACTGATCCTTTAATATCTGAGGAAATCTTGGTAAAAAAATAAGGGAAGTAAATTAGTGCAGTTATTATACTGCAATACAGCTAAAGCATGATGCTTAAGATCTGTGTCATAATGCAGCCCGATACTGTATGTTTATGTTTTTTGCCCTTCCAATTTTGTTATTTTATAGTTTGTCCTTTACCCTACCTCTCACCTGCTTAGGCCATCATTGTTCCTTCCCCACGTTTTGTCTTGTCTTCCTTTGGCTCGTGTCTCCCCTAACATACAAAAAGCTCTGTACATAGCACATCTCAAGAATGATTTCTTGAAAATATTTTAATTTCTTGCCCTAATCCAATGCAAAGTAACAGGCTAGAGATTAATCAAGAACCTGAGACACTGGTTGACAATCTGAGTTTCTTCTAGCTCTGCGTTCTCAGCGTTGCTTTCCTTCTGTATCATAACCTTGTCTGTTGAACTCGCACCTCATCTTGTATTAGTCCTGCATCAGATCTATTCAAGCCAAACAGACAAACACATAAACAGAAAAGAACCTCTTGAATCTACATGTATTTCAGACAACAGATTTAAACTATCCATAAATTTTACCAGTAAAGTAGAAATTTTCTACTCACTTCTCGGCCGAGGGGATCAGGAGCCTGCAGAAGTACTGCACCAATCCAGCATGAGAAAAAATGCTCAAATAGTGGGTTTCTTACAGTTATCACTAATCCAGCTCACTAGACCAGAAACACCAGACACTTCAACCTCACATGATACTGTTGCCTTTTCTTTTTCTTTTCATTTCTTTTATTTTTCACCACCAGAGCATAAGATTTTGTGCGAAGACAGCAAAAAGCTGACCGGTGGGTTGTCAATGCTCTGGCTTTAACAGTTTCTTTCTTCCTTTATTTCTTTCTTTCCATCAGTTTTCTTTTTTCTAGTAAAACATCAATGCTCAATCTCCTGTCTCTGTCTGTGCTTATTTATCCAGTAATCTCAATTCTACACCTCCAACAGCAGAACGGTGGATTCATTTTCAACCAGATGATGAAATTGATATTGATCGCTTTATTTAATGGTTTGTTTCACAATGAAAGATCCATAGTCAAATATACTTAACTGGACTGAGGTAAGTACTAACTAAGCAGTATGAAACATGAGAAAAAAGCAACATAGAAAGAAGGAAAGAAGAAAGCCAAGGAGTTCTACAGTTTGGACAGATTTAGACAGACTCCCAACAAAAGTACTGGATTAACTTTGGAATTGCAATCAACTTATAGCCACAGTTTTCAGGGATTCAGAAGTAACTGGAAAAAATT
>NW_005187404.1:4508693-4520708 GCF_000239375.1 Pundamilia nyererei
AAGTGCTGTCCGATCAATTTTGCAGCACTTGGCTGAATCTGAGCAACGAGAGTCAACAGCTCCACTGGCACTCATACATGCCCATGCCTTAACATTGCCTTCACCATGTTTGATAGGTAACGTGCTATGTTTTGAATCACGAGCTGTTTCTGTCAGTCTTTATACTTTTCTCTTCCCATCATTTTGGTACAAGTTTAATTTGGTTTAATCTGTCTTTTAGACATTTTATGTCAAAGTCTAATCTGAGCTCCTTGTTCTTGAGCATAACCAGTGGTTTGCACCTTGTTGTAAACTCTCTGTATTTATATTCAGGAAGGCATCTGATAATCAACTTTAACAGTGAAACTCAAACCTTCTTAAAAGTCTTCTTCACTTAGGTTGATGTTGAGGTTTTCTTAACCAAGTAAATACAGTAATTTGCATCTGCTTTAGCTGACACGTGTAGTCTTTTAGGTCTTTTTAAGACTATAACAGATCGCTGATTTTACCACCCTTAAGGTTTGTCTATCTCTCTGATAGATTTGTTTTTATGGCCTAATGATGGCATGACCTCATACTGAGAGCTACAGTTAACATCTACCAAATCCAAATTAAACACAACACTTGGAATCATCTACAGATCTTTTATCTGTATAATTACTTTTGAGCCTCAATCACATCTTCAATCACATATTGATTGTTAACTGTGGCCAGTTTTTTTGCCTCAGTTGCCACTGTTATTTGAAGAGATAAGAAAACAGAATTCAATTGACTGCAATCTGTATGTAATGTACTGACATCTAGTGGTGAGATCATACACACTGTACCTTTAAATTCTACTATAGTTGTGTACAGAGGCAAAAAGGGTTATTGCATTTTTTCCACTTCTAAATCTGTAAAACTACTACATGCACAAAATACATGGTTGACTTATATGAATAAATTAGCACTTAATGTTGAGGAAAGTTAATGAAACACTTAACTGACAAGGTACAACAGGCACAAGTATATAACATCTCCCGATAGAGCAAGTTTAAGAGTGTAAAGTCATTATGAGACATTAAGTACACACAGTTTTAGGCAACTCAAGTCCTGACATAGTCCAAAGCTGCTTTTATCCACATGTACCAGCCAGCAGGTCATAGTCCTCTCTTTACAAATACTCTTTTTCAGGTAAAGATAGAGTGTGCAGGAGCCATGACACATGATCCCCACTTATTCACAAACAGCAACATGTGAATATACAATAATTGTAGTATTTTTGATGCAGGCTTATCCACAACATAAACAAGTGTTAGGATTTCAAGGTCAGGGTTTACTAATCTTGTATTTAATCCCAGATCTACCAACCAAACACACTTTTCCTGAGGGTTTCTTGTCTTTGAGTGAGATTCTAATCAGAGTCATTCATACCTCAGCAAGACCATCACACAGCCCAGTTTACTCAGGATTCGTTAGACTAGTTTCTGGCACAGAGATAAACAGCCATTAACCGCCATGGAGCAGGGAGGTTTGCAGAAAGATCTAGCTTTTCATGTATTATCACCAGCACTATGCTCACATCGCTACAGTCACACGGGAACAGAGTAGGGACCTGGCAGCTTAAAGACCATCACTGCCCAACCAAACTGAGAAGGATACAGTTTCACCATGAACTACTGAGAAATGATCCGCACCCCAGAGCAAAGCGTTAAAAAAAAATCAATTAATTCAAATTCAAATTTATATTTATTTATAGATTTGTTACATGTAAATACTAAATAAAACGCGTTGCAAGTAGCAATATAAAAGCAGGCAATAAGACCAGAAGTTACAATGATTATTTGATGATTTTGCACTCATTGAGTTTCTCTAATAAGAAAAACACTTTTACAGTGGAGAATTTAACACAACACCAAACTGAAATAAGTTCATGGATATCATCTAATTGTCTATAGATTGCATACAGCTTCAGGAACTATTTTAGTGTTTTGTTTCTACATATTTTCTGCTTTTTGCTTTGCACTTAATAAGCAAAAGGATCATAGCAGATGAGGATTACTGCGTCCATTAACTTGACTTAAAAACTAAAAAAGGGTTGGATTTTTGTGTCTGTACTCGTGCCATTACATGATTTTAAACCAAAACGAAATCGCTCAATCAGTGGTTTTGAGAAATCCATTTTTCTCCAGAGACAGATGGAGGTTTTGGGTTGGTTTTTTTTTTACTTTTACAGGACTTCTTATGTGTCTGCCCTGTGTGATACCAACATGTCTCAGTCTCTGCCGCTGTAGACCTGCCGTTATGGGGTTAAAAACTCCCTGCTGTGAGTTTGTCATTTGGGTTGTATTTTTCTTCAGTCCTCGGGGATCTAACACTCTTAATGCAGAGCTATCACCAACAAGCATTTCCCATTATTTCCCATCTCACTCACGCTCTCGCAGAAACCCACACATGCGCTCGCACACCATGCTGTGTTATTACTGACAAGTATTTCCCATTTACTTGAAGATGAAGCAAAATAACAGTTTTGTGGAGTTCCACCGCCCTTTTAACCTTGCACCTTCGTGTGCAAATGCACACATGTGAACGCTCACACGCCTCCCGTCTGCCTCTTTTATCGTTACTGCAGAGTGACAGCAGCCTTTTCACCTTTTTATTTTTACTGACACGATTTATCTTTCTCAGCCTCTGCCTTACCTTCGCTCAGCTCTGCATTATCCCCCTTCTGCTCGGCCCCACCTCATTTCTCCTCTGCTCTCACTGCTCATTCTCTTTATCCTCCCCTCCTCTTGTCATATCTTATTTCTCCTGTTTTGCATTCGTCTCTCAGGGGGAATCCCTGTCACACCGTGATTTGTCATCCACAGCTCCTTTCCCGTTATGACCACCTCCCCTGCTCTCTCTTTTTCTTGAGGCATTTCTCACGATCTGATAGAAGATTAAATTCCAACACTCTTAGCACACACAGGCAGCTCACCGTTGTGCTGGTTTGTTGTTGTTGTTGTTGCCACTGCAGCTGCTAGGGTCTGAATATTTTAAGACTGTTAAGAAGTGGGGTTACTCTAGTACATACTACCTACCTATACGCGTACAGAGCTGGAGTAGCCGCACACAAAAAATGAGATGACAATAAATAAACTCACAGCTGGGATTCTTCAGGGTTGAATTAGTGCAAATTTTCTGGCTGAATGAATAATAAATGAGATTGTTTGTCATTTAGTGCCAATGGAAAAAGAATGACTAAAATATTTTCAGTTTCGATTTATGAGTAAATCAAATGGAATTGATTACAAAAAAACAAAAACACTTTGCTTCTGGATGATTGTCTTAGCTTTTTCTGCACACTGTGACAACTAATTGCTGATTTCTCTGACAGTAGTAACACACGCACTGGGAGTCGAGGTCAAATGTCAGATTACATACAAATCCATCATGGCACCAAATTTACTTCACGAGAGTCCAAGGAAGTTGGAAAGAAGCTGCTGAAGGGAGATTTCAGATATGCAGTTGACTGCAAAAAGTAACAGAATTCGTGCATGTGAGAAGCTCTAAATAAAATTTATGAAAAAATATTGCCTCCCTGCGACACTGTGGTTTCTGGTCTATATTAGCAGAGCCTGTCGTGTGAGGGCTGTGTGCAGGCAGGAGTGGTAGGAGGACCCAAAGTGCAGACCGTCTCGGACAAAAGGTGAATTTAAACTCAGATTCATTGCTAGATGGCAAACAGAGAACTAGCAAAACTGGGAATACAAATAATAAACTGAAGACAACAAATAACCTGAAATGGCAAATGGCCAGAACACACAGCAACATGCGAATAGATCACAACACAGACACAGAGAAACACAGGGCTTAAATACACAGAGGGAGCAATCAGGGAATGGGTAACAGGAGGGAAACACAGCTGGGGCAAATCAGGCCTAACGAGACAAGGGGAAGCAAAACCAGACACATTAACATCAGACATGGACCTTCAAAATAAAACAGGAAACATAACACAGACTGAACTAAAGACACAGACTCACACGCAGGCACTACAACAGAGGGAACAGAGACGTGGGACCAGGACAGACACAGACACTGACTGGACACGGGGATATCGCAGACAGGGGAGACAGCAACTAAGGATGCACAGAGACATAAACCATAAAAGAGAACTCTAACAAAGAAACCCAAGATTAGAAATGATAAATAGTATAATAAATTCAAAACCCTGGGTCAACGACCCAGGCATCCTAACAGAGCCATAGTAGCCTACCAGATATTTGTTATGAAAAAAATAGTAATAATAATAATATTAATAAAGGACCTAAACTCAAATAGTTTTTTAGATAATAGAATTTTAAAATGGCCCCTCAAAAAATCATCTAACACCTTTTATTAAATTGTATTTTTTGGAAACCTAATCACAGTAAAAATAAAAAAAAATTCAGACCAATTTATGCACATCAAGTGGGATTATTTTTTTCTTTTTTGTTTCATAATTTGATGGATTTAGATGGAATGACCCGAAAAGCCTTGATTTCTCTCACAGAGGAACAGCAGACACCAACCAGTTTTAAGTGACTGACAATCAACTGTTGTACAAAGCCACTTTCATGCTCTTCTATCCAACTAACATGTTGAAAGCAAATTTATCTTGACAAGACAAGGGTTTTTATTAAGTTATGCATCCACTCCAACAGAAATATCAGAATATGCAGTAAAACAGCACATTAGGTTTAATCAGCACCTCATCAGATCAGTGTTATCATTACTTACATGACTCAACGTGTCTCAGAAACAAAACCAAATTCCTGTTTTTGCACTTTTTTTGGCTTTCAATGCACAGTCACAAAGCATTTTATCATTAAAGGAATTTTACAAAACGATGGGTTAGAATGGGACTAGACGGGCAGAATGTTCACTTTCATTACTAATCAGATTGGCTTCGTAATATCTCTTCTCTCTTTTATAGACTGCCAACGAGAGCTCTTACAGCAAGTCTGAGAAGAAAAACCTGAGATTACCTCTAAAGTCCATCCACTGTTTTTCAAATCTTGAAACAGCTGATTTTAAGGTATTAGACCCCTGAAATCCTTGGACACAGATCTTTGAGCTGTAGCGAGCTCTGTGACCTCTGGGCAGGCAGCTTTTAGCTTTTATCCTCGCCACCTGTGAAACAGTCTGCCACAGGACCTGCGGGCATCTCAGTCTGTGCACAGTGTTTTACCTTCACAACGCTAACAGCGCTCTCTCACTTTTATTTCTTTTCTTTTTTTCAGAAAGGTTATAAATGTGTAATATCTGTTAACCTGATATAATGGGCTGCATCACTGAATAAGGTCAAGTAAAGTTAACACAATATCAGGAAGGAAATATTGTATTGTTTTTTTTCCTCTAATAAGCTCACACAGTCTAGACAGCAGTCAGTTGACTCAATATATGACTTCAGTGCTGAGGGACTCTTTGAATCAACACAGTGGATTTTCAGATTACGTCTAAAGATAAAGCAGAGCCTTTTGAATGAGGCTTTCCTCTCTCAAGTAGAGACGAGTATAAACCATGGGACCGAGAAGTAAACTAGCCTTTTGTGATTTGATCCGTCGGCCTCGACCACCTCGCTTTGAATGTGTGTCTTTGTTTGTGTAAGCCCTCGGGTGATAATGAAGGTCTTTCTTATGAACTTATATGTTTCACTTTCAAGTGTCACCAGGTTACATCAGATTTAATAAAGTCCTCAAAAGTTGCAGTTTTTGAGAGGCGCATCAGGGACATTTCAGCAATTGTCCCTTCTTCTTAAAGAGTATCAGTGCAGAAGAGTAAAAACTTTTGCATTTTTTCTTATTATTCTCTTTTGTCGTTATGCATAAAGACATGAAAGGGCCCTCACAGCTTAATCATCAGAAGCAGCACTTTAGGATCTGGATGTATAACAGATTTTGTTTCATTCTGAGCACCACAATTTTTGAAATTTCTCTTTATCAACAAGTATTTTAGCAAAAAGGCACAATTTCAGGAAAATATTTTAAAAAGACGCACTTGTAATGCATTCTCCACAAAGTCCAATACCCAGATTTTGTTATTTTAATTGACCCAGACCTACACCCAGATATTTAACCTTTTCTTTGCCTGTGTTCAAAGAAAGTTTCATGAATTTGGGCTCCGTAGACTTTAGTTTTATATAATAACATATTCATACTATGATTGAATGTCAAATATAAATCAACATAAGAAAAAAATATCTAACATTAGGAAAAAGTAACAATATTTATGATGACTATTATTATAATTTTCAATATAAAAGCTTGTGTTTGGTGACATTGATGTTACAGATGACACAGCTTTTAGTACAGTATGGATTACAGTCTTCAAAGCCAGTAATACTTTACAGCATGTTTACAGCAAAACTTTCATTACTTCACTTACAGTATTTTTTTAGCATGCACATCAAACTTGCTGATCAGAAATTCCTTTAAAAATCTTGCAAAGTCCTTCCTGACATGAGTAGGAGGAATACAGATGTGTGGTGTATAAAATCAGCAATAGCTGAATTCCATTTAGGTTTCTCAGTATCAGGGTTGTGGTGTGACTCGTGTTGGATCAGTGGTAGTGATATTAGTATCTAAAAGCCTGTGAAAAGGTGAGATATCAACTTAAAATATTATTGTCAATCGTGTTTGTCTTTTGTGAACTAAAATTTTTCTGTACAACAAAAGTTGTGTGCTTTTTGTTACAGTCACACTAGAGAAAACGGTGGTTGGAGATCGCAGAACGCCGCAAATTATTGTGACCGTGTGCAATGACCATGCAATTTTTCTGCCTTTAAAATGACTGACAGGGACCATGTCTGCACGCAGTCAGGTGCCATCTGACTGACATTAGAACAAATTTAATACGTCAAGACGGCAAAAAGAAAAGCAAAAGGACAGAGTCAGTCTGCTGTCAATTTATAACTGAATTAACAGAATCTGTGATTAACTGTCATAAACAGGTGGAAACTGAATCTGTGAGCCTCTACATACACAAAATTTCACATTAAACAGAAATTCACAATCACTACTTACATTCACAGTCCAAATATAATATAAAAATTCCTCCACAATTGGTGGTTTAGTTGCTGTAACATGGTGATTTAACTTCAAAATGACAGAAGTAACTGGGGATCAGTCCTCTTGGCTGAGGCTACCCAATGTACACTACACCCAACCAGGCAAGGTGTTGGCGTCCTGCCGTGAGGATACCTCGGGGTAGACCCAAGACACACTGGAGAGATTATATCGCTCAGCTCGCCTGGGAACATCTCGGTGTGGTAGGCCTGGGCTTCTCTTCTTAGGCTGCTGTCCCTGCAACCCAGCCTCAAATAAGTAGAAGAAGATGGATGGATGGATCAATGGATCGATGACACAAGTGCTCCCTAACTGAAATAAACAGGAGAAAACAGTGCAAGGAAAACAATAAGGTAGCTCACCCCTTCTGTTCCAGTGCTATTTACAATGTGCTATTTACAATGAAAACTAATGTACACACTATATACAGAACTGAGAAAAGTCGCACAAAGTCACAGGCACAAATGTCTCAGGTTTTGGAGGCCAGGGTCAGGTCTGCTGCTGCTGTCAGTGGCTGCCCAGGGACAACTGCTGGTGGAGGGATTTTGAATGCGACCACATGATCGCGGACCAATCGGCAGCCGTCAGCTCATCCACTCAGGGACCTGCAAAGACTTAAAGGCACAGACAAAGGAAAAAACCACCAAAACAGATTATCAGCAATCACCTTGCAACCAAAAGTGGCCAACCAGAGGTAGGTGGAGTTGCACACTTACCTTCTATGTGACCAGTTCGTCGCAGCTATTTGCAGTTGTTTACCAAATGCAAAATATTCAATGTAATCATAACGCAACCACCATTTTTTCCTAGATGCAAGGAGGTTACCATCATATGCTTACTGTAGTGTGACTGAACTATTTGTTTTTCAGTAATAGATAGGCAAGGGTTAGGGTTTATAGGAGTTATAGTACAATAGCACTATTTCATATATATACTTAAATATTTCTGCACCAATAAAGATTAATTGCACTAACAGCCCAGTATTTATTTAACATCTTCCACAGCACATTTCTGTGAACTGGAGTGCTGAACATCAGCCAACAGTTGTTGCATTTGGCCGCTGATTGTGCCGAACAAATATTACACCCTAAGGCACTGTTCTCGGGCTTCTTCTTGGCCATTTAGGAAAGATCACTAAAGTGTCTCGCACCAAACGTAGACAGTATGTCTGTGAAAAATCTGCTGCTAGTACCAATAGTGATCTGGAGACATCTAATTTATTCACCCTGCTCATCTACCCTCTTTTTCTCACTCTTATCAGATTTTTACTGACAAATGGTCCTTGTGGAGCTGCATTCTCTCTTTCTCCACTTGCAGGCGCTCTCTCTCAATCTGCAGCCTGCCAGCCTCAAACTTGATGAACTGCAGTCTCTCCTTCTCCAGCTGCAGTCTCTCCTTCTCCAGATTTAACTTCGCTGCCTCCAAGTCCGCCGCCGACACTCCCTTCTCCCTCTGTCCATCATGAGTTGAGGATAAGGACAAACGAGAGGAAAGGACTGGGCCTTGTTGCGGCGGCAGGTTAAAAGAAGAGTTGACGTACTCTGATTGGCCAACACGCATGAGTCTCAGCCTCTCTCTCTCCACATGTAACCTCTCCTTCTCTATTTGCAGCCGCTCTCTCTCCACCTCTGTCTGACGAAGTCGCTCTTTCTCCACCAATAGCCGCTCTTTCTCCACCACCAGGCGTTCAGTCTCCACAGCCAGCCTTTGTTTCTCTAGCTCCAGACGATGTTTCTCAACAGCAACCAGACACCCTGCTCCTATGTTCTCGTCACTGCTGAGTTCACCCAGCATTCCCATCAGGCCACCGGGCAGCAGTAGATTTCTGCTGGTGGTGGAAGTCGGATCCTTGGAGGGGCTGGGCATGCCCAAGTCATTGTGGGAATAAACATCAGTATCATGCCCCTCTACACGTGCCTCGATGTCACAAAGGAGAGAGGGAATATCATCATCATCCATTTCTCCATCTCCCACATCCCCGTCCAGCTAGAGGGAAGGAGAAAGAGAGAGAGAGTCATCATTTAACAGGTTTTCACACATGTGTGGATAACCAGTGGGGAGATCAGCAGCAAGGCTTTCAGCGCAGAACGCTGCAGACATCAGTGATCGCAGACATGAAATTGATTAAGTCAGACAGCATGAAAATGAGGAGCTGGGGTGCAAAGTGGCCTGCAGATGTGCATCAACTGTAGCAACACCTTAACTATTGGATGTGTTTGGTATCAGCAGGACGAGGAACTCCTCTGGGTCGGCATAACTAAAGCGAACGCCACACTTATTTCTAATTCTCACAGGAGACTCTGAAGCAAGCCTTCACAAATAAACCCAAAGAAAGATGCGCTCAAGAAGCACTGAGGTAAATGGGGGATCCTAATTTCTCCTGAGTTATTTTCTTGTTTTTATATAAATGATACAGCATTAAATACAGTCATGAGCTATTCTGAGTCATCAATCTGGATTTCTGGCTGAGAGTTTATCCCCAAATTATTTTTAAACTAAATCTCTGCGACTACATTTGATGGTTTCATGTGCTGAGCTGATTATTTCACGGTCTGCACACAAACCATCATCACTTCTTTTATTACTGCAGATTCTCTGGCTGATAATATGTACCGCTATACTAGATATCGTGCAGTTTTATATTATAAGGCAGTATTAAATCAACCAAAGACACAAAATACTGGAGAATTTTTGAGATACATAAATATCTATATTGGCAAAAAAAAAATTCACTCGCCCATCCAAATCATTGAATTCAGGAGTTCTGATCACTTCCATGGCCACAGGTATATAAATTAAGCACCTAGGCATGCAGACTGACTCTACAAACATGGCTCGCTCTCAGGGGCTCTTTGAATTCCAAGTCGAGTGGTGAAATTTCCTCATTAGTAAATATTCCACAGTCAGCTTTTAGTGGCATTATTACAAAGTGGAAGCAACTGGGAACGATGGTAGCTCATTTTACGTAGGCTACGTAAAATCACAGAGGAGAGCCAGTGGATGCTGAGGCGCATAGTACGCAGAGGTCGCCAACTTCCTGCAGAGTAAATCGCTACAGATCTCCAAACTTCATGTGGCCTTCAGATTAGCTCAGGAATAGTGTGTAGAGAGCTTCATGGAATGGGTTTCCATGTCCGAGCAATTCACATCACCAAGTGCAAAGCAAAGCGTCGGCTGCAGTGGTGTAAAGCACACCAGCACTGGTCTCTAGATCAGCAGAGACATGTTCTTTTCCAGGAGTTGGGCTCGGCCCCTTAAAATAGTGAAAAGAACAAGACATTTTGGACAATTTCATGCTCCAAACTTTGTAGGAGCAGTTTGGGGATGGCCGCTTCCAAGGTTGGATGGGCATCATATTAAACCCTATGGATTAAGAATGGGATTTTTCTCAAGTTTATATCTTTTTGAAGGCAGATGAATGAACACTATATAGCGTATACTGCATATACTAACTCTTTAGCTGCTGTAACAGGAAGCGTTGTCTCATAAGATAAGAGTGACCAGTGAAATTTGATCTAAAAGCAGATCTTAATGTAATCACAGAAAAGTAATATTTAAATGTCAGTCTTCAATTATATCCTAATTAATTAACACGTGCTTAATTTAATTTAGTCTCTACCTTGTGAACCTGCAGGAGTACAATCAACAGACTGGACTGACTAGAGACACTTGAGCTGCATAATGTGTATTAAGTAATGGCTGGTAAGGACATTAATTTGACTAATTACACATTAGCAACACTTGAATTTCAACATAGGCTGTTTGTCTTCTCATAATATTAGCAGCTCTGTATTAAAGAGCATATTTTTACAAAATAATCAGTGTGCATATACATGAAATGATGATTTAACAGACTCTAAGCTTTGATGGCTGCTCTACAGAGAGAAACACACACACACTGTTACTCTGTATTCACTGACATCGTCCTCCATCTTTACTCCCGGCAGTGCCCCCACGGCCTGCCCGCTCGACCCGCTGAGAGCCACCATCTCCGGCCAGTCACAGTGCCAGTCCTTTGGGAAGCCTGAGAGGTCAAGCAGCTGGTCACAACCAGATCCCAAAGAAGGCGCCTCGTGCTCTGGAGAGGAATTTCCATACTCAGTCTTAATGGCCAAAGAGGGGGGCGAGGAAGAGAGAGAGAGTTCAGTCTGCAACTGTTTTTTCTTCGTAAGCGCACGCCAGTCGAGGTAACGACGCTTCACCTGCACATCAGAAAGGGAAGGCTGCTTTAAAAATCACAACTGGGTCCACAGAAGCAACGATACGATCTGAATGGAGACAAACACACCTCGGCAGCAGTGCGTAGCTCCCCCTCTCCCAGGGCATTCACACCTTGTGCCACTTCCTCCCATGCTTGCCTCTTCAGCTCATTAATGGCTGTGTTCTATTAAAGAAGAAAGACCAGCAGTTAAACTGTTTCATTCAAAGAGGCAAATAATATGACACTAGTTTACTGAACGGAAAAGAAAGTGACTGCACAAATTAAATTCTCCTGTGCCATTGAAACTAATTACCCTCTCTTCATTGGGAAGAAGAAAGCGAACACTGGGGCAGAGTGTACACGTGACATAGTCAGCATGAAGTTATTAAAACATTTTTTCAACTCTGCCCTCTTAACCTCTTCTACTGATTTCATTAGGAAGATTAAAATATGACTGTTATGTATAAGCAGAAATGTGTCCAGGGTGCAACACACAGGACATCCTGCAGCTGAAAAACAGACATGTCAGTGCTCTCTAGTGGCAGCAACGGTAATGTAACCAGTTCAAACCTTGGAGTCATCGTTTTGTTCATTATTTACAGCCTCTAGATGTTTTAATTTAGACCAATATAAATTGGAGCTGACTAAACACAGGCGGGCGAGATGGCAGAATTATCTGAATGGTTTGTGCTGCTGTTTTTGTCATTTTCCGCACCTTGGTTTAGACTTCCGAGGAAAGAGAGCTGTGTATGCATTTTTCTGTGG
>NW_005187404.1:4520728-4537458 GCF_000239375.1 Pundamilia nyererei
AAGAAAAGAAAAGAAAAGAAAAGAAAAGAAAAGAAAAGAAAAGAAAAGAAAAGAAAAGAAAAGAAAAGAAAAGAATCTCCACCTGTTGTCTGGAGAACAATACGTCTCTCCTCTTGTGGATCTCCCTGATGAGAGTTTGTGTTTCCCTCACGCTGTAGTTGCTCTTCCTCTTCCTCTTCAGGTGCTTCATTTGCAAGAAATCCAGTGTGGCAGCAAGGAGTGGGACAGAAGCCCCCAGAAATGTAGAGAGCAAGAAAAACAAGTCAAGAGAGACAACTGGAAAAACAGGAGTGAAGTTATGAGAAAGAGAGGCACAGATATGGAAGAAGGTATCAGAGGGAAAGGACTGAAACAGAGGTGTAAAGAGACAGGTCGCAGTTCAGTGTAAAAGGGAAACTCAGTCCTCAAATAGAGAGAAGTGTGGAAGTTTGCTGTAGCTTAGCTGTCCTTCAGCAGCGCAACAGTTTACACCGGGGAGGAATTCCTCCGTGGCTCCGTTTGTAGCAGCTTCTTTAAAGTTTTCCACCTGGGAGTATCTAAGTAAGGACATTTAAGGCTTGGGGGTTAAAGAAATGCTAGCTGGAAAGAAATGCGTTGATCTGGTAGACTGGAGGTAAAAGTCATCAAATCCTTCCCTGCTTTGCTCAAGTTTGACTGGAGGGTTCACTTTTTCTTTTAATAAGACACAAGCTATTATTAATATTATAAGAAGGCTTCAGGTTGCAGTCCAACTTCTCCTGGAAAGGGCTGCTGCCAGGTAATCTCACGTGTAGAGAAGCATCACAGGGTGAAAGTGTTCTTTAGCCCTTCTTCTTGTTTAGCCCTGTGTAAAAGACGAAAAAGAAAGCAGATAACACGATTTAGTTTATACAGCCACCTACAGTTGCATTAGTGGAATCTGAGCAGAGAGTACAGCCATGTACACTTCACACACATCATCAGTAAACACTAGTCACCTGGTTGCACTGGCAGCCATACATGCCCATGTACACTTCGGATCTCTACCTTCTATTCAGGTATTTTCAGGTCAAGTCCAATCTGACCTTCCTCTTCTTCGGTGTAACCAGTGGTTTGGACCTTACTGTAGAGACCTCTGTATTTCCATTCATGAAGGTGTCTCTTTATTGTAACTGACAATGATACTTTTGCCTCCTCAGGAATGTTCTTGACTTGTTTGGATTTGTAAAGCAGTTTTGCTTAACTATAAAAGTAATTCTGTCATCATTCACTTCAGTGGTTTTCTATGGTTTTTCAGGCTTTTTGATGTTGCTGGGCTGTTCAGTGTATTTATTCTTTTTTTTTTTTTGATGTGCCACAGCAGACCCTTAAGTTATGACTCAGCTGGCCATAAAACTTATTGTCAGTCATGTTACAAATTACGTTTGAGCCACTAAAATTGAAAGACTGTATACCTATAGTTAATGCAGTACTTTTGTTAGATCCCTTGGATTAAGGATGAAAGCCTGTAATTCTATCACATTTTGATTGTTTGATTTAAAATACACCATGATTGCATGGAGAGGCAAAATTACACCGATTGCGTCATCATACAAATACTTATGAACTAATCTGTATATTAAGCGGAATGAGTTAGTTTGGGGGGCGTTTTTATAGATAAAAAAACACATGTTGAGTATTTTAATTTACTCTAAGGGTTTTTTTTTTAATCAGTTGCCCTAATTTTGGATTGGAGCTGGACAATCAGCTACAGGCCACCTTTCAATCTAAAGACAGGCAAATACTGAGATCGCTCGTAACTATGATGAATACTGATGGGTAGGAACACTGCTCATGCCTCACGTGTCTCTGAAGCACATCAAACATCTCTATACTCTGCGAGTCGTCACTATCTGTCTATAATCAGCAGACAATACTGTGTTGTAACAAGAATTTTACTATGATAATGCGTTACCTTATCGCACAAGAACACAAGAAAGACCTAGTTGTATGTAAATAAATAAATAAATATATAAATGGATAAACCTCGAAGGTTAAACATTTTTCCCTCTTTAACCTTCCAAATCGTTGAAATTACGATTTATTTATTTTTTTCGATGACTACAAGGCATCAGTAACCAGAGAGGCTCAGCACATTTTTGTCAGAACAGTCATAAATTTCATGTTTTTTCTGCATCTCGTCAGCTCCTCCAATAAAACACCACTGGTAATAATAGTAAAAACAACTCACCTTAATCACACAGAAAAACCGCAATCCAAACAGCACCGTTTAAAATGCAATTTCAATGCTGCGTTCAGCGCCCCGTCTGAAACGGGAGAGACTAAGGTTTCAAAGCTGTAAAGACGATTAAGGTTCGAGAGATTTAGACTTGACATTTAGACCTAAATAAAACAAAAGCACTTGGTGTTATCTCATTCGGACATCGTCTCTACTTTTGTCATTGTATTGCACGGGGATGGGGGTAATTTATGGAAACTGAATCGTAGTGTTGTCGTATTTCCAATGTTATTGAAACATTTGAAGTTACCGCCAGTGACGCGCCATTTTAATTGCTCCTATTGGTTAATCCTCCACCGCGCCCACTTATGACGACATTGAATCAGGCCGGGCTCTTCCGGGCATGTGCACCGCTGTCAACTCCGAAATGTAAACAGGAAAGTCTGTTGGGCGAAAATCCGCACGTCTCTGAACATTACATTCGAAGACGCCGCGCTGACTTTAGCTCGTTAGCAGCTCGTAAGCAGCCCGAAGTTGCGGTGGAGGAGCCCGGATGTCAGAGGTGGAGCAGGGGGCGAGGAGATGGGTTCCGTCCGGTGGGCTTTCCGCTGCGGATCGTGGACGCCGGGCAGGTCAGACTGGCTGTTCGCTGCTCGCTGCATCCAGCGGGAGGAGAAAGATCGGATCGGGCAGTTTGTGTTCGCCAAGGATGCAAAGTCAGCTATGGTGAGTCCAAAACTAAACTTTACCGATTCTTGGTATCGGCCAAGAGCCAAGTAAACAAAGAGCCAGTGTTGCCGATACCTGTAACGATACTTTAAATCTGTAAAGTTAACTTCTGTTGGGAAGACCAGTGTGTCTTGATTATGACCACAAGATGGCTGTGATTTTTCTTTTTTCCGCATTACCTACTTAACACAATAAAACACATCTCACAGCTTTTCGTGTATTTTGAATAGACCTGGAATGCGCCTTGGGGCAACTGTTGTTGTGATTTGGCACTATTTAAATAAAATAAAATTGAATTGAACTTAGTGCAAAGCAGAGACTTAAAAAATGACGCCAAGCAGGTTTACTCCTACAGGTTTCCGGTGGCATGAGGGCCTAACGGTCTTTGGCGGGACCTTCCTCACAGGTTCTTGCCAGAGAACACCAGAACTGGCAGGGCGCCCTGTTCTCTTCACAGATGGTGTTTCAGGCAGCGTATCGCTTGCCATGGCATCTCCAGATATTTTCACATCTTGTCACATGTGCTTAGTGCAAATCTGCTCTCATCTGTGAAGAGAGACAGTGTCATGAGAGCCTGTCTCAAGCTACCAGCAGTGATAAGGACACTGGTAAAAAAAAAAAAAAGCTAAACTGAAGTAAAAGTAGAGAGCAGCAGTCTGTGGCCCCAACCTGAAATGCCGTTAATATGTTGCATATTGTATCTCCAGTACACCTGTTGTCACTTTAATTTGCACCAAAGCAATCAAAAGTAGTTTATGTTTATTACCTGGACAGAGTGATGTCCCCAAAGTTTATAAAACTTTGTATTCTGCTGTTATCATCAAGTGTTCCCTTAATTATTCAGAAAAGTTTATACAGCTGTCTTTGCGTCTCTGTTGCCTCAACAGGCTGGACGGTTGTTGCTAAGGAGGCTTGTGTGTGAGAAGATGGGGATCCCATGGTCAGAGATCAGACTGGAGCGATCTCCCAGAGGCAAACCTTACCTGGCAACACCTGGCAAGGTTCACTCCTTTTTTCCATAAAGTTCAAAGTCTGCATATACTGCAGCATTTTACTTCACTGCATTGTCATTTCACTAAACTACAAGTGTTCCAGCACAAGTAACTAAAAATCAGATATAAATCTGATATATCAGAAATATATCAGAAATAGATCTATAACACAGTGCAGGGAGGGTCAGCGTGGCCCAAATACTGGATTTTTGTCAAGCTCAGTATAGACTTCATTTATTTTAATACATTCAAACATATAATCCTTCTCCTTACAGGTCAGTTCAGAGTCAGATCTGGCCTGGAGTTTCACTCTCTCCCACCAAGGGGACTACGCAGTGCTTGCTGCAGAGCAGGGGAGGCAGGTCGGGGTGGATATCATGAAGACCGCCATGCCAGGTAAACACTGTGGTTCCCTGGTTAGGATAAACCTGTGGCAATATATGAAATGACTACATTTTTGGACTCGTTTAGCTATGAAATTCCACCACAAGGGGTCGCTGCTGCACCATATATATATACAGTATTGACTAGGCCAAGGCTGTTTGTGTGTGTAAATTTGGATTTCTGTGTGACCACAGAATTCAAATGTGCGAAACACTTCCATCAAACACAGGATGTGTTTGAATATTACTGTTTTTCTTTTCCATCACCTCCTTCATTCTCCTCCCCTCATTTATAATTTTTCATCCATTCTCTCTTCCCCTCCTGTTTTGGTTTTGTATTTTTTTTGTCCCCGCACCTCTTTCATTCGCTCCAGGTTGCAGCTCTGTGCTGGAGTTTTTCCGCATTATGACTCGTCAGTTTACAGCACACGAGTGGAGCGCCATCCAATCAGCCGGCTCGGAGCACCAGCAACTCGCCGCGTTCTACCGCCACTGGGTAACCATGGCAACCATACTACCTTGTGCCCTGTGTGTGTAACAGAAGAAAGCACAGGGAGAACGTAACATTGCCGCTGTCCTCTGAGGCGACACACACTTGTATTTTTTTACATACATGTGCAAATTTGTTTCTCAAACGCTGCCCCGCTGCATCGCTGCATGCTGCATGCTGCATGCTGTCATCGGAGACGTGCGCTTTCATTTCATTTTCTTTGGTTTTTGCCTCCTTTCGCTCTCATTTTCTTGCATGCACTCACACTCTCTCGCTCTCTCTCTCTAATACACACACACACACACACACACACACACACACACACACAGATGGTCAGCAAAAGCAACAGTGGAGCTAAGTAAAGATTTTGTGCGATTGAGAGGGTGGCACAGAGACGTCAAGCACTGATATCACCACCACACTGTTGACTAATGGCAGAGCTCAACGGTTGCCATAGCGATTAGCCTTGTAATAGTGTTATTGTGGCTTATTGGTTGTCGAGCAGGGTCGGTTTTGGCTGGATACACACACACACACACACTGACACACAATGTCCTTCTTTGGTGTGCACTCTGATAAACATGTGTGCACAAACTCCCATCTGTTGCGGTTTTAAGTGGTGTTTCTTCTTAGCCAAAACACCCTCCACCACATACACACACACCATCCCACACATGAAGACACACGCATACACACAGATCATCATTTTCTGCATGCAGCTGATCGGGTTTCTTCCCTTTCCATCAAGGCCCTGAAGGAGAGCTTCATCAAAGCCATCGGCACCGGTCTGGGCTTCAACCTGCAGAGGGTGGAGTTTCACCTGCCGTCTGAGCCACTCACACAGGACCGGGTACTGCACCAGACCAAGATGCATCTAGATGAGGAAGAAGAAGAGGACTGGGTATTCGAAGTGAGTCTGGTGTTGTGAAGAAAAATAAAAGTCCAGAGATGTTGTTAAAATCTAGAGATTTGTGTATTAGAGGTCACAGCTCAGCAATTCAGTCTATTTTTGTCTCTCATCAGCTTCCAAGTAGTCTGTGGTTTTATTCTCAGATTTAAAATGTTGCTATGCCATTTGATAATTGCTCCATTTTTCTGGATTTTCCACTTGTGTCACGAATGCATCAGTGCTGTGCTAGTTCACACTTCACAAATGTTTGCTCAGTTCACACACACACACGGATAAAAATAAGCTATTCTGTGTTTGTTTCTTACATTTTTTGGAAATGAGCTGCTCTGAGCTATTCTTTATCAGCAGACTCTCCTCCTCCCAGCCACGTAGCACTCAGCAATCGCTGCTTCCCACACAGAGTGAAATACTGTATGCAGCTATAGAACTGATGACCGATTAGTTTCAAGTGCAAAGATGATAACATGAGTGTGTGTGTGTATTTTATGTTTTTTTATATTAAGTAATGTGTCACAAATCAGGTCAGCTCAAAACAAGACGAGCTCCACGCGAGCTTCCATGCATTGCATATAATTTGGGATCGCTTTAAACAAGCTGGAAGCAGCTTTTAGGAAAGTTTAACACATTGGACTTGGGTGCTGTGCAGAGGGGACCTTGATGCACATTTCCACAGTGAATATGCCCTTGAGAGCATCTTCAGAGAGAATCATAGGTGGCCTCGTACGGAAATACAAGTGGTTGTGATTGGGGGGGGGGGGCTGTCGAGTGTTTCTTCATCCTGCCTAACATGATAACTGAAGATTAGAGGAGTGCATCTCACAGAGCAAAGAACTCCTCTTTCTGCCATTGCTCTGCTCCCCCTATTAACCTGTACATTTCTTTGCCGTAGAGCAAAGAACATATTGGTACACAACACACCACAATGATCTAGGTCATCTCTTTCAAGCCCTTAAAAAACATGACATCTTTTAAAATTAGGAACATCCTGTCACAGAGCATAGCTGATGACCTGGTGCATGGGTTTTTACCAGGCTCACTCAAAACGTCTCTGATCCAGCATGTTCCATTAAAAGCACTAAGAGAAACTATAAAGAGATCATATTTTCCAGATTTAAGGAATTTAAAATCCTTCTCACATACAAAACCCTTAACGACCAAACTCCGTCATATCTTAAAGATCTGATAGTACCCAGTAGAGCACTTTGCTCTCTACTTCTGGCTCTTCCAAAAATACCACGGGAGGCCTTTAGCTGTCAGGCTCCGTTCCTACACAACCAGGTCGTGATGCAGACTCTCTTCTTTAATGTTAACCTTAAATACTTTATTCTTTGATAAGCTTATCATTAGGCCTGGATCAGGTGACCCTATATCATCTGTAAACCAGCTACGCTGTGACGTAATGGTCACTTCACCTCTTCCTTTCTCTCTCAGTGCATTTACAGTTTGTGCACACACATACTTTTCCTCTGTGTCTCCTTTCCTCTCTGACTTTTCAGAAACTCTTTGAAACTGCAGCGATGAGCTATCACTGGCCACATCGCCAACCTGCTGAGTGTTTACTGCTGCATTTTGTTTTTTGTTGGTTCTCCATCCTCTTCTTTGCACTTACCCCAAGCATCGATGCCGATGGCCTGTTGGAGGTTTCTGCCTGTTAAAATTTAGTTTTCCTCACCACTCAAATAAATTATTGATTTTCTCTCTATTGGCATTACTGTGTGCCCTTTTTTGTGCCAAACACCCTAAAATGATTGGTTCCAAAGTCTATCCAGACTGCATATTTTTGGATTTGTGTGTCATTCTGCAGGAGAGTTTACTGGATGCTGATCATCATGTTGCTGTAGCACTCGGACCAGCAGACAACACATGCCCTGCAGTAAGGAGGCATAACTTTTCCATTAAAAAAATGTGAACTTGGAATGAATAGATTAAAAAAAGAAAGAAAACTTAGCTACAATAGTAAGAGTAGCTATCATACTGTAGGATAAACAATATTAACTTTCTTCCTGGTTCCTCACAGCCTCGTCCGCCTTCTCTTCTTCCGCCCACCACATTTACCGTGCTGTCGTTCAGAGAGCTCATCGACTCAGCCTCACCTCTAACAGACGAAGACCCCACCTACTGGGATAGCTTCAAGATGAAGGCTGAAGCCCCGCAGAGACAGAAGGATACACACACGTCCACATAGCCGCCCGTCTGAAGCCGACACTCAGCTGCCATACAAACGCACACCTTTCAGAAGTGCCAAAGAAGAAAAACACTGACACTGAAGTCGCTTTGGTATTCAACCCGAATCCAGTCACGTCCTGTCAAGTTTATTTGCCAAGCCAGAATTTACAGGCTTGTCTCAAAGGACCTAAGAACTTAGACAGTATCTGACACCATCTATCTTTAGATTCTCAGTTCTGATAAGTATAAAAAAAGACAGGGAATTCAACAAAAATCACCAAACCAATACACAGACACACAATATATCCAACATGTCATTTTGTTTTCTTTCTACACACTGAATCAGATTTAAGTCTCATGAAACTAGAAACTGATTGGCAACCACCAGGCAACATCTGGTCACATGACTGGTTGGTGAGAGGTTTCTGTCAGTTGTTGTGAAATTGTGAATAAATCCTAATTCTTACCTCAGCCTCCAGAAACACTGTGAGGAGGTTTCGAGTGGTTTTTAGCTAGGATATATCTTTCCATGTAATATCAAACATATGTAGGACTGCTTTGATACGTTTGCACGATATCTCTAGAATTAGAAACATCCTGTCTCAGAGTGATGCTGAAAAACTACTTCCTGCCTTTTTACTTCTAGGCTAGACTGTTGCCATTCATAATCCCTGAAAAGCCTTGAGTTGATCTAAAATGTTGCAGCGAGAGTACTGACAGGGAACCAAAAAGAGAGGATATTTCTCCCATTTTAGCGTCACTTCACTGACTCCCTGTTAAATCCAGAAGCAAAATGTTTCCATCCAACTGTTGGCTAAAAAATAAGAATAAATATGTTTAACAAGGGAATTGGTGATGATCAAAATAAAAAAAAATAAAAAACTTCTTTTGTCATTTTCAAACGTTTAAAATGTGTAAAATGCAAATAAAATAAACTTTAATAATTTTGCAGATCAGCTGCTTTTCTTAATCTCTATTTTTTGCCATATTCTCTGGTGTTAAGAGGAGAAAGCCAGCATCCAAGGTCATATGGAGGTGTATTTGTGCACATGACATGCTCTTGCACATTTGTGAGGGCACCAGTAATGCTTTACAATATATAAAGTTGTTTTTAATAACATATCCACCACCCACCAATGTTCTTTGGACAAACTAGGTTTTCTTTCCTATTTCAGTAAGAAAACCTAAACCTCAGTTAGCATGCTAAGCATTACTTATGACATACACTGACAGCTATAGTCCTCCTGCAGGGGTCTGGGTTCAGTTCTCTCCCAGATCATTTCCTGTCATTCACCCTCACTCTTTCTACACTTTGTTGTTATTCTCTACACATCAGAATAATAATTATAATAAAAAAAAATGTCCATCCCAATTGTTCTGAAAAATAACTTTTCTCAATGTCAACAACTTTTTCCTGCATCGTACATTATTTCTTACCTGTGATCGTAAGTCTTTTCGCTTGCGCACGTTGGCTATCATCAGTGCCAAGAGGTCAGTTAGCAATCTCAATGAACATCCTACACTTAGCTTTTGCTTTAACCTTTGAATTGAACAGATACACAAACACATCAAGCAAACCAGCCACAAAGAGTTCTTTCAGTGTCACATCTGCCTTCAAATTGTAATCAAAGGCAAACATTGGTTGTCTGAGACCCACACAATGGCACGGACTGGTTGTTTAACCCAACCTGTAGAATCATCTTCATCGTTCTGTTTTTTCTAGCTATCCTTAGCCTTCCGAGAGAACAGACAGGACTTGTGGGTATTGATCTAATGGCAACCTACTCTCCAGGTGGCTTTATGGAGTCCTTTTGTTTACACTTGTATATGTGACAGATAACATAGTGTTGAAATGTCAGAGAAAAAGTGCACTGATTCAAGTGTATGTTGCTGAGCCTGTACAGAGTTGTATCTGTATACAACTTGAAATGACATATGCGTGCCGTCGTTGTCTGCAGCTGGAGTGAATTCATTTGCCTCCTCATCGTCTTAAATCTTACGTTAGCTGCAGCGGTGAAGAGGAGAGAGGAGGCAGCGGGGTCAGACTGGAGGCCCACAGGCTTTCCTCAGAGAGAGACCATTTTTAGTTGCTTCAGGTTTACTGATGTGTCAGAGACAAGACCACGGGAATAGATTTTCTCTCTTTTTTTTGTCTTATATGTGGGCTGGAGACAAGACTGCTTTGGGCATGAGACTGAGTTTAGCTTGAAGTGAGAGATGAAATCCACCTGCCTGCTGTTGAGGATAAGAGTCATGTTTCTTCTGATGGAGGAAGAGCAGGAGAACAGTTTCTGCTGCATTTAAACTTTCACTGGTATGTTTTTAAAATTAGACTCGATTTCAAAATAAAATTTTTAACCATTGCCTTGCAAACAACGTGTAAAACAAAACATAAAACCCTGTTGTAACTTATGAACCTAGCAAGTCCACTGAAGACTGCGCTTGAGTGATTAGGAAGCCAATCCCACATAGGAAGGAAAGCTCACGTAATGGGTGCACTTGTTTGCTGAACTGGTAAGTAATACGTTTTCAGCTGCGCCTGACATTTCATTAATTTTATTTCATCCTTTAATGTGTCCATTACTTTGTTTAATGATTCAATATGATGACATTCTCATCTACTCGAGGTGATTTATGCCAGCTGCCGATGTGACATATAATAGGGTGCTTTGCTTTGCATTTACTTCAAAAATGCGTCAAGAATTCTGGAAACTACACTTATTTATTTCCCAGCAGAGTGTAGTTGGAAGCATATTAGCTTAGCTTAAACAGAGGCGAGCAGCTAGCCTTTCTCTGTCCAACGTTTTTATAAGTTTATAAAATCTCTGTATCAGCACTTCTGTGTTTTTATGCACAGAAGCTTTTTAGGCACACCTGTTCAACTACTTGTTAAAGCAAATATCTAATCAGCCAATCACAAAGCAGCAACTCAGTGCATCTGGGCACATAGACATAACCAAGGCAACGTGCTGAAGTTCAATCGCAGCATCAGAATAAGGAAGAAAGTTGGTTTAATGGACTCTGAATGTTGTTGGTGCCAGGCGGGCTGCTCAGAGTGTTTCAGAAACTGCTGATCTTCTGGGATTTTCCAGCACAACCATCTCTGGGGTTTACACAGAATGGTCTGAAAAAGAGAGAAATATCCAGTGAGCAGCAGTTCTTCTGATCGAAATGCCTTATTGATACCAGAAGGAGAATGGCCAGACTGCTTCGAGCTGGTAAAAGGCGACAGTAATTCAAATACAAACAAATTCTGCTGTGACATACAGATATCAGGGTCAAATTTTGACATAAACAGCATGAAAGCATGGAGTTTTGCCATTCTGCCTCGTATTAATGGTCAGGCTGGTGCTGGTGGTGTAATTGTGCGGGCGATATTTTCTAGGCACACTTTGGGCCTCTTAGATTTAACCATGCCTTTATTATAATGACTTTCATATGCAGATGATACATTACAGGGGTGAACAAACTAGAAAATGGTATAAAGATCTTTTCAAAAGATCATCTGGATGATCCACCAACCTGTGAAATAAAACTTGACTATTTTTGACTGCAAACAAGTTTGTTTGGAAGGGGGGGAAAGGCATTGCACAACAACACAAAAACCTTCAGCCTGACTGTGAACGATGTTGGAGTGCATCATTCTGGAGCTGCTTTGGTACCTCGGGGTTTGGACTTGCAATCATCATCAGGGAACAATGAACTGAAAATTGCATGAAGAAATTTTACAGGGGAATTTCAGGGCAGCAGTCCGTGGCTTGAAGTTTAGAAGGGGTGGACTCGTGAGCCAAGACAATAAGCCTAAGGATACATGTGTATCCACAACAGAATGACTGAAAGCAAAGAATTTGATATTTTCATATTCATGCTTTTTTGACTTGCCAAGCCACTACTTCAGTGAGAACAGATTGTGAGCTGAAGCCTAAAGTGATTTACTGTAGTGTCATAGACTGACTTTGTTATGTCTGTCTGGTCGGCTGGAAAATATATTCAGAGTGGATTTTTTCTTCTCTTCTCCTGCATTTTCTTTCTTGTGGATACTTAAAACTTTGCTACTTCTGAGGGAGCGTGGTGCTACTTTGATGTAGGAGCTTGGAGTCGGCGAAGATATGGCGTGCACGGCCCCGAGTCTTTTTTTTTCTCAATCCAAGCTTTGAGCTTCATGTTTGCTCAGATATGAAGCAGTGTTTCAGCAACGGATAAGAGGACTGACTTCTATGTGCCACTGGAATTCGTTATAATCCTCTATCGCTCAGGCTGGTTCCACTTCAGAGTCATACATTATTCAGTGGCAATGTTTCATTCTGAGTCCACAATCAACCAAAGTTTGGTTTGCAGGAGAAATCATAAACAGTGCAAAAAATAAGGCCAATGCATGCTTTTATTTTCTTTTTGTTTGTTTTTTGCTAGATTTGAAACAGTACTGCATTAATATCGCCTAAGATGCATGTATACTGTATGTACAATATGACATTAGAGGCATTGGTGTGTGTTTTCCATTTTCTATCTAATCCTCCTGATGCACCTGACTGAGATTAGTCAGTGAGTTAATGTGATAGCTTTTGTACAGCATGGAATTACACTGACACTCAGTAACCCTCAGTATTAGTGCAAATGCCATGTAATTAGTGCACATGCTCTTAAATGGGATGACTACGAACCTAAATCCACACTGTTGCCTATTGTGTCTGATTTCATATGTTTTCATGTATTTATTTTCATTTAATACAATGTAAAGGGCCTCATTCTCAGATTTCTGCTGAGTTTTGTCAATTTTGCAAATCCTGCAAAAGGTGACATATCTAGTCTGGCTTTACCTAAACAGCACATCCTTCTAGAGTTTTATTTACTGGATGTATTTGAAAAGGTGCTTGATTTTATACACTTGTGGCAATGGGACTGAAAACACCTGCACCCATTTCTTATGTGTGCAGGAAAAAGTGCCCTACAGACACACATCCACAGTCACTGTCCTATTTTCAATAAGTAACTGGGGCACCTACATCTGAGTGTGTGAGGGCCAAATAAGGAAGTTAAGTGGGAGAGGGCAGAAATAGTAGAGTTAAGGACTTTACAAATCGAATGTTGCACACTATGTTGCTAGCTAAAGGTCCAGCTGCTGTATTTCACAGCGAGAGAAAAGAGTGCGAGCTAACTTCACTCAGAGATGGAGAAAGATGGAGAAAGACAGGACAGGTTAGATTAAAAGGTAAAGACTGCTCAGTGACACTCGATAAACTATATAACACTTACATGTGATGTCATAATGTTACTCACTTATTTGATTTGTATATGATGGGTTTTGATAAATTATGTATTTTCGTTTTGTGAAATGTCCTGCAAAACAAAATAAGCTATGCTAACTTTGTTTTTCAAATGTTGCATGAAAATACTGGGTAGGTTTGTCCAGGATGAATTCACAGTAAAGCTCTGTGTTGGACCGGTGCACAGAGGCTGTGGTGTTCACGGTTAGATTTAGGTTACACTAAGTGTCAGTGTAGGGGATGGACATCAGCCAGGATAGCTGTGAAACTGCTGAATTCTCTTTGACTGCAGAGGTCCTATATCACAGATTCAAACTACATACATAAATTACAATTAGAATTTAATTTTTAATAATTTTTGTATTCTCATGTATTCTCAGAGCCTGTAATTTTTCACCTTTACTTGAGCAAAAGAGTTGCTTCGGTACTTCAACATTTACTAGAGTGTTTTTTAACCCAGGTATCTGTACTTCTACTTTTCCAATTTTTCAAATGCCAATAAACAGACTGCATTTGGCAAACAGGATGCTCCTAGCTCAAAATGAGCACCAGTACTGAATATATACTGCATACTGAGTATGCAATGATATGGAAATAGTAAAATAATACTATTTTACCTCAGACACACAGCTGGATGCTGCTCCGGGTCAATCAACTCTCTGAAATTGTTTCTCTGCCTCCTGAGAAGCGTTCCCAACTCTGCCAACAAGAGCTCGAACTGCCTGAAGTATTTATGAAAGCGGTCGTGATACAGCTTCAACTCCTGGATCAACTCTTGGGGTAGTCTGCATGAAAGATGGACATAGCTTTTGAGTCTGCAAGGTTCTTCAAAGCTGCATTCTTTTTAGTGGCCACCAGGCAGTGATACCCGTGGTAGCAAAAAGAGCTCAGGTCCCACAGAAATCTGTGGGCTATTATATATAAAGAATTTAAAAAACCAAGAACCCCAAAGGTGGAAGCCAATTTGCAAAAGGAAAAAACAAGGGGAAAAAAGAAGAATCAAGTGGTCCCAGCCACATAGGCCTACTTTTTACACCATTCTGAAGTATTTTTCCTCAACATGAATGAGGATTTCAATTTCAGTGTGCAGGAAAAAGTATGTAAGAACATACTTGTTTGAGTAGTAACTTTAATACATTTAATGTAACAGTGAATTTGGTTTAGAAACATATTACATAACTATTAAGTCTCAAATGATAATTTTGTGGTTTAACATCAAATATCATTAGACCTGGCAGAAAATGGCAGATGAAGATAAAACAAAGTCAGCTGACGGGAAAAAAGAGTGCTGCAGAATTTAAGAGAGTTATGTGGACCAAATACAACGACAATTGAAAGTAAACGCATGAAGGGCTGATTAGAAAGTCTCCTACCATCTGTTGGCAGTAACAAAAGCAATCAGCTGGGTTAATAAAATAGACTGATAACTGTGTTTTGGAATGGCTCATTAACACACACACACACACACACAGACAAATAAATATCTATGTGTGTGTGTGAATGAACGAGCAACAAGCACAACCAACGGGAGCCAGCGAGGAATAGCCTTGGATGCACAAAATCAATTCCCCTTCAGGCACTGACACACATCCGCACGTCAGAGCAACGTCACAGCTGCCACAGTGGATTTAGACCTTAGATTTGATCCGGTGCCCTGCACCTGCCCCCCACAGAATATGTTGTTTCTTCCACAAATTCACTGTAACACTGTGTGTTATAAGGCATTGCACTGTGATTGAAACTGTAGTGAGAGATCAGTCAATATCGACCCTCAAAAAGGATTTCCTCATAACCTTACAGACTTTTTGGTTCATTTGCTTTTACACAAAATACTTAAATCACAAAAACACAACACATAACTTTAATTAATGTTAAAATATGGAATAAATGTCAAAAACCAAAGTCACACTAATTTCACAATAATTTTTGTCAGAGCATGTGCAGTGCTTAAGAAAGTTTGAAAATTCAATAACAACAGTACAATATTTTAGCATTGAAAAATTGATTAAAGAGTTGACATGGAAAACATAATTTTCAGGCTCATGTGACCTATTAGATTTATTATGTGAAACGTGGGGCAGCATAAGGCTTTAAATATACAGCCGGTAAAATAAGCATTAAACATGTCAACAAGTAAATATCTTCTAAAGGTACTATTGACATGAAATTCTCACCAGATGTCGATAACAACCCATCCAGTCCAATCATGCACAGTAATCAAACCATAGATGTCCATAAATTATGTGTAATTATGAGAAAGGACACAAGGAAACAGTATTGAACACGTGAAGAAAGGGAGGTGCAAAAAGGTATAGAAAGTTACGACACCAAATAAAATCTATCAGTATTTAGAAAGCAATCCTAACACTAAGAGTTACGAAGCACCTGTGGAGAGCTTCAGAAGACCTCCAACTGGCAGGTACCATTGTTTCAAAGTCACTAAGTGATGCACTAAATCACATTGTCTGGTCAGATAACCAAACCAAAACTGAACTCCTTGGATGCCATAATAGACACCATGTTCTGAGGTCAAAAGGCACTGCATATCACCTCAAAAACACCATAACAACATCATGATATGGAGCTTTTTTGGTGAAGAATGAATGGAAAAATCCGCCATCATCATAAAGATGAAATGAGGGTGGATGTTTCAGCAAGACAATGATCCCAAACACACAGCCAAGGAAACACTCAGCTGGTTTCAGAGACTGAAAATAAAGCTTATCTAATCAAATTTCAGGGGAGGAAGGCTGCCACCCCATGCCCCCCTTCTGGACACGCTCCTGGTCTAAAAATTGCAAGGTGTACATAATAAGGTGGCTGATGATTGCACAAGGAGACTGTTTCTATTATCAGTGCTGGATCAGAGTATGGTTATTCTTCAGTGGTTCTTTTGAATACCATAGTTTATTATTGATGCTGGTCAAAAACATATAAACACACGATATACATTTATATATATATAAAGTAAATCTGCTGTATGTGACATAGTAGCTATAGCTGCTGCCTGAATGGTTTTTTGTTGAAAATATATACACAGTTACAGCTCGAATTTTTCACTTTAAGGGCTCTGAAGTAAAATAGCTTTATTGCACATACAAAGTCTGCATGCACACATGCAAAGTAATCTATCCATAGCCACATACATGCACTGTAAGCATTAATAGGGGCAGATGCATAAAAGAAATAAACCAGCCATGTGGAGACATACATAAACACACACACACACACCGAGTGATTTGTTTTGACAGCACGAGTGTCCTGTGGGAGCAAACCATCATGCATCACCTCAAAAATAAACCTCACTCCAGGGTAGGAGACAAAGCGCATGGCATCACAGACACACATTTAAATGCACATCCACACCAGCTCAGACTGGTGAAAAAGAACACAGACACACTCAAAATCCACAGGACTGTAAAACGTGTGTGTGTGTGTGTGTGTGTGTGTGTGTGTGGTGATGGTAGTTTAGAGTTCAGTATTATGCAAATGACTAAAAACTGTGTAAAGTATCGTAACATTTGTACAAAATGGTACAAAATGATTTCAGTTCTCAAACATCAAACTGTAATCCACATTACATAGTCAACATCAGCGGTCCCCAAGCCCCGGGCCTCGGA
>NW_005187404.1:4539455-4544013 GCF_000239375.1 Pundamilia nyererei
CTTTCGAGCCTATACAGCTTGGAGTAAGACAACATGCATGAAGAGGATGATGTGGACAAAATACTCATTTGCCTAATAATTCTGCACTCCCTGTATGTTTCATTTACTTTATTTTTTTTAATACAGGTTTTCTATAGGACAAAAATAACAATGCACATGTATGTACATAGCATACTCATTTTATTCACAGAGTCAAGCGGATGTTACAGCTGCTGTTTGCCTCTAAAATTACCCTTGTTGAAGCAGTGAGCAAAAGTCTTGTTTTAAACACAACAGGAGCCTGTGTCCTCCAGAAGGTTGGCCAAACCAGCAGCAAAACATAAGGCACACCACCCTGTGCCCTGTCGTGGTGACGTTAATGAAATAAAATAAAAAAATAAATATTAATATCTCTTTGCAGGATACAGCCATGCTGCCCTTGAGTGCGGCCTTTATCAGGACTTTCAGGGACCAGTGAATGCTAATAAAAAATAAGTCTAAAGATCAGATTGCCTCTCTCAGATTCCCACCATAGACCCAAACGTTTGCTCCACATTTTATATGCATGTTAGACATTCTGTTCTGACACAGCTCTGAAGCATCTACGTGGATGAAAGAAGAAATTTTAAGAGTAATAGTGAATAGTTTATGGCAAGAAGTCAACCGTTTCTCACCATAGACATGTCTTTTCTTCCCTCATAGCTCTGACCACAAAGGTTAAAAAAATCACCCAAACATAAATATGCCTCGTCTACTGTTTGTTAGCATGTGGATGAATGCACGTATGCACACATGACACAGGCACAGATGTTGTTACAGCTGAAGAAGAGGACACTGACTAGAACAAGTTCCCAAATGTCACATGTCAAACAGGTCAGCGGTATGTTTGTTGTTAAGCTCTATTTCAACTTGTGAATGCGTGCAGACACACAAGGTCAGACTAACTGTTTATACATCTGTTAGAGTGGCCGGGTGTACGTGGCTGCGCGTCTTGAATTTAACGAGAGCTGACTGAGATGATCAATTATCTATGTTCCAACGACGATAAAGAAAATGCCACTTATAAACATTTTACACTTTTAATTCACTTTCCGTGTATGTTGGTAAAAATAATCCCATATTTAACATCAGAGTATCTCTGCAGTAAAATTGCATCTGTGAATAGTTTTATAAAGCCTTTTCCATCACCTCCGCTTAAGGGTAGTGGCTACATTAGCCAAAAATCAAGCTAAATTGCATTGTGGGTAGTGTAGATAATACATTTTCATATGAATATGCAGGAAACATAAAGAGTGGTCTCTCTGTACTTCTAATAGTCTTCATTATGATGATAATTTGTCCATCCTCTTCAGACAGATGGTATTGGTGACAAATGCTAAATGCTATTGTCAGTCTACAGTTTGCTACATTTGCTAATTAGAAATAAAATATAAAGTGCAACCAAAGCTGAATATTACTTGGTGCTCAGGTCCGACGGCTGTAAAACAAGCCCAAATCATCACCCCTCCACCACCGTTCTTTACAGTTGGTATGAGGTGTTTGTCCTGATGTGCTGTGTTTGTTTTTCACCAAACATGGTGCTGTGCATTACAGCCAAACATCTGCACTTTCATCTCATCTGTCCAAAGGACATAGTTCATGAAATCTTGGTTTATTTAAATGTAACTTTACATCCCGTACTTGTTTCGTCTTTTTCAATTTTCAATTGTCATGAACTTTAACACTTAACATTTTAAGTACGGCCTGTAGAGTCTAAGGCTACGTTCACACTGCAGGCGAAAGCACATCAAATCTGACTTTTTTGACCCTCTGCGACCCATATCCGATCATGGTATGACAGTGTGAACAGCACAAATCCGATATTTTCAAATCCGATCTGGGTCACTTTCGTATGTGGTACTGAATCCGATACATATCTGATGTTTTAGAAAACGACTGCTGTTTGAACGGTCATGTCGCATTAAATCCGTCTTTTACGTAACTGACAAAGACAGAAGCAAATTATCAGCGCCAGAGAAGCGCCTGAGAAGACATCGTGAACGCTTCCTGGCCGTCCAGTGTAGATGTTAGTGAAACTGTTGGGAAGACAACGTGAACATTTTACTTGTACTGTATAATCTGCAGATTCTGACAGAAATCCGCAACTATCAATGAGTGATGTGTGCACCTTGCACCATCTGACCTGGACTTGACTCCTGGAAAGATTGTAGTGTTACTAGAATCCTCCAGTCCAGCAAACTGCAAAACTATTGATTTTATAGAGGTTCTTAGATCAAATGCATTTGATTAGCAGCAACTAGTTGCTAATTACTCTCTTAATTGCTATGGAAACAATAAGAGTAAACTTTTTTCCACCAGACTGCATGGAGTCCATGAGTCTATTTCATAGGAGTGTATCGTATTACATCCTTCCTTTCTTTCCCCAAGTCTGTTATAGCAATCAAATTAAAGCAGTGCTTCAAAATTATGTTCAACTTATTAGATTATCCGAGATTTATTGCGCTCTCATAAACTCTCTGTCTGTTAAGGTTAGTTGTGGACAAAGACTAAACACTCCAGAGGAAAAGATAGGTAGCAAAAACCAATACTCACTCTCATTTATCACTGTTTTTGCTGTTTACCAACTCCTGCAGGAAAGATATGAAGCCCCATCTGCTAAAAAATCTACGTCGGCCGGCTGGTTGCTTACTGTGCCTGCTGCTGTGTCATGCTGTGCTGTGGGATTTTTAGAGTACTTTTGCTAGAGGCAGCAGCCTGCTTCAGCTGAAAAATGGGAACAGTGCATACTTAATATGATAATGTGAAAAAAAAAAAAAAAATCACTTACTCTCAAACTCTGGAGAAGTTTACACAATATTTCCTAAAAATGGGTAGAAATCCATTTTGTTTGCAGTTTGTGTTTTTCAACTGCCTCATGTCCGAGTCAAGTCAATGAAGATAATGCTTCACAAATACATACATGCACAGAATAGTAGATCTGCAGGCAAAATAAATAATAAAAGGGGAACACGTTTCTTATATGGTCAGTATAGGTAACACACGTGCAACAAAAGTGATGTCGTTCTCTTTTATATAACTTAAAAAGAATACAAGTCAGTGAAGGTGAGGTCCATCTAAATCACCCTCATTAATACAGTGTATGCATGTAACAGTGAATCCCCAACTATGTAGTCTTACACAAACATGCAGCAGATGGTGCATCCCAGTTCTAATCAGCTGGGTGTTTGTAGTAATAATGGATTTCTCTCATAATTTATAAAGAATGATTAGATTATGGAGAAATCTGATTGGTTTAAATGAGTATCTAATGAGCGCATGGTAATGAGGTTACAGGATGTTCCAGGATGTAGTACTGAGAGCGTATCCTTAAATCACTCTCACCACACACGCAGTCATGTATACTTTGTTTCATCAGCTGTGTGTCTGTGTCCTGCTGCTTCCTTTGAACACCCTTGGATTGACTCCAAACCACAAAACATAAAACATTGAATTAGATACAGTTGCTCTCTGGAGTTTTAAAAGGGATGCATTGTGTATTAGTGTGATTTCAGCTATGTAAAAAGAGCATTTTTCATCATTTTTCAAAAACACATTAGGTGTCCAAAGTGATAGATGATAGATATTAGATAAGTGGTTTAACGTGTTGGAGAAGACGCTCACATATTTCCTTCTACATATTTCTATCCATACCAAGGCACAAATGTTTAAACGACAATCAGAAATGTGCTAAAGTGGAAGATGTTTAGCTCAGTGAAAGTAGATCTGGGGGACAGTTTCTTTTGAAGTATGCATAGGCATGATGAGCATCCATACATCAGTGCTGCATTTATGATTCAGCAGGTTTGACAGAAAAAGTGTAAAAACCACATTTACGTGATTTAATTGACTTTGGATGTGGGATGGTTGTTGGTTGTTGTTGGAACCTCACAGTCTGAGTATTGTTGCTGAACACATCCACAGTGTACCCATCTTCTGATGGCTTTATAACTTCACCAGCACGTTTGAGTCTGTGGCCTTCATCAAGGTCATAAAGGAATATGTTGAAAACAGCACTTTAAATACCATATACTTGTTTGAGTAGAAAAAAATCCTAATAGGAACAACCAATCATATGTGTCCAGCATACCCACCAATCTACTCAAAATTTTTGATTGTGCAGGGAAAAAAAGCAAAATAAGCAATCGTGTACATCTAATAAACTAATCCACCAATGGAGCGTAAGTGAGGATGGGTTGGGAATATGGTCATAGCATATAATTGAGGAGTGACCAATGTCCAGCCTTGGTAATGTTTAGTACTTAAAGAGAAAAAGTATCAATTTTAGTGGTGTGTTGTGATTTCATCATCCAGTGTTCCTAACATCCACTATGAAAGATCAAGACTGTGCAGCCAACAAATTTGCAGCAACTGTGTGATGCTATCACGTCAACATGGACCAAACTCTCTGAGGAAGCTTTCCCGCATTGAATCAATGCAGAATTAAACGCCAAAAGAGGCTGATGCACTAATGCAGTGGACATTCTATTTGTTCCAAGGCTTAGAATTATCGGGTGTTTTCAAGTAATCCTCTTTATATATA
>NW_005187404.1:4544077-4571525 GCF_000239375.1 Pundamilia nyererei
TCCTATACATCTGTGACATTAACAAGTATGTCATATACGGTTGACCACAGCCAGTAAAAATAATGAATTAATGCATAATCTGAACTCTAATGCGTACAGTCCAGCAAAAATCCTCAAAAACACAGGAGGTGGATGTCTCTGAGGTGGTTACAAGCTCTTACAGACACACACATGTAAATAGACACAGAAAAACATGCAGACCCACACAAAGAGGTAAGGTTCAAAGAGCCTTACATGGTTGCCTCTGTGATCTTTTAATATGCATGGATCAGCACTAATCCTCGACTATCCTCATCCCGTTTCCATTCTGGTGACCCTGGTAGAACATTTCAGAGCGAGGCAGGATATGGGTATTATTGGGTCTTTGGGATAAATTCACCCAAGGTTTCTGTTTACTGGACGTCATGTCTTTTGTTCTCATTTGGCGCTTTCATTTGGTTTCTTTTGAATATTCCACTGTGCTGTAATACAACAGCAGGGTCTAAATAAGGGCTATGGTGAAGAAAATTAGCATTAACCTGGAATAAGTGAATACTGTTTAAAGTTCTTACTGTCCTTCAAAGAGAAAAATGAAGAAAATGAGAGAAAGAGACTAAGAAAGTGATGTGCAAATCACCAAGAGATAACTGTGGTATGTGATGGATGAGAGAACGATGGAGGGAGGGGGAAGATTAAAGAAGAAAACAGGTGAGAGGGCTTTGGGGATTCACTATTGAGGACTATGCCCTTTTGGCTTAAAGTGCAGCAATGAAAACATTGCAAAGATACAAATATACCCCTGTGCTGGTTGGCAGTGTGGACACACGCTTTTAGCCACATGATAGACCTGGAATGTGTCTCTAAAGCACTTTGGGTCAACCTCTGTTGTTTAAATGTGTTACAGCCTTTAAATAAAACACAAACAGGTTCAGACATTTTCCATATTTGAGGTATATTTTTTCATTACCAAAAACATTATTTATCACAATATACTGATACTGCACTTGGAGGATAGAAAGAAAGTATCGATCATGTCACATTAATATCAATACCAGCATTGAAATTGATGCTATTGATACTTGGATCGATCCGCCCACCTCTGGCGTCTGACAGTTTATTGGCTGACAAAAACATCGAGGAAGACGAAGGTCAATCCTCGTCATCAGCATGCTGCCAACCACCAGGACAAAGCAGCTGCTGATTTTAAATCATAAATCTTTTCTTAGTATTTCGTTTTGTATACAAAAGATGGCTACATAGGTGAAAGCAGTGAGAGAGTGCCTCATACCTTTCATTTTTCAAGTTATTTCCCATTTTATTCTTGCGATCTTTCGTTCTCGTGTCTTCTGTTAGTTTTCCTTTGTCTGTGTTTAAGCTGCCACATTTGTTCCCACTTCCTATACATGTGCCTCCTGTCTTTCACCTGCCGCTCAGCGTCCCAGCATTTCCCAAAAGTCTTGTTAATATGAAGTGTATGAACCTTTGGAGTGTTTGTGGGTTTTGCTTTTTGCCTCTCCCTTGTTGGCTTTGTTTATCTTATTTACTTGTGCATGACCGCCGCCTCTCTGGATTAAGGATATGGATTTTGGATTTAACGTTGTCTCTGGTGTTATGTGTTTGGGTCTTCCTCCTCTTTGAATTGGTGCACTACATTCTCACCACAGTCGGGTAATCAAAAATTGAAGAAAAACTATTGAAGGGAGGAAAAAAAACACAGCCTATCTCTGCATTTTGAGTTTTCTGAGAGTAAAATCAGGAGTAAAGATGACCATTAGGCACTGCTGCAGATGTTTAATAACAAGAAAAATTATTATAAGAGGCCTGATTAAATTTTACTAGTAAAGTCTACATATTGATGTAGGAAATAAAGGTGTTGGGTTATGAACCAGTTCTCTTACAGGGTTATGATTTAATATTTGTCAGGATGTGACTCTGGGCTTCGGCAGTAACGCTACAGTTTAAATTTGGAAAGATAAAATCTTTGTGTTCAATTATTATTATTTTTTATCTCCATTATAGTTTAAAGCCAGAGCCACTGTACAGCACATTCTCACCACACATTCTTATTTTATGAAATTTAACTGTGAGAAAAAGTGTACGTAGTGGCAATTCTGCAGTCTTTTGGGGCCACCGTGTTTATTTCCAGACCAACCTGACCTGCTAGCTATGCTATATAGTGTCCCAGTGTCACCAGGCTGCTCTGACAGACAGTTTAAAAGGTATAGTAAATAACTTTTTGAGGTTATTTAATAGGGAATATAATGTAAACATGCATTAAGTTTGAAGTTCATTTGAACCTTGATAGCATGCTGTGTGACAGTTTAAGGCAGAAAGAGAAGGCTTACAATCGGGCTAATTTTTGTATCTAATTTCTGCATAAAATACAAAAACATGAAATTGTTTTAACAGCAACATTGTAACAATTACAGCTAGGAAAATTAAAGATTTCATTAAAGTAATTCTTTAGTAATGGATAAGACAAAAAAAACCTTCTCAGACTACAAAAAGGCTAAGCATGATGCTTTTGAACACAAATCACAGTTTTTAAGGAAGAGTACAATTTATGCGCAACCCTTTCTTAGAGGTCAGTCAATTCTGCTATATTTTTTCTGCCATCATTTTTCCCACAGAAATTCTCCCAAGAGGTCAAGTAGAGCACACCATATGCTCCTCAATGAGAATCAGAGAGCAGAGGATTTCCTCTACAGATCCATCCATGAATAATAACTACATAATTCATTCAGATGCACATACCCTCACCCCACAACAACATAATTCCCTGTTGAACTGCTAATACTATCAGAACCTCTATAACTCCTACTTAATTGAGCTAATACGACTGGCACAGTGTGAAAATAACCTGACCTTTGTTCATTCGTTCTTACCTACATTGTTTACGTGTGATTTCCATTAGCACCTGCTCGACGTTATGCCGAAGACCACATTCACCCACCTGATCAGTGAAGATGATCTGCATGAAATATTCAAACCTCCCAGAGCCAATTAGGGTAATGGGGGTGTATTTGCATAGTTAGAAGGAAGGGGGAAAGATAAAGGGAGAAGGGACAGATGAAGGGCTGGAGGGATGGAGGAATGAGGAACAAAGGTAAAAAGAAAGGAAAACATCATTGGAAGGTTCATAAAAATCTTTGCAGGCTTCTGGCTGTGTCGTGTTCATTGACTGTTACAACCAAAGCTGTCATCACATTACCAGCAGCACTGCAATATCTGAGAGGATTGATACAGTAAAATACACAAAATAAGCAAAAATAACTTTTAAAATAGACTGGTTTGTTACATGCAATTGATATTATTTAATGCATTGAATGAAGGCTGGAAAAATTTGGCAGATAATAGTAAACTTAAACTCTAGTTAGTGAGAGACTATGCATTCTTTGAGCATCATAGCAAGCAGACAGTTTGTTGAGTTGAAGAACATAAGACACACAGAAGTTAGAGAATTAAAACCTTCGGGTACTTTTAGAAAAATAAGTAAAATACTTTTATTTTGAAGACATTGCAATTATTCAGCAAAGAGATCATTTACCTTTGCAGCACATGTATGATCCTTCAAATTGCTTTCATAATGTTATTGATTGTATTGGTTCTGCATTTCAACAGGAACAGCCTTTATCTGGTTCAATGAAACGGCCCTGCTATTGAGCGCATAGACTCTCTGTTACATTGTCAGAACAAACTGAGATGTTTAAGCAGAACTGAACCGTCATTAATGTGTAACGCTTGTCAGCTTCTGTTTTCAAACACAACTTTAAGGTGGAGAGAAAAAAATGTCTTGATGCATGCTCAATCATCCAGGTAAGTAAAGGGAAAGCCCATCTCTGAATCGAGGAGGGGGCCTAAGGATGCATCTTACACCATCTTACAATGCTGTGTGAGTGACAAAACATTTCTCTCACCAAAAACGCTACGTCCATTTACGTCCGTTTTGGCATTTAAGGTGGAGAATGAATGGTGATAGGGAGCTTCAATAGTAACAAGACAAATTTATTAAGACATTACTTTTCGATTGTTTATCTTCTGATTTAGAGATAAACACATCCACACGTCTGCACAAGCCTGCAGGAAGGTGTCACACTACCTAATGCTGTAATTGCTACTGAAGTGCAAGCTCAAAACACTAAAGGCCTATATAATAAATAAGTGTGACAGTGCTTTAAACTTGCATCCCTTCCAGCAGCCAGCAGGAGGCGACCTCTCTGGCAGCACAAAGATGTTGAATTTTATTTTTTTTCTAGTACAGCGCTATTTTTATTTCGTTAAAAAGGTAACAAATGCCTTGTGTTGCTACAAACAATGCGGGTCTTAGTGAGATCTACCTCTTGCTTGTCATTTCCACTATGAAAAAAACAGGATATTGGCAGACAAAATGCTAAAGGCTCCAAAACAACAGGTAACAATGCCCGTGGCTCACGGTGGTACCATCCCCTTATACCTTATTCAACTATCAAGTGTCACTTTACCTTAAACCTGCCTGTTTCAGAATTAAGTGTTAATATTAATCCTTGAGCATTTCTTTTCTTGAAGAAGTAAAGTTTGGTCACAAGATGTTCACACAACCTCTAAAGTGTCAAATTTGATTTGGTATAATAATAAAAAGAATAATAAAGTCTACTTTTTGTTACAATTATTATTTATGCTAATATGATCTTAGTTTTTAAATTTTACCAGAGTTGCACACAAACACCGTCTCACACACTCATTGACATGTCATCGCACGCATTCACAGTAACAGCCACAGGCTTTGTTCCTTATTAAAGATACTTGGTGTTTTTTATTTACATCATATAAGACATAAGATGTGCCCTTAATGTCAGTCAGAAACCAACAGTTGTCATCATGCCCCTTCCATATACAGTGCACCTAATTCCAACAGCAGGGTCAAACGAGGTTCATTTCCAGGTTCAGTTTTGCTATGTTTACAACATAAAACACCAAAGTACAAGAGCCTCTGCAGACTTTTGAATGTGATTATAAACCACTGGGTCTCAAATGAAATGATTAATTAGTGCTAAATTAACCTATGGAAGCTACTATTTCTCAAAGGTTGGAGCTGAACATAGAAATACAAATCTTTTGGCGGACCCAGGCATCAACCCTCATTTGTTTCTGCTGTTAAAACTAGACAGTTAAAACAAGCAAAGTCCAGTTTCCCATCATCTTTGACCCTTTGTACTGTATGTCAGTGGGGGTGAAGCTGAACTTGGCAACAAAACAGTTTATAACAATGTCCTGCAAAAAACATAGCAACTTTATTCTTCAATAAAAATGATATTTTCATGCTATTTCAGTTAAAGAAAATGTTTCATGAATGCATCATCAAACAAAATCATTTAATTCAGTAAAACACAGAATGAAAAAGTAACAAAAGTGTCTATATTTTTTAAGTTCTTAAAAAAAGAAGAAGAAGAAGAAGAAGACATTACCGAGCGCATGAAGGTTTTGTGGGACAGAGGTGCGTCGAGAAAACCAGCCTGCCTTTAGATGGATGAAACATACTGACAGAAAGTATAAAGCTGAAATAAAAAATAAGGACAACAAAGCAGAGATTCTTGTTTTGCTACAACTCACAATTCACTTTGGAATTATACCAAAAAGAACCTGCAAAGTAATCGTAATACAATTTCAGGTTTGTTTGTTTTTTCCCATTTGGAATACATTACATAATTAAAATTGTACAGATGTTGCTAATAAGTGGTGTTTGTAGTATCTCCTATTTTTTGACCCACACACGCACAAAGTCACGCAATCAGGCACGCAGACAACAGCTGGAGGAGTCATGGATGTATTTGGCTTTGTCTCACTGGATGTTGGACCCTCACACACTGACTTAACAGTATTTGTTCATGTTCATTATTTGAGACAATTTATACACTATAGCTCAGTTGTATTGCCATTGTTACCTTAAAGAACGCCTGTGTGTGAGTAAGTCACCGACTTGTGCATTGGTGTATCACTGTAAAGAATCAGTACCTGCAACACCTCTGCTTCTAAATAAACTTGTTAGATCAGGCCAAACATTTATTATTATGCCAAGAATCTACAGACTTGGAGATGTAAGGACTGGACACAAGTTGTGTGGGTGTAATGCTGGTGTAACGTCCTATTTTAAGCCTACCAGCAAAAATTTAGGCACTGCACTACATTTATGCTACAGTAGATTTATCAAGTATACATTAATTTGTCTATGCATTTTCGCCAGGATGACAGCTGGGAAGTACTTGTACATTTGTATGCGAAAGCCTGCCCTGTAAAAACCTCCCCCCAGGCTCAGTAACACAGCTGTCAAATACACTTAACAAGGTTTCTGGGGGGTTATCTTACTGGTGGGTACAACGCAGTAGTTGAGTCCTTCCAAAAAAAGAAATCAATGCAAATATTGTTGATTATTTGCAGCGATAACAAAAAATTTTAGGTAGAATTTAAAGACACTTTGAAAATTGTGGTTTCATATAAAATCACCCTTCTGGTACCTCACAGAAAAGCTGTGAAAACTAACTTTATGGTCAATTAAAAAAACAATAACCACCTTTTTACTTTCCCTGGCTTTAAAGACCGACCTCCCTTAACTCTGGAAGACCTGATGAACACCATTATGTCTGACATACACGTTACTTTTGACTGATAGGCTTGACACAGTTTATGTAAAGAGAAATGCTAATCTTCTGAGCCACTGATGAATACTTACATAAGATGCATGTTTTGCTGATGTCTCAGATGGTTACTGCAGATTCTGGTTCTCCATGCATCACACAAAACGAATGGACGGTCTTGGACAGATTTTTTTTTTTCTCTGCTGCCACAAAGTGTAATAAAAATGTTTAGCAACCCCCTACGCAAAATAATCCACTGATTTAAGCTTAAAGTTGACAGATGTCTTTAAGTGATAAACTCTAAGCTTAAGATGGCAAAGCTGTCCCACTAAACAACGGCACCTAGTTTCATGTTAATAAAAAACTTTTTCGCTGTGTTGCAACTCGTAATATTTTTTTAGGCAAAAAGCTACGCTGCCATGTTTTTGACTGATGTGTTTATTGTCTAGCCAACTGTAAGCCCTCTACTGCATAGCATACACTTTAGAAATAGTCGTTTTTGTTAATAGGAAATGTGGGTATGATGGTGACACGTAAAAAAAAATTAAATTAAATTAAAATGTGCAAGCCTTCATTGCTTTGTAATGCTTCCTCCCATCTGAGACTCTGCTGACAGAATTTTATGGCAATAATGAACACTGGCAGTTTAAAAGGAAATCTGTGCTGTTTGCCCTCTTAACACCATTACCATCAGTTTGGAACAACACATAGTTGTGCTGGTGAATGTCTAAGTTAGAGGGCAGAAAAGGTATTTGTTATTGGATCTCTTATATCAATGGGTTTCAATGTGTAACCGTTGTTTTTCCTCCCTGCTACTACCGCGAGCTATTAAGATGTGGAAAGCAGGAATAAAACCTGGTGTTCGGGCGTGTCTAAATACACATTTGGCACTTTTTTATTTTATCTTGTTGGGTTCAAGCAACAAGAATGTCATTTGGCAAGATGTAGTGAATTTGCGACATCCTATTTCTATTAAAATTATGAACTATAATCTGTGCAGGAGTAAACCAGTGACGAAGCCATTCTTTTCTTTCGGAACAGATGTTATTATCAGTTTATTAAGTAAGTTAGATTTAAAGCAACATGAGCAATAATGTGATGTTGTCAAGCATGGAAAGGAAGCAATGAGTACCGCTCATTTGGATTTAAATAACAGATCTTATGCTTGTTTTTTGCTTGTTGGGGGCCATCCATTAGTAATAATTTCATTTAGGCTGTTATCTCTGTTCCCTTCATATCATAATAAAAACATTTCATTTAACATCAAATATATATCGATATAATTTAAACTATAACCCCGTATATTTTTTTTTACCTTAATCAACCATTTAAACTGATATAAACATTTTTTTACTCAACTGTTTAAGAACACTGGCAGCACTTTAAAGCAACTATAAAATAATACCCAAATCTGCCGGGGCTATCAAATATACAAAGACTATTCAACTTCAAACCTTCAGCTCCCGCTGCATGATGATAGCTTATGAAGACTGTCTCAGATTAATTTGCTTGACATCGCTTGATTTTCTTGAGCAAATTATACTCAGACTACTACGTAATCTGAAACCTGGTGGTTGCACCTGATAGGGCTAGTAGAGAACTGCATACTGTATATTAAAAATATAAAGCCATTAAAACAGGTTATGTGTGTAAGTGTGAACTGTGTAAGATACACATACTACGACTAAGTGTATAATTTGGCACAGTACTGTATTATAAGTACTATTTAGTGTGTAGTATTGGATCTGGACACAGTCGAGTGAATGCAAATTAAAATATCTGAATTCTTTGAGGAAGGCTTGATTTATCTTGCCAACCAATCATTACCATCCAAGAGTGAAATGTACAACAAATACAAAAGTGGCTTAAAAGCATTGGCAAATGTCATTCTTCCTTTCATGTCATTAACCGTTTTTTAAAAAGTCATAAAACAACTTAAAACATGAGATAAATTGAGCAATCCCTATATTTTCTATAGTATATATATATAGTTCAATTAATCTTATATCCGTCCAAATTTGAGCAATAAAAAGGCACTGAGCTGGGAATAATTTTCAGACCTACACATATAATATGCAATGAAATGGCTGGACTTGGGTTAGTTATAGTTTTCAGTAGGCTAGAAGCAGACAGACCTATAAAGTCAGCCTAATGCTCGTGGTTTTGGCATTTGTCCTTAGATGACTACTAAATTGTCTCCTTTGTGCCTCTCATTAATCACCCGCGACCACAACCAACTTCTCCTAGGTTGATGCTTCCTAATATAACAAGTAGCAGTTGTTAGACGTATGTTTGGTAAAGCATGACGTTACATAGAGACAGCTGCAAGGGGAGGAAGGGGTTGCTGTGTTGTTATCATCCTTGTAAAAGTGGCCATGATGCACAGCAAACGTTTATGGCAATGTTGCCATCTTGCAAAAATTCACCCAACTTTATACTCAGCACCCAGTTTGTTAATGGGAAGTGGATTTGTTCAATTTGCGCAGTTCCATTTCTATTGAGTGCAATTACGGTCATATGTTTGGTCTATCCCCAGGCTTTCTCCAAGCATTCCCGTGTTTAGACGCAGGTCAGAGAGAACCAGATTCCAGGTCTGGAGCTGAGGAATCCAGCTAGATCATGAAGGTTTATATTAAGGTTTCTCTTCTAATTGATTCCATCAGTACACTTCCCTGGGGGAGGGTCCTTGTGAGACTAGCGCAGTAGCTGTTCCTTAAGTCTTTTGAACCGTATCTCTTTTGCTCAGGAGAGACGAGGGCATGTTGTTCTTCTTCACTTATGATGAAAGCCTTTTCAAAGTTTCATTCATACAGGCCATCCCACAGGTCTGAATCAAAGTTTTTCTTAAATAATGCATTTGCATATCCAAAGATCTGTGTAATTGGTTTCCTGCACAAGTTCAAAATCCAGTCACTAACATAATAATTAACTGTGTAACCTGGTCTGTGTATGGGCTCTACAAACTTGTTTCTCTTAGAAACATGGTCCCAATACTGTAGGAGACTTTCCTCATAGAGGCCGGAGGAGCGGAGCGAGAGCTGGTCAGTGAGGCGTGACTGTGGGATGTGCCCGCCTCCAGGAAGTAACATGTCCCTGGGATCTCTTTGGGAAAATTCTCTGGGAGGTCCAGCCTTGAACGAGGGACAAATGAAAAAGAGCGGTCGTCTTTTAACAGTCTGTTGAAAAGAGACGAAAATAAGAGAAGATTAAAAAAAGTAAAACAGAGGTCAAGTAAAATAACGTGAATATTAAATCAAGTTATGATCGAATAATGAGTCACACTAAAACAGTAACACCAAATAAAAAGCCTGTGAGGGCGTATACTTCCATAACTTAAGGTACTGTATACAGTATATATGAAACACATTTTTATGCAACATACAGCACAGGTACTTACTGATACGTTGTGGGACTAACATTGATACACCTGGGATGGCTTCCTGATTCAAACTTGCTGGCCAGCGTCACATTGTTTCCAAATAAGCAGTAGCGTGGCATTTTAACACCGACCACACCTGCCAGCACCGAACCTGTGTGAATACCTATCCTCAGCTGAGACAGAAAGGAAAGAAGGTGGTGGGAGAAGAAAAAAACAGAAGTGGAAGGTATGTTAAAGCAGTGAAAGGATTTCATGTGCATATCTTGGAAGCACGCATGCACTTGGCATTGAAACAGACTCTATACAGCGGTTTTACCTGAGTCTGTTTACAGTCCAAAGAATATTACTGTCCGCATCAAAGTTCAGAGCAAAGCGCCCAAACTGAACTCGTCTTGGCCTCTAAAATGAGTAAACAAACCTGCCACTGTTGCAGATGTTCATAAATTTGATTTCCCTGCTGAACCAGGCTGATGCCATTAATTCGTTTGCTGTCTACCTGCAGTACAAAGGCTATGTTGTGTGCATTGATCCGATAAATGGAAACCGTAGCGTCGTAATCATGGTTCCATATTAGTCTGGATGTTATTACCTAATCTGATATCCTGGAGAAGCAGATTTTTTGAGAGATGAAAATCTTAAAATAGCATGAGCATGAGAGGGAAATTAATCAAATAAATAATTGATTTCATCTCCACTTGGTAACAGATTCATGGCAGCAACGCGGTGTTCGTATTATAATCTGGCTGAAGCATGAATCTATAACTGGCTGGAGTGAAAGCTATCTGGCTATCGCTGCATTTCATGGTCACTCAACCAAGCATTTATTTCTACCACTCGGGGACAAGTCATTGTGGGGGTGTACATGTCTGGCTGTGCGAACAGACCCCTCCCAAATAAGCCAGTGCTACCGAGTCCTGAAGTATTTGAAGACTCTTTCTAGAATAAGGATTTTAAAACCATATTTTGACTTATTCGACACACCAGGTAAGTATTCTTTTTACCTGGTGCAAGACCGGGCTTGTTATTTTTCGATTCAGTATCGCAAACCAAATTAGAGAATCAGATATGAAAATACACAATAAAATATATCCAACAGCTTTTACAACTTTTCCTAACTTTTACAGGAAAGTCAGACTTGTTTGGTCTTTCTTTACACACACTGGAGCGCATTTTGGAAAGACCTTGGGAACTATTTTTAAAAACAACTCAGACGATCAACAGCGTAGTGAAATTGGTCCGGATACAGTGCTGCACTAAAACTTCCTTGCAATTCCTTTTGTCGCTAGTATTTGTCCACAGTCCCCCATAGTTTGCATTGAAGAAATGGAGATTATTTGTCTCCCCTTAAAAGTACAAGTGTGCCTTTTGAAACGTGTTGGTTGCAGCAGTAAGGGAGAACTTTTTTCCTGTTTCTGGTTTCAAAACCTCTCAGTGACTGTCTGTAGACAAATCTGCATCTTCTGTGCAAACTACCAAAGCAATGACCCTCTTTACAACAATTTCACCAGCAATCTCCAGCAGACTCTTGTCAGCTGGTCAGGGAATACAAATTTTTCCCTAGAGACCAGAGGTTGCCACGTGGTTGCCAGCTGAACTCTAGGGCTGTATGATGGAGGTCCTACTAACTCCTGTCTCTCGTGCTGGTTGTAACTGAAGTTCACTCTTTTGTCACATCTTTTTTGCTTGCTTGGTTTTCATCTTGTATGTTGCTTTAAATCCTGTAATATCCCTGGCTTATCCCATTGGAGCTCTTGCTGTCATGCTGATTCACATTATTGCTACAGTTAGACAGGAAACATGCGAGACAGACATACCTACATCTTTACTACAACAAGTAGATAATAATAATAATAATGGATTGGATTTATATAGCGATTTTCAGGGCACCCAAAGTGCTTTACAATGCCACTATTCATTCACACACTGGTGGAGGGAAGCTACAGTTGTAGCCACAGCTGCCCTGGGGCAGACTGACAGAAGCAAGGCTGCCATATCACACCATCGACCCCTCTGGCCAACACCAGTAGGCGGTAGGGTAAAGTGTCTTGCCCAAGGACACAACGACCAGGACAGAGAGCCCGGGGATCAAACTGGCAACCTTCCGGTTACAGATATGCTTCCCAACCCCCTGAGCCACGGTCTCTATATTTGTTTACCAATACGGTGCTGTGAACCTTGAATGTTGTGTCATTGAAACAGCGTGATTGGCTGATATGTTTTCTGGTTCTGCTGCTGATTGGCTCTTTGAAGGCTGGGAGTGGGACAACCGTGGTCTATGGTGTTGTTGGATGCTTTCATAGATTTCTATTCAAGATTCCTCATAATGTCTCTGGTGGAACCCAGTAGATTTCTAATGATCTGTTTGAGCGTCTCTTCACCTTTGTAATCAATGCCACACTGTGCATTCCAGCACAGAGCATGGTAGTCATAGCAACAACAGCCGAGTGGAGTAGTGAGAGAGAAGGAGCAAGACAGATTGAAAGACAATGGAGAGGGAGACAAATAACCCTATAATTAGATGGCAAAACCTTGACAGCAGAGGCGGAGAGACAAAGGAAATGAGAGAGACAGAAAGCACAGGAGAAAGGTGCTGCTAGGTGCAATAGTGTGACCTATTTTTGTAGCTAAACCGCTTACAGATGGCCATGTACTTGTCTGTCTCTACAACAGACACTCACACAAACAAATCTACATCCAGCGCCCACACTTCTCTTTCTTTCTCAGTCTCAAAACACAGACACTGTAAAACTCATACACCCTTCCCCTCCCTTTTCGCTGTGAGTCAGCATCCATAGCACATGGCCTTCAGTGAGCCAAAGAGCAAATGGCGCAGCAGCGCAGACGACCAATCGCGTTCTAGCCTCTGGCCAAGCTGACAGAAGCACAAAGATGGAGACAGACTGAGACACAGAGAGGAGGGAGTTGTTGTTAAAGAGTGAATATTTCTCATACAGTCATTCAGCAGTTTGTAAGTTTTACTGAGGTAAAACACATTTAAGGAAACTGCTTTAAGGCTCAGTTAGGTTTCATTTGAACATAACATCAGTCATTCTTCGTATTGTAAGGTATAGACCCTATAGCATTATCTGAAAAAAATACCTAGTCATGCAAACAGTTTTAACGAAAAACAATTGTTGGCAGGACCACTGTCTTAGACTGCATTAGCTTTGGCTAGATGTACCGAAAAAACTGGGAGCTAGGGTTAGCCAGTGTAAGCAAAAGTGCAGCAATACTTAAGCAAAGTTAAGTCAGATTTGTAATTCTGAAACAGTCAGTTAGCTGATTAGTCAATCATTAAAAAAGTCAAATGGGTCCCGCCTCCTAAACATGCTATGCAACCATCTCTTTATAGCATTGCAAAACTGAATGTCTTGGGCTTCTGATTGTTGTTGAGACAAAAGAAGCAATCTGAATGATGTTGCCATGTGCTCTGAGAAAGAAAGAAAGAAAGAAAGAAAGAAAGAAAGAAAGAAAGAAAGAAAGAAAGAAAGAAAGAAAGAAAGAAAGAAAAAACAGAAGCCTTTTTTTAGACTTTGAAACTGGAAAAAATGCCTGTTAGAGATTATTCCCTAATAGGTGACACTTAATATTAAGTGCCTAATAATTTGTACCATTTCGGTGGTCATTGACAAATTTTATAGAATAGACAAGTAGGCATGCAGGGAGGAGCGGGTTGGTATAAATCAAAAAACTGTGCATTGCTATTTTCTCTTATCATCATATCAATATATTAGAGATTAAAATATATAATTCAGAGAGAATGCCTTGTTGATGTCAGAGGTCAGGGGAGAATGGCCAGACTGCTTGAAGCTGAAGAAGGGAAGAGTAACTCAAATAACCATTCGTTCCAACCAATATATGCAGAAGACCATCTCTGAACCTTGAAGGTGTTGGACTACAGCAGCAGAAGACCACGCCAGGTGCCACCCCTGTCCACTAAGAAGAACAAACTGAAGCTACAATTTGAATGTGTTCACTAAATTTGGTGAATAGAAAATCGGAAAACCATGCCTAGTCTGATGAATCTCCACTTCTGCTGCGACATTCAGAGGGTAGAGTCAGAATTTGCCATAAACAAAATTTAAAGTGTCCCATCGCGCCTTGTATTAATGGGTTATGCTGCCAGTAGTTGTGTAATGGTACAAGTTCAACGACCTTCAACATCAAAAGAGCCATTTTATCCCCTCCTACCAAATAACAGGAGAAAAAATAAATAAATAAATAAAATATATATTTTTGTTTTCCCCAAACCTTGTCGGAACAACAGATGAGGGGCTAAGGAATAGTACCAACTGAGCATCGTTTACATGCAACAACCTGCCGGGTTGTTGCATGGAAATGTCCTATACAGGTTGCATGGACGTCCATGTCCATTTCTCAGTTCTGCAGATGCAGTCTCTGTTTGCTGGGGATAGGCCCACTAAAAAAGAATAACAACTGTTTAGTTTGAATATAAACCTGCATACAGAGAGTGTTAACACAGTGTGTTTTGAGAAGTATATTTGGTGAGAAAACCATTGAGGTTTGGGAACAGTTCCTATTAGCCGCAGCAAGCACTACATCACTCCCATCCACACCTGCTCACCTACTCATACACCCACTCATACACACAAGCACACGCATACATACAGATCGTGGCATAGACCTGTAATTGAGGCAATAATGTAGATAAAAACAACATACGGCACAATGTTTGGTTTCTATACGTGAATCTCTCTTGACATCTCCTCTGTATATGTCTCTGTGTCACTCGATCACTTGCTCAGTCTTCTCTCCATGGCTAAACATTTTCTCTCACTCCTCTCTCACAGCTCTCGTGTTAGTTTGCATAACAGTGCAGCATTGGCTGGAGCTGAGTGCACTCGCTGAACACCATTTGTCATGCTGAAGTGTTGAATATCTTTATGCCAACATAAAGTGATGAGAGATAAGGAGGAGAGCATCACAAAGCGTGCAAAACAGGGAAAGCAGAACAAGACTGCATTTCGGGATGAAGGGAAAAAAAGAAAGAGGTGAAATTAAAGAAAGGAGTTTGAGCCAGGCTGCGGAGGAGTCGGCGGGGAGATGAGGAGGCGGAGGTGAAAGATAAAGAAGGGAAGGGGAAAATAGAGAGAGAAAGTGGGAGAGCAAGAGAGCAGGCCAAAAATGCTTGGCAAGGTCTTTCTATTTTAAGATGGATGGACAATGTTAGGAGCATGCAGTACACAGAGCAGCATTCTCTCTGTTATTTAACATTTGTCCATCTTAGTCTCTCTTACACTTATGCCTGGTTTGTGGGTCTTGATGTTTATTGTTCCTCAATTTGTTAAAGTCACAAATATCCATTTTTGTCTTTTAAAAAAGAGCTAATTAATTTCATATTTTGCAAAATTGTACTAAACCAGAAGTACCCATTACTCAGTATCTCTTATTTAGGACTTTCTAAATGTTTTGGTTATTCCCAATAAGAAAAACACTGAATATCAAAGCCTCAGCCTGTAATACGATTTAATACAGCAAAGCCTGCAAAGCCACTTTGGCATCGTAAGTGTGCTGGGTGACCTTCACAGTGACTGGACTAAGGATAGTCATAAATAAATCATTCCCTTTTCCTTTTTATTCGTCTAAATTAACATGAGAGGTTGAAACTCGGTTCACTCCTTCATGACTCTTTGCTTCCCTTCCTGCTTAAAATACTGTACTCATCATTTTTCCCGCAGCTTTCCTTCTCCTCTCTCTTTGAAGCCACACACAATTTAAAGCATTTTTAAAAGTACAGTGAGACCACTGTTAAATGCAGTTCCACAAACTAGCTTTCATGATGATGTGTCAAAGCTCACAACACCAACATGATGTGGACAGTACCACTGTTACTATTTCAAGTGCAGCTGTTAAATGTGGCACTATATGGACACATTACACCTACAGGAGCTTCTCAGCCATAGAAACCCAGGCCATGAAGCACCAGGAGCACAGTTTTTAACGCTGATGTTAATGCCCGAGGAGGTTTGGATCTCCACAGCTACTGAGTCAGCAGAGTGTTGCCAACTTTTCCGCACTACACGCCTCAGCACTTGTCGACTCTGCTCTCTAACTTTACTGTTACTGTGGTTCTCGAACACTCCCACTTTGCAATAATACCACTTACAGTTGATCATGAAATATCTAAGAGAGGAGAAATTCCACGAACTGACTTGTTGCAGTGGTGGCATCCTGTTACAGTACTAGGCTCAAATTTAGTGAGCTCTTTAGAACAACCCACAATTTCACAAATGTTTGTAAAGGCGGACAGCTTGGCTACAGGCTGGATTTTATACACCTGTAAAAATGGGACTGGCAAAAAAAGACAAACTTTATAGTTAGGGCAATCCTCCCTCCCTTAGTTATGTTGCAATAGGTCCAGGCTGCTGAGGGCTTCCCATGATGCCATTTTCTTCTTCACTTAACTTTTTTCACTCACCTTTTTCTGTTTATACATCTCTCTGCATTTAATCATTCATTATTATTAATCTCTGTCTATTAATTTCTAATCCACAGCATGTCTTTGTCCGATTTTGGCAAATGAGCCTGGTTCTGCTGGAGGTTACTTCCTGTTAAAAGGGAGTTTTTCCTTCCCGCTGTCGCCAAAGCTCTTGCTGATAGGGGGGTCATATGATTGTTGGGGTTTTCTCTGTTTTCTCTTTATTATTGTAGGGTTGTCACCTATATTGTAAACCCGCCCTGAGGCAACTGTTGTTGTGATTTAGTGCTATATAAAATAATTTGAATTGAATTGACTGTAAACATCTGAATTCCAAGATTAAGAGATTAGATACTTTTGTCCATATCCTGTAGTATATTTTTCTAGCAATATAACTGTATTAAGTGTTCCTTTCACACGACAATAGAACAACAATAGGACATAAAAATGTCCATAAAATACAACAAACTTATGTGTTGGACCTGGTGTAAAAAGAAAGATAAAAAAAGAGTATTAACTGCACCAATGTCAGCTAAGCAACACTTAGGCTGTGTCTTAAATATGTTGTTGGCTTGGGTAAACCATCTTAACATATATTATTTATTGATTAGAAAACATGGAAAAATTGAGAGATAGAAAAAGTAACAAGGGAAGAATCAAGAAAAAGGAAAAGGGGAGCCTATGTTTACCTGTGTTCTTCTCTTCCTGGAACACTTTTTAGTACTAAAAATAAATGACTGCATATAGTACGCACAGTATGTTTTGTCACACATGTTGATATCCTGGGATAACAGCTGCAAAACTAGAATTAATGCAGGATTAAGAGTGTTTTTTTTCTTCACTTAAATGCACACTGCATATAAATATGCTTCTTGTTCAAGAAAGGATCTTTAAAGCATCTTTAACCAATGTGTTAATAGTGCTAACTGGCTGATGAAATTTTCAAATTAAGCATGCAGTCCAAAGCTTCACAATAGCTGGCTAATTCACGGCACTTCTAAATAAAGTATTCGGTGCTTGGCTTAAGGGTGGTAATATGCCAAGAAAATCTCTTGGCAATTAATAAATGTCACTAATGTCTTCAAAAACCGTATTCATGTTTTCAGATTTTTTCTTTCTGTTTCTGGCACTGCTAGAAAGTCTCACAAAGTCTTATTTATAATTATAACCACAGGACATAAAAGAGAAATGACTGCAAACTAAACTTGTTAAGGAAGCATTATCGTAGTGCAGAGGCAGCTCAGTGAATGGTGCACTCAAACTAAGGTTTCATCTTGTTGGAAGTGGATGAATCAGAGAAAACTGTTAAAAGGGAAATATTAGACTAATGAAGCTTATGTGAAAACAAACACTTGCACTTTGTTGCATGCAGTCATTTAGCTACTGTTATGACTGAATGCATTGTTTAAACTGCCATGGAATAACGATTGATAACCGGAGAGGATACGGTGAGATATTTGGGATTCTGATCAGCAAGTAACTGTCTGATCACACTTGGTTTGATCAGTCCACATTGTCAAGAATGTCAATATCTGGAAAGTGAAGAGATAAACAGCATCATTCGGCACCAAATTGTAACCACAACCTTACAGAAGGACTTCGGATCAGCTTAAGTTATTTTGATAACAACCAATTCAGCAGAATTTGCCCTTTAGTATGATTTGCTTTACAATTACACACACACATGAAGTTTGAAACGTAAACCTAGGTACAGGATCAACAGTAGCACAAGATTAAACTGTATATAACTTATTCAGGAGACAGCTTTCTATACAAAAAATAGATAAATAGCAGGAAAAAAAGGTTAGGGATGCAGAATAGGAGAGAATAAACAGACGCTTTCAACCCCTTTAGCAAGTTGAAATTATTATAAGGGACGCAAGATGGAAAATGAATGAAAACTCACCTTGATAGGTTTACCGTCAGGCGTCAACACTTCCTCTGAAAGCTCCATCATCTTCAGAGCCATGTGTGCAATCGGCTTTGCATGACTATCAACCTTCTTGTGAAGCCCTCCTGCCACACAGTAGGCATCACCTATTGTCTCAATCTGCAAAATGAAGAGTGGCTATGAGTACATGTAACTATGTTAAGCTAAAGCTGAAGGACTTCAATGAGTAAGGAGCCTTTACAGAGCCCGAGTGGGTGTTCCTCAGCTGTTGGACATGGTTGGCTGAAGTGACTTGTGCTGGCCCATCTCTGCCCAAAAACATTTGAGGAATGCTCACTACTTCTCTGCAGAGACCTCTCCTTGCTCTCATTCCTGATAAAATATATAAACTACAGCATATCTCTCTTGCCTTAGACAAAAAAAAGTTAAAATGTTTTTAACTCATTCACTGCCAGCCATTGGCAGTGAATGAGTTAAACCCATTGACTCATTCACTGCAATTGACGGCTATAGACGTCAATGGCAGTGAATGAGTTAATCATGATAAAATTATCAGTATTGTATAAAACCAATCAATTGTGGGTTTATTTTTATCTGTTTTCCTGGAAACCATGAACATTTTAAAACTTTTTGTACTTAACCAGGATCAACCTAAAGCTTACATTCAAGTGGAAAAAAATAATTGTTTCTACTATGGTGAATTGCTGGTAAGTGAACCTGATGATTGTCCTATATATTAACCATTGTTAATGGTTGGGAGGCAGAGATGCTTGGATCAACCTAAATCCACTCACTGGCCACTTTGTTATTTACACCAGTTCAAATCGTGAGCAAATCAGTGCATTTAGGCATGTAGACACGATTAAAACAACCTGCTGAAGTTTAAACTGAGCATCAGAGTGAGGAAGAAAGATGATGATGAAAGAAAGCGTTAAGTGTTTCAAAGACTGCTGATAGCCTCGTACACAACCATCTCCAGCTCTCAGATTTACAGAGAATGGTTTGAAAAAGAGAAAAGGCAGTTAGTTCTGGGTGAAAAAGTCTTGTTGATGTCAGAGGTAAGAGGAGAATGTTCAGACTGCTTCAAGCTGATAGGAGGGCAACAGTAACTCAAACAACCACTTGTTACAACCAAGGTCTGCAGAAGAGCATCTGTGAACATATAGCACATTAAACCTTGAAACTAATGGGCTACAGCAGCAGAAGACCACACCAGGTGCCATTCCTGTCAACTAAGAACAGGAAACTGACGCTACAGTTCAATTGGGCTCACTCACTGAAAATTGGACAGTAGAAGATTGGAAAAAGTTGCCTGGTCTGATGAGTCTCCATTTCTGCTACAACATTTGGATAACAGGGTCATCATGAAAGCATGGACCCATCCTGCCTTCTCTCAACAGTTCGGGATGCCAGTGGTGGTGCAATAGTGCCTCTTAGTACCAACTGAGTACCGTTTCACTAGCTGGGCCCACGTCCTTATTTTAGGTTTGGCAGCATTTTTTAGTAGATAAAGATGAATGGCTTAATCTAGAATTGAGCTGCGGTTTGGGGAAGGCCTAGATGGGCCTGGCAGATCCCCATGTACTAATGAGAAATGAAGAAATGAAAGAGTTGAAAAAGGGGAGGGAGGTTGGGACACGAAGAACTGGGGGGGTCATATATAGATAAGACCCAGAAGGGGCGTGTTTGGAGGTGTGGTCCTGCTCCTGAAAAGATCATTTATCTCCAATTAACCAACACAGTTTGCTCACCATGTCTATCCCTTTATGACCGCAGTGTACCCCATCTTCACATTATCATACTGATGCCATGTCACAAAGCTCAAATCATTTTAAACCAGTTTCTTGAGCACAACAATGAATTCACTGTATTCAAATGGCCTCCATCAGATCTCAATCGGTTGTTTCTGTGATGTGGTGAAACAGGAGATTCACATCAGGGTGTAGCTAACAAATCGGCAGAAACTGTGTGATGTGTACGAATACCAAACACGTCACATTTTCTGTGCTCATCATTAGTTTTTCCAATCCCCATTGATTAATGAGGATTTTACACTTAAGGGAGGTTTCACCTCTTCTCAAGTATACTGATTCTGTGTAATATCCAAACTATGACAACTGCTGCATAAACAGAAGAAGATTTAAGCCATAAAGCCAAGTATTTCCTAGTCTGCAGTAGCAGCAAGTGTAAACAGTTTAAGAACGCACGTGTCAATAAAGCAAACAAAGTGTCACTTTCATGGATGTCTCCACATGACAACACAAACTAGGTGTCATGGACACAGACTTTTAAAAAATGGCACAGAAGTATGTGTTTGTGTGTGTGTGTGTGTGTGTGTGGTGGTTGGGGAAGGGGAGTAGAGAGGCTTGGAGACAAACTGCTCTCATTAAGGCCTGCCACCGGCTAAATCATTTCGACAGTAACCATGACAATGGCGACATATGGGTGATTCAGTCTCCTCACCATGTCCTCCTGTTTCTGCTTTCTCTTTGACACACACAAGCTGACACCCTAACTCTTCCCCTGCTATACACATATACCTCGTTACATACAGTCAACTTCCCTGCCTTCACCCTCTGCATCTCACTTCGCCGTGTATCTGATATGTGTGTGACACTTCTGAGAGAGAACACAGTAACAGTGCATTTTTATGGGAAATTGTACGCTGCCGTCACGCTCACTGAGGTACCAAGGTAGAGATGAAAGATGACTGACGATGGCGATGATGGAGAGGAGCGAAGGTGGAAAAATTGAAAACAGGTAAAAAGATTGGAAAAAAAGAGGACGTGGTAACAGAAAGTAAAGATGAAAAAAGAGGAAAAGACAGCAGACTACAGTGATACAGTAACTAGGCATAAAGCCACACTGTCAGATGGACAATATTGACACATCTTTGTTAAGCTCTCACAGACTGGCCATTAATCAGTTACTTTTTCCACAACACAAGTGCACCCACACATGAGGGCACGTACACACACAGTGCACGCACACGCACTTGCACAAACACAGTGACACACCCTGAAAAGGCTGGCTCGTGTGGTAACACTCCAAAGATTCCAAGAAATGAGGGCTCTAACTTTCTGGGAAGGTTTAAATTTGGGAAAACAATCTTAATGAACTCATTTTACACAAGTACACTCATTAACCGGTAAAGATATTACATTTGCAACCAAATCAAACTGCTCCTCCCTAAATAATATTTCACAGTTTTATTATCACTACATCCTATGAAGTAGGCGGATATCTTTCGGTCTACTGACCTTATAAACATCCAGAATGCCACACTGGTAGTCGAAGCGTGTGTAAAGTTCATTCAGCATGGAGATGACCTGCATAGGCGTACACTGAGCGCACACGGCAGTAAACCCCACAATGTCTGAGAAGAGCATCGTGACGTCATCAAACTTGCGAGCGGGCACCGGCTGACCCTGCCACAGCTTCTGCGCCACATCGCCCGGAAAAATGGAATAAAGCAGGTCCACGGTTCTCCTCTTTTCCTCTTCCAGTGCCTGATGAGTCCGCTCTAATGTGGCCTGGAAGAGAAGAGCGAGAGGTTGTGCGCTTTGCTTTGAAGAGGGCACTGATGACAGAGATGCTGAGATGTGGGAGTACTGCATCAAATTTTTTAAAAATGCTGGTGGATGCAAATGTATTTATGTGTGATTGTTTTTTCTGGATTGTATGTGTCTGTATATGTTTATTTGCATCTCTGGGTAAGCTTCTTAGTGCTATACCATTGTTCAAGCAGGCAAGTTGACTCAGACATAGCTATTTATAACACTAGCCTGGGGGTGTAGTTGCAGTGAGAGTGATGCAATGAACAGACGCACAGGATTGGGTCAAGACTCAGTGACTTGCTCAAGGGTACTTTGAAAGCAAATTATGAGAGGAAGTCCCAGGAGCCACATTTTTTCCAGGCAGTATGCATTAATACAGTCAATATGGAGCTTTAAGTAGCCGGTACAGCTGAGGCACTGGATTTAATTTGTTCACTTCAGTTGTTCGCATTGTGGAAAAGCTCAAATAAATATACTGAATATTTTTGTGTAGTTTCACCAGTTTAGGCGCCATGACTTGGTCTCTGACAAACTGAACAGCAGCAAAGAACAAGGTGAGCCTCACATGAAGCGAGGCAGTCAGTGGGAAGTAGAGGAAAAAGAGAGAAGAGTAGCTTGCTGTAGACACTCACTGTGTAAGCAATGAGCCGTAACTCTCAACATTGAGTTCATACTTAGCATCAGAAGAAAAGATTGCAATGTAACAAACACATGAGTGAAATGACTATAGCTTAAGACCATACACTTTCTTATTCTTGATATATGTTGCTAGCTAGTGCTAACCCCCCCCCCCCCCCCAAGCCCAAACAGCTGGTCTGTCCTTAATCTGACCTATAAATGTGCTTCTGGATGAAGCACAAAAACACAAAACTTCACTCGTAAACCTTCATGGAAAGCCTTCCCATTAGTTAAATGGGTAAATTAGTTACTTTGCCAGAGCCTACACTGTCAACCGATTTACCTTGAGTTTATCCATTCTCTTCTTCAGGCCATCCTGAGCCTTGGCCTGCTCCCCAACCAGGATAACATCCCGGGTGGCATCATGGATGGGGATATCTGACAGGTGGAGACCTCTGCCCATCAGCTCCTCCAACTTATCCACACGGGGAGAGCCCAGAAACATCACGGAGCACGACTCGGGCACATGGATCATCTGACCCTTCAACTCCATCACCTGGCAGGGAGAAGAGTTAAAGAGGCAAACGTCTATTTACTTTTTCTTTACTTAAAGAAAGCAGGCAGACTGTGGTTTTGACATCAGCTTTGTAGCTTTAAAACGACAGATTCTTGTTATCATAACCATGTTCAATTAATACTAGTAGCAGACAAATAATGATCTACAGTACTTGTACTAATGAAACAAAAGTGACACGTTTGGATTATGACTGATAAAAGACCTACTGATGTTTTTAATATCCAGCTATTATCCAATATCAAGCCCCATTATAGTCGTCTAGATATAGCTCAAGGTCAACAGCTGTTTATTCGGTGGCTGTTTGTTGGATGTGCTCGATATTAGTTTTCAATAAAAAAAATTATATGCAATCATACAAATAATAACATAATGAGTCAAAAAATTGCAGTCTGCATCCAAATGTACATATACACAATGCTGTAACTACAACACAGATTAGAATTACAGCAACAGCAGATTACTATGATTTAGCTAACGTTTTGAATAAGATTTTGAAAGGCAAGATCAAATGTTTTATAATGTATAAATGCACGCAGACTTCTTGGGAAAGGGTCTGTAAGAACTGGATAAAGTTTATTAGCATTAGCAACAGTTACAATGTTAGTAGATCCATGGACAACAAAAACTTCAGCCAAAGAAGGCTAATACTGGTTTGGCGAAAGGTCAAAAGATGTGGTCAAGTTGGGTAAACTGTAACAAAAAAAAAAGCGACCCAATCCATAACCGGCAGCTCTACTGCCAACAATATCTGCACAGTATCAGAGAGATTTCAGTGAGGTTTTAATAGCTTCTGACATTTTGCTCACAAGCACTTACACCCAATGACAAATGTGTGCAGGACCTGCTAAATGTCCTTACCACAGGTGTGAGGAACATAAACAAAACAAGCCACCTTTTGCTCTTTGCAGACATAATGTAGAAGGGAGAGACTGAGGCGAGCATGGATGGCAGATTTACAAGGAGATAGTGAAGAAAGGCATTACCGCCCTTTTGAACATGACTCTGAGTTGTGTCATGATGCTAACTAAGTGCTAGAGGCCCTGTGGATTAGCCCCTTTTAATTTTTCTCTCTCCTGCTCAGTCCTTAACCCTGCTCCTTCCTTTTTCTTCAGTTCCTCTTCTTCATTCTCTCTTCACTCGTCTTTCGCTCCTCTCTCTCTGAACTCGTCTCTGTCTGCTCCATTCCTTCTCGCTCTCCCTCTTTCTCCATAGTGTCAGATAGATTATTCCGCCAGTGAGCACACTGCAGCCCTGTTTTATTTATAGCACAAGGCTCTCCTAGGTCTGCATAATACATACAGTCTACATCTACACACAAACATGGCATTTCCCCACACATACATCGAAGAGGGACACACTCACGCGGCCTGTGACTGTCTGTTTCTCAGAAATGCCGACAGTCATACATACAAAAATGCATGCAAACATATTTGCACATATGCAGGCTGCAACTCATAGGATCTGAATCTTGTTGTGATTCAGTTCAGATGAAAACTACTGGTTGACAGAGTTCATCGCACTGGAAAAACAGTCATGTGAGCATAACTGCTCGTACACGCCGATGCACGCGCTCAAATGCACGCAGAGAAAAAACATATGCCAACCTGAACAAATGTCATTGTGAGCTGCTGTTTCCTGAGGTTGAGCCTGGCCAAGTGGGAGGGCCTACACGTCTGACATACTAACAAGTATCTCCATGGAGACTGTGACATCAGTACAAATATACTACTCTCCGTCTTGTCGGTCTCTACGCAGCCTTTAAATGCTTTTTTTCTGACTCTTTCACATGATCAAAAAGTAACACTGATATTTTTTTCTCTTTGAAATCTGATTTGCATGAAAACACAAATTATAAATTGATCTTACAACTTATTTTAGTTCAGCTAACTGCTGATATTGGAAGCAAGGCAACATTGTTTCAATAATGACATAAGTTTGCCTTCTTTTAAGCACTTTGAAGGCTCCTAGTTGTTATTAATAAAAGTTACACAGAAAACACTGATTGTAACTCAGTTATCACGATGTCATCACGATGTCCCTCAGTGTTTCTATTTAGTGTGTATATCTTATCAGACCACTACTGTAACAGGATATGTACTATTAATTAGATAAGTATGATATATTGGTGCCCAGTATATTACAGGCCGATAAGATTGAAAATTAAATTACTGTTATTGTTCCAATAAAGGCCGATTATTGCATCTGATAACGCGGAGCACAGCTGTCGACCAGAGACATCCCTCGAAACCCTGCTGTGAGTGGAGATTTTGACCTCCTTGTTTTTCTCTCATCTCCTGTGCTCTCCATAGAGGAGGCAGGGCTGAACTCCTCACACTTAAACAAAGGGGACCATGTGTGACTTGTCACTTTATTTAAAGATGACAATACAGATTGAAAGCGATCGTTAAACAACGTTTTGGAGTAAATATACAAAACAACTTGTAGACATGTAGTGACAGTATGTCAATCAGGAGATCAAGTTTATATTCAACTGTTTTTTGAAATACGTTAGTGTGTTTCTAAATGTATGGATAGGTCCTGTTTTTATTGGGAAAATATGTATAAACATTAACATGCAATAGTTTTGAGCTACCACTCATTTCTTTATATTTTTTGGGGGGCAAACATAAAAAACATGAAAAAAATTTTAAACCATTCAGGGCTCGTCCGGGATTTGAACCCGGGACCTCTCACACCCGAAGCGAGAATCATACCCCTAGACCAACGAGCCAGCACAAACATAGATTCTGGCCCAGGATTTTTGCACATTACTGTACATCTATATAACAAATACATGTTTTGCTGGTCCCATTTTGGCATTCGTAGGATTCTGTTTCATATAATCCATTATTATGCCAAAACAGGCCACACCAAAACAATGGTTGGTTATCAGTAGAGTAGGTGACAGTACATTACAGTACAGTGTACTAGCAGCAAGACCATCATTAAAGATCAAACACTTCCAAGCTCTCATGAAAAACTAATAGGAGCATGACAGAAGCCTGAATAATGTCTAATAATAAGTCATCATTAAAAAGCCCCCACGTTAACTACATGAAGTCCAGTAATTGACAGATTAATGTGCACTGTAATGTCTGCACCGTGTCACGGCATATCAGCCCTACAAACATCCAGCAATAATTTCAAACCATCCTCCAGATCTAACATAATTTTCTGAAAGGACTGTTGTAAACATTCACAACTGTTAGTCTCCTTTTTTGTTGATTTTCAGTTTTTTCAATACTGTTTCACAAAGAAGGTTGAATTTTATTAAATAAAGAGGGTTTTTTTGTACAGTAGCTATAATTGTACTGCTGCCTCGCCACCTTGCTTTGAATGTCCGTCCCTGTCGCTCCGTCGCTCCCATTTTTTGTGTTAGTCCGCGAGAAAACTCACACACACACACACACACCCCTGGAGGCAGTCGTGCTGCCCTAGTTGTGCGCCTCTGTTTAGCTCAGCACTCTCTTCTGCTTCTGCCTGCATCCCTGTCATCATTGCACAGAGAAAGAGGAGGCGAGCAAACTGTACGGAGGTTAGAGAAAAGGAACAGTGGCTGGAAAAGAAGGCGACAGAGATACAGGGGGAAGGTTAGGAGAAATGGGTGAAAGAGAAAGAAGGAAGTGAATGGTGAAAAATAGCAATATTATAGAAATAGCTGGAAGAACAAGTGAGGAGAAAAGGTTGTGAAAAACCAGCAAATACACAATAAAGACAGAAAGAAGACAGACAACAGCAAAAAGCTCTGATCAGATTTTAGTGAGGGAGAAGCTACAGGAGGCACTGAAATGTCCTTTTTAAAATGTTGTTATAAAAGCAGAAAGTAAGGTGAGGTCAGTGTGTTCTAACCCTACTTCAGCATATTGCAGTGATTCTTGTTTGTAGCTGGCAATAAAGTCAATGTGTGTTCACCATAAGGGATCAAAACTTCTTCTGCACCTATGAGATAAGCAGTAATGCACTTTACTACTGCATGCCATACTACTGCACATATCTTATCTTTTAATTATAGTGTGCCTCACCCGTGCCTCTATCTGGCCACCCGTGCCTCAATTTTATTCCACAACTTAGACATCCACATTACTCACACTCTCATAACACATACATATAGGTGTTGACCGTCCGATTGGGATCTGGGATTTGGGGCCTCCCTGCTGCTGCGGAGCCTGGGGCGGTCTACTTGCCTCCACCCCGGGGGAAAGGGTAACATCTCCTGGGTCTAGATGCCGTTTCCCCCTCCAGGGGCGAGGGTACCTGGACCTGGGGTATAGAGTTTGTTTGGGGAATGTGATTGTGTGTACAGTGTCCATGTATGTCTATCCCTACGTTGGGTGAGTGTTAAGTATTTGTATATGTGTGCATGAGGGTGGGAATGCATGTTTGTGTCTGTGTGTGCC
>NW_005187404.1:4573693-4577195 GCF_000239375.1 Pundamilia nyererei
TTCTCACTGTCCCTCTTCCCTTCCGTTTTTCTTTTCCTTCATCTTTCTTTCTCCCTTTCCTATCCCTCAGTCATGTCTGTCCCATCTGTAACAACTGAAAATAAAATAAAATAAATAATAACAACAAAGGTTGATCAAATGGACCAATACGGCAAGGCCGTGATGATCCATTTGGCAAAGTGTGTAGTTGGTGTGTAGTTACTGGTTATTGAGTGACATCATAATGCTTTTTCTAACCTTAAAAGGTCAGAAAGATGTTTCCTTATTAAATTACACCAAGGCAAATCAAACCTACATATTATTAACAGCTTTATTACATGCTAGCAAGAACTGCCTTTCCCTTCTTCATGCTCCAACTAAAAGCCATAAGTGCATATTTGTTTTCTGGATATGTAATATTTACAATACAAGATCAGCAGCAAACAGTAGTATTCACATCTGACTATTGAAATGCACAGATTTGGGTGTCTGTGGCCATTGGCAGCAAGGGAGAGAGGGCAAAGGATAAAACAGCTCAAAGGTACTGAGAGGTAAACAGAGGCAGAAAGTGAAAGGGGGGGAGAGACCAGAGAGAAAGAGACAGGCATGGGGGAAAATTAGACGCACTCGACTTGAAAAGTGGAAGAGAGGAAGAGAGAGTGGAAGAAGGATAGCAGGAGGTGGAACAGACAGTTAATGGATTGTCTTTTGTGAGCAGACTCTGGCATGTCAACAGATTCTCATTTGCATGAACAGGCACTGAGCAGCAAAGAGTCAATGAGTCAGCCTCCCTCACCCCCTCTTTCACTCACAAACACACACGGACAAAATGCTACAAAGATCTGGCTATATTGGACAGTTCTCTTATATCAGACTCTCACAGTAAGACAAGCACACACGCGTACACACACACACACACACCCTGAACCCAGGACATCCTTGCTTTGAGATGCCAGCTGAGCTGTTATTTGGTTTTTAAGGTCTCAGATTGAGCCACTGACAGCCCACTCTTTTACAGAAGTGACTTTCACACTTCACCTCACTGGTGCCAACAAGATTTAGTGACTTTTCACAGCCCTTCAGTGACTTTTTTTTTTTTGTAAACCACCTAGAGAAAACTCTGTGTTTAGTATCGCAAATCAGAGATCTTTCTTAGAGAGCGAGGGATACCTCTTTCACCACAAGAGGAAAACTACGAGGCGTTCTGTTACTTTCTCCTGAAAGTTACATCATCATGGCCGTTATCTTCAGTCCTGTAAAGCCTGAAATGTGAAATAACTGCGGGAAAATTCTAGATTTTTGAAACTGGACCATTTAGTGAACCTTCTGACATATTTAAAGAAAATAATGTATATAAATGAACATATATGTATCATGTTCGCTACATCCATTATTTTTGTGCAATTTATTGCTTAAAAATGTTTTGTGCAATTTTTATTTAGGCTTTTCGTGGGGGACGAAATCACACTGATGATGCAGAGGTCACAAAAAGTCATGTATTAAATGTGATACACTTGGCATGACAGGGTTAACTTACTGCATGTGTAACATGGAGCGCCAATTTAGCTCGACAGGTGAGCAGGAGCCTGTGTGTTACAAGGCTGAGATGTAGCTCCTTCCCCTGCTTCCCTGTCCACTATCTAATAAAGGCAAAAAGAACTTAAAAAACATTTATTTTCAAGTTGTTGTTTTTTTTAAACTTATATGTGATTATAGGTTATAGGTGATTTGGTTAGTGAAGCAGTTCTAAAACCTCTGCTTTGCATTATGATTACTACCAAATCTCTGGGCCCCAAAATATAGCATTTGGGAGTATAGTATGTGCTCGTCCACAAAAGATTGATACGGTAGTAGGGTGGAAAACAGATCCGTCCCAAGAATCTGATGAATGTGCCTCTCCATTACTTGGATATGTAGATGTATTCATTTTAAGGCTTTATCACACAGGGACTCAATTGTCAATCTCTGTGCCAAATGTTACAAAAACACTGAAGCGCTAAATCTGTATCAATCCTTCTCTTTCTATTTTAGGTTTCTTTGTCTCAACAATCACAGGCTAAAAATATTTTTACCGTTTCCCCCTCTTCTGATGTTTTCTCCCAGTCTGTCAGTTCATTTCTTTCCTCCTTGTCGCTGCCTTTTATTAAAGTAGCAATTGTAAACATAGACAGGAAGGACACTGATTTTCAAAGCACTCTCCACCGAACAAACGGTAACGACGGTGATTTATCTCTCAGAGATCAAAGGCGGCGCTAATGTCAAGATTTTCTTTGTACTCCGACAAACAGGTGCACAAATAATGCGCACACACACAAACCTCACTGAAGAGTCCATACATATGCAGTACAGAAGCATTTGCTACGCAAGTATTACACAGCAGATTTGTCCGTTCCTTGACAAATGTTTGTTCACTTTATCATTTAGCAAGATTTCTTTGTGACTGCCCAAAAACACACCGTGTTATTAATAACTGCCAAAAATCAGCTGAACAATATAAGCTTAAGCTAATATAGACCACTTCACACATAGCGCTCACTTAGACTTCGACTGACTCATCCTAACCAGAATTTTGACTCTTTGACCCAAAGAGTCTAGGACCTTTTCTGATATAAGTAACAAAGCATCACTGCTGTGGAGGCAGATGCCATGACTCACAGATTCTGAGCTATTCACCCTGTTACTTTTAAGAGCAACAAAATATCAAAATCCAGTGCATTCAGACCTTGCCCCCAAAAATACCACCAAACCTGCCAACCTTTCTCAGACATGAGATATTTAACAGGAATCCCTTCATCAGCCTGTTAAAGTGAAGCTGTTCTATCATTCATACACCACTGATTTATTGGGATTTTTTTTTTCATATAGCCATGACTATAGTTTACGGAGAGTGGCCAGAAAAGGACAAATGTGAGCTTCATTTCTCTGGTTGATGTCAGAGGTAAGAGGCAAATGGCTAGACTGCTTTGGGCAGATAGGAAAGAAGGAGCGACTCATACAACCACACGTTTCAACCAAGGTATGCAGAACGGTTCTGTGAACTCGCAACACATTGAAACTTGAAGCAGATGAACTACAGCAGCAGAAGACCACACAGGGAACCACTTCTGTCAGCTAAGAACAATAAAATGAGGCTACAGTTCACACAACTCACCAAAAAGCAGACAACAGAAGGCTGGAAAAATATTGCCTTGTTTTGATGACTCTCCATTTCTGCTGCAACATTTGGATGATAGCATCAGGGGATATTTTCTTGGCACACTTTGTGTTCCTCAGTACCAATTGACTATCATTTAAATGCCACACCCTACCTGAGTATCAATGCTGAGCATGTCCGTCACTTCATCAACACAGTGTACCCATCCTCTGACGGTTGCTTCCAGCAGGATATGTTAGGATGCCTGGGTTGTTGACCCAGGGTTTGAGTTTATTATGTCTTTGGTCTCTTAGAGTTCTGTCTTATGGTTTATGTCTCGGTGTAATCCTTAGTTGCTATATCCCCGTGTCCAGTCAGTGTCTGTGTCTG
>NW_005187404.1:4577675-4588740 GCF_000239375.1 Pundamilia nyererei
AGCATTAAAGCTGTGTTTTGAGTTACTTTCTGTCTCCAGGGGTCCTTATCCTGCCTGCACACAGCTGTCACATAACAGGATAAAACATTGTGTCACTTAAACTGGTTTCTTGTACATGACAGAGTCTCACCACATTATTAAGACTGGGAGCATTGTCACTATGTTTCACTGTCTGACCTCTCACACAGATGTTCAAGAGAGCTCTATCTTCTATATGAAGAAAACAAAAATGCACCATACTAAATGCATATGTACTTATTCCAAATTAGAAACAAGGAATCCAAATAATCTAAGAGGTAGGGCTGGACGATATGGCCTAAAATCCATATTGCGGCATAATTTGAAGCACGTGCAGTAAGGATATATATCGTGATATATTTTCTTCTGTATAACGTATTTTCCACACTATAAGGCACACTTAAAATCGTTTAATTTTCTCAAAAATCGAGAGTGTGCTTTATGTATAAATTCTGGTTGTGCTTATTGACCTCGAATTGATTTTGGCGTGCAGAAATCTGTTAAAAAATGTTTTAGTACAACTTTGGTAAGCCGCACTGCTTGACGGATTGTCAGAGCATTACGGCTGCCGTAGTGAGAAGCTTCGTGGAGTATTCTGGGTCCAAAACTCCGTCCGTTTCAGGTCCCAAAGTCAAACTGAGAGTTTAAAACGGTCTAAATTCTTTCATCTTTAATAAAATGATCAGCGTTGCTGCTTTATCGGGTGTAACAATTAAGTTTTACATCCATGCATCCATGAAAACAGAATTTATTAAATTTAACGGAGTTACAAGTTAACAGGAAGTTAGCTTGCTAGTTTCCACCTAAACATTTCACGCCATGTTCTGACTGAGAGATTTTTGAAACGAATTAAAACGTACAGCTCTGCTACCACTTCCAAAATAATTAAGACAGAAAACTAAACAGCAGTGGTGTTTGCAGGGTTACTGAAGTTGGACTACCTGATATATAATGTTGTGCTACGTGATTGCTAGCAACACAGCTATGTTAGCATAACATTAGTACAGTGAAGCTGGAGGATGAACATCAACTTTTCTTCCACTCATTAAAAGTTAACGTGAGGGATTCTGGTGGTTAGGGACAAATGCAATCGCATAGCAGGATGCTATACACGGGCCAAACTTCAGTCAGGAGAACAACTGAGATTATTCATACACAATACAAGGTTAGTTATTAATGGTAGCCGCTGCTCTTGTGGTGTGTGCGATGCTTTCGACCAAAACAGGCGCAGCTTGATGACATCATCAACATGCACTATCACGATAGAGCGGTATAGTCAAAATCTCTGACGTTGGCCAAATTTATATCGTTTCAATCGCATATTGTTTATATCGCCCACCCCTACTAAGAGGCAGACGTAAACTCCAGTGTGAGAGAAACATGACGAAGGCGATGATGCATCGGTTAGAGGTGAGTATATAAGAGTGCACTCTGTTTGCACTCAGTGTGTTGACCACAGTGTTCGCTGCGCACAAAGACCAAGCTGACCTTTTCAGTAGGTCTCTTGCACAGCACATATCCCTGGGCGAAGAGAGGAAAGAAGTCAAACTGAAAATTCAGTGAAGGCCATCCAAACAAGCACACACATTGCACGGCACTGGAGTGAGGCCTCTTTACCTTGGCCTGTCGCCTTCACTGTCTGCCCTTTCTGGTGAAAATGTCAGCCCATCCTCTCGTTTTTTTTCTGCCTGTCTGCCCAGGTGACACAAGATTCACCGGGCAAAAATTTGGGAAAAACTATATTTGCCTGCTCTGGAAACACATATTTTAAAGTCTCTAGCAAATAGTATTTGGAGTTTGGAGATGATATATAACTTAAATTTCAGCAGTGCCAGGTTTGGTCACTGGTGACGCACACAGAAGGAAGCCTCACTGACTCTGAAGTAAACATAGATGTGCTAAAATACCTTTTTCGACCAGAGGACTGTGGATGATTTTAAACCTGATTTCACACGCAATCTTTTGCCCGTAGCACCAATCAGTAACTTATGTTTGTGCTTTGCCAACCAGATGCATCTGGCATTTTTGAAGCAATCATAGCTGCATTTTTTAATCGATAAAAACATTTTTAAAATTAATTTACTCCCCGAAGAAATGGAAGAAAATGAAAAGGCTTGGAGATAAGAAGCAGAAAAGCTTTGTGAAGGAAGAGACAGACCTCAGTAAGCAGCAGAGAAGGAGAGAGAGGTGAGAGAGAATTACAGTGAATTTTTAAGAGACACTGACAGAGAGAAGATGAAAGCTTGAGAGGAGACGCTGTAGTGGTGCTTGAGATCTGACTGTGAAGAGGTGGGATCCGACTGCTGAGGGCATGTGGAATGTGGACTTTGCGGTTCATTGTTATTGTGTGCCTCTGCATACGTGTGTCCAGGACATGAACCTGTGTAGCTGTGCAAATGAATGGATCAAGAACTAAAAATGGCCAAAGCAAGACTGACAACACTTAAACTGAACCTTCTATATATGCATCTTAGCATCTACATTGCAGCTTGCATTTTTCAGACAACAACCATGCCCAAATAAGTGCTTTATTTTAAGAAATTATTACAGTATTGAAATGTGGTAATTAAGGGCAATAGTTCTTAAAATTGTCACTCCGTGACTTTTTAAAAAAAGGACATTTTCAGTGAATTCATGAAAACTTTAGCTTTTATAATTGCAGAAAAGTCTCTGCAATGAGCTACCAGCTACCAGAACTTGCACGCCTATCATTTAGTTTCACTGGTCCAGCCCACTTAAGATCAAAGTGGCCGATGATGTAAAATGAGTATGACTTCCTTGATGTACCCACTTATCGTCTTACATAAAAGTAAAACAAATTCGATGATTTTCAATTATTTATACAGGTATTTTATTGAAATATTTACGTCAGTTTAGTTTAAAAATGAATTTTAACTGCTAGCTGCCGTGCCAGGGCAATGACTAGAGCAAACAGTGCTTAGACAAGGAGCATAACATGGTGAGATTTTAAACACATTGTGTGCCACTCACTATAGCTTCACATTGCCATTCATTTAACTTGCCACTATATATGATACATGTAGTCATTTCATTGCCCCAGCTATTGCACCCGCTACAAAGCCAATAGGTAAAGATTTCTTTCCATATCTTTCACACCATCTATATTCACCCACCCTTTTGCTCATGGTGTTGCTTTGCCTACAAGAGTAAAAATAGCATCTGTGCTTAGAATTGCCAAAACAGTCTGCCTGCATAAGTCCTGGCACTGTCTCATTAAAATCATCTCATCTCTCATCTGAACACAGAATAAGCCACCTGTTACACAAGCAACCGCTAAAAAGGACAGCAGAGGAACAGGACAAACGCATAAATATGAAAACAACCCTCCAAGTGATTTAAAATCAAACAAATATCACTTATTTACCTAAATCACAGTTTTTTCTTCATGCTCAAGCCTTTGGTTCGAGGTGGATGGGAAGAAATTTGTAGCTAAAATGATCAGAAACTAGCTTTCAGCTTCAAGGTGGATCAAAGATGTAAATATCTCATGACCTGCGGATATGGTAGATATGAACCTATAAAATGAATGCACCTCTCTGCAGCTTAAGCTCAAGACATACCTATCTCACTCACTCAATCACACAATCACACATACACTGCGCAGCACCGTGGCTGCTCTGATTAATCTCTTCTCTGTCGATTCTGTTTAGCGTCAGGGTGTTCGGTGCTATCGCTGGCGACCTGTGGAGACCATCCAATCAATAGAGAGCTGGATATAGCACACAAATCCCACTGATTAATTCTTTCTCGCAAACTGGAACCAATTCAAACCACACCTCTCCTGAACAAAATCATTACAAGCCTGTGGGCGTTGATGTGATGACGTGGAACAGAGTTCAATACAAACAAAGTGCTGCTAACACATGACTACTTTTTTGGGGGGGGGATGAAAGACAAGACAGAGAAGTTCAAATTTAGCTATACTAAATTCAGCCTTGACTTAGGACACATTAAACAAATCGGTATCTGGGGAAATTTGTAACTATAAAGACAATAAAACTGTGGCCTTCTTGCACTAATTTAGAGGAAACACTGGAAGCTTTCATGTGATACCAAGGCAGAACAAAGATTCCATTTTTTCCATGGTGCATAAAGCCCTACGCTGGGACATGACAAAGAGTGCATGCTCTTCTAATCAGGCTAAACATGGATCAGTCTGCCCAAAACTAAGCCACAGTTCACTGATCTAAAGGCAGTGCCATGCTTGTTTTAACAGTGATACAGAATGTAAGCTGTTCCAACAGCACAAGTGCATCATGCTTGTTAACAATCTCTGTGTCTGTGGCAACAAAGACAGCACATACATCTGGAATAAAATCATGGCATGGTTAGATTTTTAGGATGTGTTGATTAATACATGACAATAGTGACCTCATTACTTAAGAACTTGGAATCTGGAGTTAATCTTCCATGTAGGATAGCTTTACCTTCTCCTTGATGTCCGCTTGTGTGGTGTCAGGCCTGGTACGAATAGTAAATGGGGATGCAAGCCTCAGTAGGATGCCTTGAAATGAGGGATCCATCTTAGGTGAGACAATCTCAAAACAGTCCCTGAACGAGAGGCTCCGGTAAGTCTCTATACGAGTCTGTTTCCTCAGTCCTTCCCCAAGCTGCAGTAGCTCCATGTGAGGCCCCAGGACAAGGTGAAACGGAAAGGCACGGCAAAACGTGGCCAGGCCAATGCGCAGATCGCTGGGGTTGGTGGAGATCGAGAGGGGGGGTCGTTTACCGGTCGCCGAGGCGGCGTTGGGGAGGGAAGAGATGCAAAGAGGGCTGGTCTCCTGGATTTGGAAGGAGAGGCAAACTGTCGGAGCAGTGGTCGGGAAAGGAGAGGGAGGGGATGGGGATGAGGAGGGTGAGGCAGTGGGAGACGCGGTCGGGGTCGGGGTCGTCGAGTCACAGTCTGTGTTTTCTGCATCTTTATTGGGCAACAAGGGAGTTAGAGGGGGCACCTCTTCCACCTCCACTTGTGAATGAAAGATACGCCTGGCAACAGCTCTGATCAACCCCGGCATGACCAACCCGACAACAGGGGCAGGGTTGAAGCAATGAAGAACCAATATTTTTCCTCCTCCATTTCTTTCTGCCTGATCTCCAACTTTGTCCAATTTTCTTCTGCCTTTGTCCTCCTCACGAGGGTCCTTACACTGGAAGGAGGGGCTCTCAGATGAGGCACGGCGCCCCGTAGAGGTGCGAATGTGTTCCAAAATGGCGTCAAAGCCATTGAAGAAATCCTGGAGGTTGCCACCCACAGCCCGAAGTACACGTTCATTTTCTTCAAAGCAGAGACCAAAGAACTCCTCTCCAAAATGCTCTCGCAGCTCACAGAATGGTACTCCTGGGACAGGGGGATGAGAAACACCAGTGTCAGCCATGCTGTATTGCACTCTTCTGAGGATGTAAACATAGTTTTGATATCATAGACAGTGAACTAAACAGCTAAACTATCAACATATTGGAGAAGATACTCTCCTGTTTTTGAAGAAGAAATATGCACTTTAATGTTTTGATGCCTACACGAGTATGATTTTCTGTTACAGCGGCAATTTATATAAAACCCAACATTATCTTTACTCCATGGTATGTTTAGACAGAGATTCAAATCCAGCAGAAAAAATCATTTCAGGGATATCGAGCAGAGAAAATCAGTGTTTTGAGTAATCAAACATCAAAGCTGTGCTAAAATAATTAATACAGATAAAATAAAATAAACATGTCGGGTGCTTGTTGAGTGACAGAAAAAAAATGGGATTAAAAGATTAGAAAAAAGTCAAAGCGACATTTGACGTAAATAAAACCTCAAAACAGGATAAAACTGTAAAAAAATAAATAAATAAATACGGAAGAAAATCCACAGAATTTGTGAAGTATAATTAAAGACATCAAAAGGTCCGACTAAACAGGCTCACAGAAAAACAAAACTGCAAACAGCACAGTCAGTGAATCCAGATTAGAGATTAATATAGTCTTCTGACGTCACAGAAGAAATTTTGGTACTCTTGTGCCTGAGAGTATATGCAGTTGTCCAAGCAAAAGCCAAATCCTCTGTAGGCCTCAGTGTTTCGCTTTATGTGACACAACTGCGTAATCTAAACACTAATTAGTTCTCCTTTACTTGTTTTTTGTTCGCTTTTTTGTACATGTCCTTGGCTGTCCTTGAAAAGCTCTATAAATAAAATGTATTATTATTATTATTAAGATGAACCATGATACAGGTATCAGTTATTTATCAGCTGATTTGTACTCTTCTTCCAACAGTCATGCGCTCAGGATGATGACCAAAAGAATGAAAACCCAGATAAAAGAGGCCTAAATGGGGTTTTGTAAATGTTTCCTTTAAAAAAATGGAGCACCTTAGTGAAACGCCATTAGTGATCTATGGGGAAAGAAAGCTAATGATGGATGATGCCTTAGCTTAGCTCCAGTTTTTCTATTAGGAGCATTATAAAATTACTGCCAGTTTTGCTGGGAAAGGAGAGGCATGGTGAGGACAAAAGTTTGAGTATAGACTATATGGATGTCACAGCTGGAGACCACAGCAGAGTACATTTTTGACCAAGAACTACATAAAACTTGGATTGATTTGATTACAGAATCCATTTCCCTCCAACTGAAGAGTTGAATCAGCCCAAAGTTTAGAAATCATTCCTCAAATATCCTTGAGTTGATGTCTCTGACTTCAGCTTTTATTCTCACTGAAAATCGTTGGCAGCACAGAAACCAAAGAGTATTAATGAGCTGGATGCTTTTATCAGAAAGTGGCATAAAAATAATGCATGAATGCGTTCTTACTCATTACAGAAATTAAAGGATATGGTGGTTAGCACTGTTGTCTAACACCAAGAAGGTCCTGAGTTCGATTCCACCACCTGTGTTGAGTTTGCAGGTTCTCCCCTTGTTTGTGTGGGTTCTCTCTGGGTACTCTAGATTCCCACAGTCCAAAGACATGCAGTTAGTGAGGTTAGGTCAACTGGTAATTCTAAGGGTAGGATGCGAGAAGGATTACTTTTTACTGCTATCGCTAGAGTCAACGTTATGAACATAGTGGTGGTAATGGTTAAAACACTGCTTTGAATTGGACCCATGCAGAGTGTACAGATAGCTTCTAAAGCCAGTGAACACATAATAGCTATATACTGTCACCACGGGGCAGTGTCTGAAATAAGCAGTCTTTAAGCTAAACTGAGTGCAAAAAACATTGAAATGTGTCCACTACGAGCAAAGTCTTTGCTTTTTATGCTACTTTTTTCCACTGTCACTTTCTTTCCTGTTAAGGCTCATTTTTTTTAGCCAATAAGCATTCGACCTATGCACAGCGTCATCCACGTTGAGCGAAGTGTCACTGGGTTGTTTTTTTTTTGGAAGACTGCATGCTAGCACATTTGCATAGGCAAACACCTTCCCAAAACAGACTTAAACGCCATACTGTAACACCGGCTTACCGAGAAAATGCAGAAAATCAGAACATTAACATTTTTTTTAAAAAGACTCAAAGGACGTACGAGACTGTAGATGGAGGCAGGAAGAGATCTTAGATGTAACAGAGGGAAGAAGAAGCTGTACTGAGTGACTCACCAGGACAGTGTGCGTGCGTGTGTGCATGTGCGTGTGTGTGTGTGTGTTTGATGCTGGGCATTGGAGACAGTAGAAGCCCCCATAGTGAGTCATACAGTGTGTGGTGGTGTGTGTTTGCTTATCCTTGTAAATAGTTGTATATTTGCGACTGCATGCACACTACCCATGATACCGCATCTCCTTTAAAAGGCTTAGAAGTGTCTACAATGTATTTTCCAAGTCAAGCCTCTGGGGGATGGTTCTGTGTATGTACATGCACAAATAACTATGTTAATATTGAAGGACATGCAAATGGGGAGGGAAAAAACACAAAGGCAGGATCTGTGGCAAACACACTCCCATCTACCTTTATCTCATATACTTACCCAGTATGGTGGCCATGTATTGGAGGATTTGTAGAACATCCTCCTCTGAACCAGAATTCTCTAGAAATGGACATTTCTCCTCTCGTCTCTCCCCTCCAACTTCCTGACACCTGTAAAGGAAACAAACCAAACACATAAGTTATGGTGGTTCATCATGAATGGTCTCTGCGATGAGAAATTACATTTGCACTATTTTGGAAGGTTTAGGAGTGTGTTTATAGGAATTTTTGACCATTCTTCCAGAAGCACATTTGTGAAGTCACACACTGATATTCGACGAGAAAGTCTGGCTCGCAGTCTCCACTCCATCAAGTTCTTCCACACCATACTCACTCATCCATGTCTTAATGGACCTTGTTTTGTGCACTGGTGTGCAGTCATGTTGGAAAAGGAAGGGGTCATCCCTGAACTGTTCCTACAAAGTTGGGAACATTAAATTGTCTGAAATATTTTGGTATTCTGAAGCAATAAGAATTCTTTTCACTGGAACTAAGGGGCCGAGCCCAACTCCTGAAAAGCAACCCCACAGCATAATCCTTCTCCAACAAACTTTACACTTGGCAGAGACACTAGCTGATTGGCTCGGGACTTTCAATGGTAATTGAGTACATATGTTTTTTAGCATTTTCTGTGACCTGATGCATACCCTGCACACGCTCATATTTGCTGATCACTTAGCAGAGCCAGCAGAAGCAGATGGACAACAGAGAGGCATGGAAAAATGCTCAAGGTCACCTCAACAATGCAAATAAGGAATGTTTTTATTTGTCTCCTTGTCAGACAGTTCAGAGGCCTTTTGCTCGCAAGCTTATTCCCTAATCTTTATGCCACAATTACATGCACTGTGATGCTCCAAAATTAGAGGCAAGATGAGTATTACTTGTGGGAATTCTGGTAATTACTTAATGAAGTACATTAATTGAAGCAAGAAAATACCGAGCGACAACAACTGAGGCCAAAGTGTGAAAAGCAGAGTGGTCAGGAAAGTTAAAGAAAATAACAGTAGAAGTCCAGGTCACAGACCAGGGTCTGTATCAGTATGCAGTGTATGCTTCGTGAACAATGCTTACTTGTGTTACGCCCGACTGAAGCCTCTCTACTGTGTCTTACAGTTTTGACAGGGCAGGATGGCGAGAGAGCCCGAGACAAGAGGTGAAGGAGTGTGTGTCTATATATGTATGTGTGCGTGTGTTTGTCTGTCTCGCTTGTATTAGTGTGGCAGAAACAGAGGAAGAGAAGACAGCGGGGAGAACGGGAGATAGCAGAGACACGAGGAAGGTTCACAGGTTCTGAACAGGTGTGCGTATGAACATGTGTGACAGTGAGCCAAGTGAGAAAAACAAGGAAAAAAGAGAGAGAATGAGCGGCGGGGATACGGAGACAAGACAGCAGAAAGACAGCAAGTGACAGAAGAAATTTCCCGGCACCGGAGGCCAATAAAAGAGAGAAAGAGAGACTGACTGCAAGCCAGCCTTACCTGATCTCCTGTTGTCTGTAGAACTGTAGAGTCCGCTGTAGAGCTTCCTGAACAGTCTGCGTCTGCAAGCAGAAGTGAAAAATATTAGAAAAGCTTTTTTTTTTCTCCTCATTTGAATGATTTTTTTTATGATAAATGGCATGGCCCTTTAACTTCACACTCTAATTTACCAAACTCCAAATTTTAACCAATAAAAATCTGTTCACGATTCATTGCTGATCTTTCAGTTGGTATTACACCTCAGCTTGAAAACATGTGTGTAGATATGGACACATTTTAACATTTTTCATTTCCTTAACCAATTCTCCAGCTGTGCCAGCTGTCAGAGGATGACATGTGCCTCAGTTTATACTTTATTTAGAATCACCAGCATGTCTTTGGTCTGTGGCCGTGTGGTTTTTCAGGGACACACGGACATTGATGCAAAAGTTTGACTAATTGTAAAATCCAATTGCATTTTGTTTTTGAAATCCATTGCTCTGATAGGATCGCACTAATTTTGCTTATTAAAAGGCACAATAAGACGGCAAGATGATAAAATAACCAGGTAGTTTAAAAATAAATAAATAATAATAATATTTCAATAAAATTCTTAGTAGAGAGCCTGTTAAAAAATAGTCCACAGAGTCAGCTAAACAGGGTTGTGATGGTAAACTGTTTCACAGCCTTGGTGCCACAGACTGAAAGGCGCTGTCCCCCTGGTCTTTAGTCGTGTACGAGGAAGAACAAATAACAGATTCCGTGAATGAAGACAGCGAGCAGCAGCGTATTTTGTAAGAAACTGAGATATATGATCTGGAGCCTGACCTGTACATTAGCACAGGAATTTTAAAACAAATAGGAGTGTCATGAGCTTGCTTGCTAGAATGTGTTAACAATCTGGCCGACCTAACAAAGACCTAATGAAATCACATTTCACTGATTCTATCCATCCATCCTCTTATCAGCTTATCCAGCCGGGGTTAGGCAGGGTCGGTATCTATTCCAGCTGACACCAGGGCAAGGGTACATCCTGGACAGCTCAACAATAATTTCAGTCCTTTTTCTTCTTCTTCTTCTACTTCTTCTTCTTTTGTACAATGCATTTTCAAAACATGATCCAGTCTGATATAAAAAATCCAATCAGATTACTTGTGATCAAGTCAGCCTTGATGTGTAACTGTAGCCAAGATAGATTAATATGTAACAGGCTTTGTTTCCACTCAAGACCTTTTGCCATGTCACAGTACAGCACAGGTGTGAATAACTAGCCTCCATCCAAACGGATTTTTTCTACTCCCTTTTATATTGTTATCATCCAAATGTCAAAAAAAAAAAAAACCCAAAACAATATTGTTAAATAAAAATGTCAAAATGACCATAAGACAATGAGATTAACTGTTCGTGTGCATGTGTGTACAGCTGCCGTGTTTTGCGTTACTGACAGCCTAAGCTTGAGAGGGCGGGTCCAATGTGATTATCTGTGGTACAGCTGAAATACAAGGCTGTAGTGACAATACTAGAACACAGTGTGCCAGCTGGAGAGGTCATTCTGAGGCCTCCACCCACTCCGGACAGTGTGTGTGTGTGTGTGTGTGTGTGTGTGTGTGTGTGTGTGTGTGTGTGTGTG
>NW_005187404.1:4588760-4628911 GCF_000239375.1 Pundamilia nyererei
GTGTGTGTGTCTTGCAGACAGAGAGGGAATGACAAACATAAAGGCTAGTGAGTTGTGAACATGCAGCACAAAAAACATGAGAAATGATGAGAAGTAGTCAGGGAACCAAGCTGTGTGTGCGTCATCAGGCGTTTTAAAAGGTGAACGCAGTTAGACGTCATATTGTAGCTAACCTGCATGTTAGCTGCTTAAAAAACACCTGATGACACAAACACGTTTTGTCACTTTTTAGCACCAGTTGGCCACAGATCAGCCAAACAGCATGAGCACAACTCCCAGATATAAACACACCCAATGGGCTGTACTTTTCAAAAAGCAATAGTGAAGAAAAACAACATACTTTCACTGTGTATTCATACAAAGCTTCTATATACAGCATAGTTGTGTATGTATATGTGTTTTTTGTCATGTCTTCCTCTCGTCATCGCCAACTGGTCACGGCAGACGGCTGCCCCTCCCTCAGCCAGATTCTGTTGGAGGGTCTTCCTGTTAAAAGGGAATTTTTCCTTCCCACTGTCACCAATTTCTTGCTCAAATGGTTGGGATTTACCTCACAACATAAAGCGCCTTGGACCAACAGCTCTTTTTATTTGGCGCTATATAAATAAAGTTGAACTGAATTAAATGTACGTACAGAACAGAACGAGTGTTTTCTCATGACAGCCTGACTCCTTTAAATGCATCTTTCATGAAGCTATTCACTGGCCACATTACATTATAATAATACTTACTGTAAACCTGGCCAAACACACAGGCACACACTGGTATCAGCCCTAAATGTGCAAACCTACTGTACACACTCATGATCATTAGTCTACATTGTTGCATCCCTGGCCTGTTTACTGTACACACATTAATCTCATTCAGTTACACAAAGGTGCTGAGATAGTAGGATTTGGTAAGCGTCGAGTTACCAAATCAAGATGCCCAACTTGTTGCTGTGGGTTATTTAAACTCTCAGCTGGGAGCAACAGAACGATACTGAATGGGTGATAATGAACATGTTAAATTGCATACTATATAAAATGAATACCAATCGTTGCATTTTATCTGGATTTTAAGGCTCTCTCTGAGAACAGTTCAGCAGTTAATGTGACTATAAAGCGCGATAAGCGTAATGCAGCCAGTGTCACAGACACGACAGTGGAGTGAATATTTGATGACATCTAGCTGCTTCCTCTACAAAGGTTGAACACACTCATTGTAAATCACTTTAGAAAACCGTGTCTGACAAACGGATGGAAAGCAAAAACAAAACAGGTTTGAAAATTGTCACTACAAAGGTCGACCTACGCTTTGCACAGAGGTTTGTTCGGATACGGTTGCGCATCTGTTTGTTTTGAACTGTCCTGTTTTCTTCTACACTTTCACATTTCAAACCAGCCTCTGGACATGAGTCGAATAAAGCAGCCAATTTTCCCAACACGGAGGTCTGCACAATGCATGGTTGACATTTGGGAGTTGTGTGTGTGTGTGTGTGTGTCAACTCGTCTGCAGGCCTCCTCCAGCCTGCATTTAACCACAACACTCTTCTCTAAGACGGCTCGTGGAGATTTTTCTTGTATATTTAAGGGAAACAAAATCTCAGCTTGCAGAGGTGAGGTAAACTCTGGTCACTTGGGGACAGCTATGCAGGAATAAAAGTCAATCCAAAGGAAAGCATCCAGTGTAAGGCCTTTAATAAGTCAGTAACAACCTTCAGCCTTGATTACTCACAGGCCCATTAGCTGTTAAAATACTGTTATATGTCACAATTGCAGCTACTCAGATCCAGTTTCAGTAAAAAAAAATGTATCTGAACAAACAGAGTTCATGACTTGTGCTTTTTTGTATACTTGGTACCTTTGTGTGTGTGTCTGTGTGATATCCCCTTTAGAACAGCTCCCACTCCTGTGCTATGCATGGTCATTTGGGTTGAGGAACCATGCTCTGCTTGTAGGTGGTGCTGTCAGCTAACACGTCTGCTAAACCTGTCTGCCTTAGCTGCTAGAGCTAAGGAGGAAATGTTCATCTTCTAAAAAATGTAATTTAACAGTACAAAAAACAACAGTTTTAATGAAATAACAGCTGCATCTGATGTGATTATTGATTGTTTGGATTGTGATAGACTGTGTGGAATAGGAAATTGTGCTAATACTGACATGACAGCATCATACAGGTATTGCAGGTTGCATATCCATGAGGTTCCACCACACCCCAAAAGTGCTCTGTTGGATTGAGATCTGATGGCTGTGGAGCTCATTTAAGTACACTGAAGTCACTGTAGTGTTCAAGAAACCAGTATGAGATTAAGTGCATTGTGACATGATGCTCAGCTGGTACTGTGGCAAGAAACCCAAAATTACACCACCACCAGATGCAAGACAAGATGGATTCATACTTTTATCTTGTTTGCACCAAATTCTGACCCTTCATCTTTCATCCCTATTCTAATGCTCAGATTGAACTTCAGCAGGTCGTCTTGACCGTGTCTACATGCCTAAATGCGCTGATTTACCGCCACACGATTGGCTTAGATATCTGCACAAATGAGCAGTTAACCTCTTAAGCACCCACACACCCAAAGATGGGAGCAAAAGGGAGGAGATTGCGGAGATCAGAAAACTGCTGGAGGCTTAACAGCTTAAAGCAGTGTGTCTAATAAAGTGGCCAGTAAGTTTATTTATTAAAACATGAAGATTCCTCCACCAATTTGAATTAGCAGAGTCAGTACTTCATGACTCCTCATACAATATAAATGTGGGTAAAGTCACCAGAAGGTGACAAACTCATTGTGAAGAAATCCACAGGGGAGAAGATGACAGACAGCAGCAGGAAGGTAATCCTATAATTAATTAATTATGTAACAGGTAATCGATATTTGTAAGCAGTGTAGCTTCCAGCAACACTGATCTACTCTTTAAGGATTTACACTCTAGGACGTACTCTAGAGTTTCACTTTTTTCATATCTGTGACCAACACTCAGGGCTGATCAGCATTACAGGTCACAAAGCTAATGGCCACCCTTCATGTGTGTACACAAAACTAAGCGCACAAGAAACAGGCAGAGCATTTGACCACATGTAATTGTGGGTGAGCACGGATGTATCTGTGTGTGTTATTTCTTCTAGGTCAGTGTGAAGACAACCACAGAGAGCACGCTCTGTTCCGTCGGTCACGGTCCAGTGCAATCAGTAGTCGACACTGCTTCTGCACGCACCCATTGTGTGCTTGAGCAGAGTTTGTGTGAGAGGGAGAACAAAAAAGATAATAAACAACGTGTTGTTTGATCAGTCAGTGAGTTAATTTGCATATGTATGTCGCTACTTACGGCTCCATTTTAATCCCTCCCCATTCCTGTTTCTATCCCTCCCTACATTTACATAGTAAAGAAACATGATAAGGAGACGTTTACGCCACGGCTTTTTGGCAGAGCTGCTCTAACACACAAATGCCCATCAGACCTTGGACATTTTCCCTTTTTCTGTGATCAAAGCACATCATAATGACCCGTAAGGATGCCAAACTGTTGCATATTATTGCAAAAAAAAACACATACATGCATGTAGACACACACACACAGTTCCAGAGTCATCCACATGTACAGTAAATGCTGGATATTACCATCATTGAGTGTTGTACTAATCAGTCTTTAAGTGTTCCCTCTTCCCTATTTTTTCATAGATCTATTAAAGATCAGGGCCAGTAAGAGCTGCAGCTGAGAGTTGAAGCTGGCTCTCACTGGTCCTCTCCAATATACACCAACTTCAGTTTTTTTCAGCTATGCTATTGAATATTGTTATTTTGCGAGGTTATGCCTGGCCATTGAACAAAAAAGAAAAGAAAAGCAGACAATCGCTGCTCTTCTGCATCGATTTCACCACAACATCTATTTCTCGCAGGAATGGGAGCACGAGAGCTGAGTGTTTGCAATTTGGAGAAACCTATTCCCGCAACCAACCGTAGCCTGATGAAAACACAGGAGTGCTCTTGCTCCGTGGAGTACACACAGATCTTGTAACCATATGAGAGCAGATTAGAAGCAAAGACTGTTATGTATTGTATACCTAATGGTCATCTATTCAGCTATTATACTTATCTCTGTCCAAGTGGAACAAGATGTTACCGCTGCGATGACGAAGCATCCCAGCGGTAACATCTGATAAAGCTTTATTCTTCATTAGTCCCCCAACAGACCACAAACAAGACAAGACTATACAGTGCCGCTGCCTTCATTTTCACCATTTCAGGCCATTTTGACTGTCAAGAAAAAAAAATCCCCATTACATCCATGTCTTTGATCCCTAAAATCTACTCAGGGATAAAAGGAACAAGGACTGTGAAGTTTAAGGTATTTTTTTTTAAATAAAAACACTGAACCTAGTGCCGGTACCAAAGGGAATCAAGCATAGGCTGTATATAAACAATGGACAACGCCACTGACATTTGTGGACTTACATTTTGATGATTTGAGTTGACCTCATCACCATCACAACTCCCATGATCATCATTGGGAGACACAATAATCGATAGACAGCCACACCATGATGCATGTATTCTGTATACCCAGGGGTAAACATACAGAATACACGCATCATTGCTATTCTGTATTTTACTGTTAAGCCCAACAACCTCAACAGCCTCCAGTTCAATCTCGGGCTCAGCCCTGACTGCTACTCTAAGCTGGTCAGTTGTAAGCAATATCAAATTTTGATTTTGACTCACATCTCAAAGCTTATCCAGTCCACATTCTTACATCTAAGATCCGCCTTCAGCTGGTCTGCTTTTCACTTCTCTTTATGCTTCTCTTCACTGGGTTCCATTAAAGCTCAGAATCTGTGTTAAAACTTTATCAATAACTATTAAAGTCCTACATGGCCATGCTCCTGCTGCTATATAGCAGGCCTACTGAGCCTGGCTTCTCTGATCATTCAATCGGGACCTCTTAACTGTTACACACTCCATTTTAAAACCAGAGGCGATCGCACTTTTTAGATTGCAACACCTAAAATTTTGGATCAGCCATCCTCAGCCCTGAATGCTGAAAACTGCTGAAAATTCATTTTTATAAATTGCCTTTTCCTTAATTTTTATATTTGGCTTTGGTTTGATTCTAATACGTGCATGGAAGTATGCATGTGGGACTAGAAGTATGACCTTATGTTTGACTGTATGCTGGGAACTGAAAACTTATCTTTAATGTGTGGTTTTATCCAAACATTGCAGCACTTTGTAATTGTGTGTTTTAAAAAGTGCTGTAAACATAAGTAATGTAGAATGAACATCACGCAGTATTCACTAAGACTTAAGTAAGTGAAGCTATAAACTCGTTAAGGAAGTGTTTACTGAGGTGCTAAATTACGACACGAGGAGTCGTCTTTAGTCTTGGACACGTTTGTTTTTGCAAAACAGATGAGTCACGGTTTGCTGGTTATTAGCAAAAAAACAACAACACAAGTTTAACACAATTGTGCATTAGAGCATATCAGGACCTGGAAGTTAATTCCATATTTTACACACAGTCTATGGAGTCAATGTGGCACTCCATTTATCCATCCATCTTCTTTGGTTTATTCAAGTCACAGTCATGGGGGTGCTGGAGCCGAGCCCAGCTGTCATAGGGTGAGAGGCAAAGTAGACCCTGGACATGTCTCCGGCCTGTCTCAAGTCTCAGCAACACACTTTGTGGCTCAAAGTCTTCAGCTTGTGTCTGATTTACTTCCCACTCATGTTAAACCATGGCCAAACTATCACAAACTACTCAGGTTCATAATCTTTTAGATTTTCAGCATGAAATTGCAAAGTCACAAACCAATGACCAAATACTCAGGATAGATACATATTTCACTCACAACAGAGCAAGAAGACTACTCTTGTGCTGATTTTGTCATTTTTAGAGTTGGGCAATGTCTACTGAACTCCTTCATGACAACATTTACAGTTCAATATCCTAAACAGGCATCAGGATGTAACGACAGACTACTTGCAATAAACGCACTATAGTATTTTTTAATTATTTTTATGCACCTAAACTAACAGATGTTTTTACTGAAGCACTGTGGCTAAATAAGCTTCTTTTATACTTGAGCAAATCAGGTACAAAGAGACATTCACAACAGTCATCCTATTCCTCGATTTGTTGTTTTATTCCCCAGTTTATTCGTAGCATGCACATTTTTCTGGTGCTTACAAATATCTCTAGGAAATATCTTCTCTGTCCAGAAAGAAGTTTGGAATAGGCGAGTGCTTAAACCCAGTTTTAAGGCACCAAAAAGCAACATTATGGTGACACTGATAATATACAAATACCTTAATATCATAAGTATTGGAGATTGTGGTATAATTTATTTAAAAGCTGATGTCCTGTCCCCAACTGGTACTTTTGTTTTACCCACATCTGTCTGTCCATCTGTTTACTTATTTTCTATTGTTGAGTAACTACAGAACAACAGATGCAATCAAATCCCAAACCGATGTACCATCGCGAGGGACAGTGCAATAGCAGATTCCCTAATAACACGCCATCCATCACAATCGCACTCAGTTCTAATAGCGGTTTTATTGTATTACAGCCTGTCACACAACTGAGACACGCAGACACAGCAGCAGGCTCATTCGCCACACTCCCAGCATCCTCGCATACACACAGACGAGCCATGGGCATCGCTCTCTCTGTCTCTCTCTAACTCACAACAACATATTTATTATATAATCAGCCAGATGATTCAGGCTATCAGAGGTGAAGGATGAAAAGAGGCTTTTTTCGTAGACAGCACAGCACACATCCTATCATGATGTAAGAAAAGACATTGTCTGGGTTTTTGGGAGTAACACACTAATGTGGAGAGGCTTGAATGTTGTTGTTGGGTTGTTTTTGTTCCTTCTGAACTTTGGAGACATCTCTGAGCAGTGAAATAAATGCATCAGGATATTTGAGCCTGCTGGTTTTAAATTACAGGTTTCATCTTCAGGAGACCTGATTTGGTCAGTAATTGACCTAATTGTATGACAAACAAGGCGTTTTTTAATGATTTAGAAGAATACTTTATCGTTTACACAAATTCACACACACTTTAAGTCCCTGATGTGACCAATATTCTGACAGCAGGAGGCAAAATGCACCTGAATCACCGCAACTTTCTTTAGAAACATGTTAAAGACAATTGATGAGGTCACAGTGAAGCTTTTTCACACTTGTTTGAAATCCTACCGTGGGTGAGGTCAGCCGCCTCAGGCTCTCCCCCAGCGAGTCGAGGTTCACCCTTCTCCTCCTGGTGACCCTCTTGTGGGGTCCGCCGGGTGCTTGCTCCTCACCCGCCGGGAACACGGTCCTCTCGGCGGGGCTGCGGCCGTTCCAGAGCACCGCTCTGTGGGAGGAGGGGAAGGAAGAGAAGGGGCACCCTCGGATCTCCTCCGCCGGCTCCAACCCGCCGTCCCCTCCGTCTCCCCCGGGGCTTTCGAGCCCACAGTCCGAGCCCACCGAGCTGCTGAACGACTCCGAGGAGATCTTGCGCGACGACGAGGACATGGTGGTGGTTGCGCTGCTGAGAAGAAGAGGAGGAGGAGGAGGATGGTGATGATGATAACAGTGGCGGTGTTAAGGATGAGGATGATGCTACAGTCGGCTCCGTACCACGTCCACCTGTACACCGGGGAGTCATCAGATAGTGGGGGGAGGGAGGGCTGGCTGGTTGAGAGGAAAGGCTTGTGTGTATATGTGTGATTATGCGCGCATGCTGTGTCGGTGTGCGGGTGAGATAATGTCCAGTCCTGCCCGTGTCTGTGTATGCATATGAGACGCGTCTGCCTGCGTGTGAGACGCGGGGAAAGAGAGAGAGAGGAGAGGGTGAGGTCGACTGAGAGCGAGAGCACTAACGGCACGCAAGCATTTATGAAGGGGGAGGGTATCACCTCTTTAAAACCGTCCTCCGTTACCCCCCTAAAAAACGTCCTCCTCGCCGCTCCCCCGGGTGGCCAAACACTCCAGCGGATGCTTCCGATTAAAAATGAGGAGCGGAAGAATTCATCACGCCCGGCAACAGTGTTTATTTTTAATAAAAGACGCAACTATTTTGAAGGACATGTCCCCCTAATTGCCGAAACTGCAGAGCATAACGCGCTGGTCCACCGATGATCCAAACACATGGTAATTATTCCTCTTGCACGCTGGAGAATTTAACAGCATCAGAAAAAAAATGTAACGTATCTTCCTTTTTTTTTCTCCTCACGCTGCCCAGAAATCCCCAAAGTCACCGCAGATGTGAGATGCGTCTGCTTCCCTCTCTCTCCTCCTCCTCCTCCTGCTCTTAGTCCTCTGCGACAGCGGTTCTCTTGTCGGTCCTCCAGCTGCTAACCGCAGTCCGGGCATTCCTCCATCTTTTTATTTCCGCTCCTTCACGGCAGCTCCTCGGCCCTTTTTTGTTGCTTTAAGAAGTGGCCGGGGTAGAGGTGAGCTAGAAAGGTAAAAGCGCGCGCGAGAGTGAGCGCGAAAGGTGAGCCAGCAGTAGCAGCACGCGCCAGTGGTGCTTCTAATCTGCGAAGCACGCGCTGTGAAGTACGCGTCAACGCGCTACTCTGCGCTGGAAAACAAACCAGAGCCAATCGATAGACAGACGGAGTTGGGCAATGTCATAGTCTGTGTACTTTAGTTTATTTTTGTATTACATTTTTTATTTTGTATTTATTATTACTTTTATTTATTGTTTATTATTATGTCTTTCGTATTAGGAATTAGAGCCATTTTCATACATAACCCCCCCCCCCCCACACACACACACACACACAGACACACACACACGCACACAGACACACACAGACGCACACATACACACACACACACACACAGACACACACACTCACGCAGACATTGGACAAAAGTAATTGGACAATGACAAACTGACATAACTGAAGAGCAGTTAACTAGTCAGTAGGTTGCTGGTTCGCTTCCTGACTGCTCAAGCCTTCATGGGATGTTAGATAGACGCACTGAAAGCAGTGCTTGTGTGAAGGAGTTATGTTGTATAAAGTGCTCGGGAAAAGCGTTAAATGAAAAGGCGCCAAGTGAGGGCTGTTCCCTAAAATAGCTAGCAAAAGTAGCTCCTAAGATTATAAAGGGACCTGGGCTTCCATTTCAGTGAGTGTGGGAAGCACATCTCCCATGAAGGATATACTACCAATGCTGAATGCACCGGATAGTCTTCATTAAACTTTAAATGTTTATTAATACAGAATCAGTATTGATCATTTTTGATTCCAACACTGCCATTTTCACTTTCAATAAAATAGATTAAAATCACTGTGGTTGTGTGTTTTCAGATCTTAAGTAAAAAGTGACGTTACCTTGGATGAAAGCAGATGTTTTCTCCAAAAACAAAAAGCAAAAAACATGCTCTCTGAAACAGTAATTAAAGACGAATCAACTATTCATTCATTTCAAATATGCTATTCATACATTCTCAATTGATCTGTAGTTCAAAATGTGTTGTAGACTCTACTGTGAATGTGTGTAATATGAACACCATGTAAAGTATTAAAGACAATTTTTGTTTAAAATCATGTTAGTTTGTCCATTTACTTTTGAGCAACCGGAAAAGGGGTGAAATATAAAAATGGCTGTAATTAGTACACAGTGAATGCAATACTTTTAAATTAAATGAATTAAAGATGGAAGTCTCCATACTGTCATTAACATGGTTTCATAATTGTGAAATCTTGGCAGACAACAGTCTGCTCCTCAATTAACTAACAGGAAATGGCACTCGAGCAGCATCAGATTGTAATCAAACAACAGCCGTGGTCAATAAGCCAGGTCCGTGGCAATGTGCCAGATATGTTCAGCTCGGGTTTACATGGACGAACATGGCTCTAAAGGGTGATAATGGAGCTCGCGGCGGTGGCACATGCTTGCTGTATCTGATCAGAGGACAGAATGACGATCAGTCTGGCGCTAACAACAGTCACGACCTTGACCTCTATTAGCAGATCATGTTCATTATTGGCCCCAATGGACCAATCAGAAAGACACTGAGTCAGACAGACATAGTGCATGTATATGCTCACACACCCTAACACAATTTCCTGAAGGTGCGCGCTAATTCATTTGACTTTCTGGAGCAGCGTGACCCCAATCCACTGCATATCATTTTATTTTTTCTCTTCTCTCTAACTCACACCCACACACTTTCTCTTGTGCATAGACAACCACACACTCACACACACACGAACGCCTTCTTTTTCTTTCCTTATCTGTCTGCATCAGTCTTCCATCCATCAGTCATAATGTGGGCATTTAATAAAGCCAACACTACAATAGAATAAATGATGTTCCAAAGGAGATAAGCCTACCAGCTGAGAGACTGCCTCGAGCTGGCTGCCAGCCATCTAAAGCTAAGTACAGACAGGGCAACAGATCACTGGCTGTGCTATCATGGAAGCAGAACAGATAGAAAGGGCAACTATTGAAACACTGTGGTAATCTCCTTCAATAGGCGCATGTAACACGGATGCCATTAGACAATAGAAATGTCATCATTGAAATAACGGATGAAGCAGTCCAACCTTGAGTGTTCTTGGCACAGCTCCTTGCTTTTCCTACAGAATTAAAAAAGGATTGATGGATGCACAGTACGTGTTCACAATGGTGGATGGACGGGCTGACAGATGAGGTCGGGCAGGAGTCTACGTGGAGTATGATGTGATCTGTGGTGAGAGTGGGGAGCAGGGGGAAGAGAGTCTGGAGAGGTGGAGGTATGCACTGGACAGAAGAGGAATGAAAGTCAGTAGAAGTAAAACAGATTACGTCTGTGAAGGTTCTCGGTCATCCAGGTCATCGTAGTCTAAGGAGCTTGGAAAGAAAAGCGTCTGGACTTCTTTAAGTTGCTTGAAGCCGTTTCACCTCTCATCCGAGAAGCTTCTTCAGTTCTGAGGTCAAATGGTGGGGAGTCCCAGATTTAAACCTAGTGGGAGTTTCCCTCCAAAGAGGGACAAAGGACCCCCGATGATCCTCTACCTAATCACATGAGCCAAGGTGTGAAAGCGGGTTTAGGTCCCAATCAGCCAGAGTTTCGGGTGAGCTCATTGTGAAACCTGGCTCCACCTTATCATGTGATTTCCTGAGGTCAGATGGCCCAGGATGTGAGTGGGCATTAAGGCGTCTGGGAAGGGAACTCAAAACTGGATAATAGATGGCAGACAGTTGGTGTCGTAAACCACCGCCTCTGTTCAAAGATGTTCGCTCACAGTGGACATAGATGGCTTCTTTCACTCCTCTTTCAAACCATCTGTCCTCTCTGTCCAAAATGTGAACATTGGCATCCTCAAAAGAGTGACCTTTATCCTTAAGATGCAGATGGACAGCTGAGTCTTGTCCTGTGGAGGTGGCTCTTCTATGTTGTGCCATGCGCTTGTGAAGTGGCTGTTTGGTCTCTCCAATGTAGAGGTCTGGGCATTCCTCGCTGCACTGTACAGCATACACCACGTAACGTGCAAAAGAGGGGTGACAGCACGCAGGGTGGAGTGGGTGGAGAAAAGTGAATTTATGAAAATGACTAAAAAGCATCTTGTGATGATTTTTCAGGCAACAGCCAACCCTGGAAAATAAATAGTTTTAACTCTTCATTTGGGCAAAGTTAGAAAATACATAAATCTGAGTGACAGGATCTTAAAAGATGAAAGGGAACACTTGCACCATGGCTCTTTCTACTCAGACCACACGTGTCTTCTGACCTGACCTCAATTACGATCCCTGGAAAGTTGCGCATCTGTATTTTGCATGACTGATGAAATCTATCTGCAGAAAAGACAGAGGCAGAACTGCCACAACGGCCCACTCAAAACCAGCTTTCCAGTAGTTCATTCCACAGTACTGCACACCAGCAGACTCAAAAGATAAAAACAATACCAGCCATACTGTCACACAATTTAACCAGTGCAGTACAACACACACAGAATGAGAAGTATTTAAATCCATACTTGTGAAATGGAGCAAAAACCCACATATAGACAAAGCCACACAGGAAACAGCATCACTGGAGTTTAAGCCAGTAAATGATGAAATGCGTATAGTTATGGAATGCACAAAGATTAGAAAGGTTCAGGCCCACGGCACACACCAGTGAGTCATGCCTTTAAGATCCTTTCGTTCTGCTGCGCGTGTGTCTGTGGCGAGCGCTGCTAAGCAGGCATGTCGGTTTCAATTTTGTGACGCAGAAGACATACACTCATGTTATTGTCTTATCTCTCTGTCAAATATCTACCTCCTGTCTATACTGAGGCAGAGTGGGTGGGGGCATAAATGAACCAAAAGCTACAGCAGATGCAACAGGATGGTGCCGGGGGTTTGCAGAATACCAGGAGTCAGGCCAGCTAAGGCAGGGATGGGAGAAGACAAATGGCTGATTTGGTCATAAATCTGCCAGAAGCCAATCTAATTGGCCATAACCATACATCACTCCACGACACTCTGACGCTATTAACCGTGAAACTGTGCCTCTCTGACACATGTACAATATAAACAACCTGCTTTACTGGTCATGAGGATGGTTTTTTTTTTAAGTACAACCAGGGTTAAAGAGTAGGAAATTGCATAAAGGAGTATGTCATAGATTTAGCCAAATTTCCACGAAAATGACCGGAATGTGACCCGACTTTTGATTTCACGTATTGAGTGATGGCTTTGTTTTTTGTTTTTTTGTCAGCTGCATCACATTCATGGCGGCAAGTGCAGCCTATTTATGCCAAAACTGTCACTCAGATGCACACAGAAAAAGAAAAAATAATAAACAACACACAGATTATTGATCGCTCATAAAAACAACAATAATAACACATAACACTGCCTTGTCAGGGAAATGAAATTTTGTCAGTGCTCATACTACAAGTAAGGGGCAATCTCCCTGGTCTCATAACACACCTGATTTCTCTTAATAAAAGAGCCGACCAGTGCCGTCTGAGGAGTATTTTAATAATGTCCCTTATTAAATAAAGAGGCCCTGTTCTGTGTACCCACAGGTTAAAAATGTAAGAAAAAAAAGAACAGGAGGAACTGCAGTGAGGTACCCAGTCACTCTGTTATGTTTTCTGACACAGGATCCTAATTTAGTGCTTTTCTTTAATAATCTGTGACCATATACACAAACTCTGCAAAATCGCATGTGTGTACACTTGCCTATGTGGTGATGACATGGAACCCTCTTTTAGAATTAAGTGACAGCTGGAAAGGATCATGAGACCACTGGGAAAGAAATTAAATCCCACGGCTGGAAAGGCAGAGAAGGGCAGCATTGGCAAGAGATGAGAATGGTGGGTATGGCATAGAGACAAGGGCTTTAATTTAGTATCCACTGTACAATTAAAGGGCCAGGTTTTTGTGATGTTAAATAATCAGACCACGTTGAATCATTTCAAAGCTTTGCCCACCTTTAATGTGACCTATAACATTTACAATTCAACTATAAAAAACAAACAAATCTGTGAGTAAAAACACAAAAATAAAAATGTAAGCTGGTTGCACAACTGTGCACACACATCAAAACAAATGCACATTTTGATTTAATCACAGCATTCAGTATTAGTCTGCATGGCACACCTTGACATGGCAGTATTTGTCCGCTTGTCATTGCAAGGGCATCTCTTGTGCACAGCCCTTCACATTGCCCCACACATTCTCGTTTAGGATTTAGATTTAGACTCTGGATGGGATGCCCAAACCTTTAATTTTCTTCTGATTAAGACAATCTTTTGTTGATTTGGATGTATGCTTGCAGTCATTGTCATGCTGAAAGGTTACATTCCTCTTCATCTTAATCTTTCCGGCAGATGCCCAAAGATTTTGGGGCAACAGTGACATTGCAAAGAACTGATTGTCCCCACAAAACTGATGAAAAGACAAGATGAAAACTAGTCAAGTAGGCTGCCAAAAGTTCTACAGGTCTACAGCAACACTGAAGGAGCTGCAGGAAAGTGCAACCATGCTGGTTGTATACTACTTGGAACGACAAACTCCAATATTCTCCATAGGTTTGGAGTTTGAGGTAGGGTTGCAAGACGGACTAAAGAAAAAAACAAAACAAAAACAATCAAGCTCAGCTACAATTTGCAAAAACAAAGCTCCCCGGAAAAAAAATCAAGTTTCCCGAAAGCATGTGGGAAATTTGTGCCAAAAGATATGTTTTGGTGTTGCAACACCAAAAGAACACCATACCTATGGTAAAGCATGGCGGTGGCAGTATCATCCTGTCATTTCAAGCATTTTATATTATAAGACCCTAAAAAATTATAAAGAAATACCAATTAGTTCTGGAACCTCTCAGACGTAAACTATATTCAATTGTGCAGGTTAGAGGTCACATTAAAGGTGGGAAAAGTTTTGAAATGATCTATTACGGTCACATAAAACTGTAATTTTAACATTTTACACATCTACTGCATATATGTAGCGACAAAATGCATTTATTATGCAAACATATGTAATTGAAACAAACTTTTGAAACACATTTCTTCATTTGTCCTTTTATTTTTATTTCAGTGAAAATTATCTCATGGTAACATTGCTAGTAGCACATTTATGTTAAATTCCAAATTGGGACTCTACACCAGGTTCATCAAATGCGATCCCTGCACTGCGAAGCACATGGTGGTTTGTGTAAGAAGTACAACAAAACAATAAAACAGAATTTTTCTAGCCCTGAGTCTTGGTGCAGTCATGCGGTTTCCACCACTGTGAAAACTGTAACACTTTCTTCCTCTGGTCATCAAAATTTTCTTTAATCATCTTTCTCCAACGCCGAGGCTCCAAGTCCAGCATGCCTCCTACAACTTCCTGTAATAGAAGAAAGAGAGGTCACTCGTACTGAAATTTTACTGTATTGTAACCAGAAAAAAACCGAAAGAAAAAAAGCCCAAGGAGATGCATGACGTGTAAGAGTCTCAAAACACCCGCTGACCTTGCCAAAGTAATGAGGGAACTTCTGTTCGTTTTCAATGACATGAGCAAAGCCCCCCTGGAGTCCAAAGTCTACGGCAAAGTATGGCAGACTACGAGGAACCTGGGAAGGCAATAAAATAAAAATGAAAATTACCATTTCAAAAGGAACACAGAGGAGCAGAAGAAGAAAGTTGAAAGAAAAGTTGCACAGAAAACAACACAAGGCAGAGGGCAGAACAAAAACAGAGAAATACTAAGTAACCAGATTAAGAATGAATTAACTGCACAGAGTAAAAATTAACCTACAGCTTGCCGAATGCTTTTCGAAGAGAGGTCGACAACCTTCTTGTTCATGGCCCATTCCTCATCACACTCCATGATAGCTTTCTAAGAGAACACAGATTGTTTTTTAAAAACCACAATAGAAAGGCTATTTAAACCCCAAAGCAACCAATACACTCAATTAGACTGATGAGAGATAGGAGGTCCACACACCTTAAAATAGATAGGTGCCATATCTCCCAGCTCTTTGGGTAGTGGGATACACTCTAACACCATGTGCTGTCTCCTGCGGGGATTCATGTGCGTTTCCATGAACACACAGTCCAGCTCCTGGGCCTCGAACATCCGCACCAAAGTACGTCGGAACAGCTGAGGGCAGTAAAGTGGCACAGAGGTGAGCTCAGTTACACTTTATAGCAGCAATTTGGCTCCAATGATTTCTGCCACTGTTCTATAAATGCAGATAAAAGTTGTCCCTGTAGCCTGAAGCAACAGTATTCCGAGCACTGATGGGCTAACCTGCATTTCTGCCCATATATCCTCATCCATGCCGGTGGCAGAGCAGTGATGCTGGAGTGGACAGATGAGACAGTGGCCCTCTGTCATCGACACTCCTGCGGGCAGGCTTAGGTACACCTAAGAACAAGATCACAACACACAGACACAGATGAAATTTAGCAAAGCATGCATAAATCTATGAGGTTTAAACCTTCTCGACATTCCAAAAGTAATCACAGCCCACCTTTATCATCTATATTTCCAATTATACCTTGATGGACAACTCGAACAATTGAGGATCCAAGTATGCCAGCACAGATTCCTTTTACTTGTCCCATAACAGCCTGCGTTAACCAGCGCTTACCTTGCTTCCTATCGCCACTATAAGGTGTTTCTGGAGCTCTTTGCTGCTGAAACAGTGCTGGCATTTCTCCATTGAGGCAGCCAGCCTCCTACTCTCCCCGATGGCTTTGTTCCTCATCCTCTCCTCCTCCCTCCCCTCACCCTCCCGCTGCGCTGCGCTCGACACAAACATGTCGTCCAGCGTGTAGTTGTCGCCGTCCGTCTTCCCCATCATCTAGATTAGAGGAGAGCGATAAAGAGACAGAGACGGAGACAGAAACGGTGAGGGGGGCGTCTCTATACATTTTCTCTCGTCTGATGTTGTTTTTTGTGTATGTTGCGGTTTGAAATTCCTGTTTCAGACTTTCAAACTAAAAGAGAAAACATACATTTTTAAAAACAGTAAAGCAATAGAAACTGTCATTATTTATTAATTAAGTCATTGCTGTAGTGTCAACTAAATGCACGCAGGTGTCGACTCTCTGTGCATTAACAGTATTTGTCAGGACGCTGACTCTAGTGTTTCTACGTCTGAGTCTTGTCACCATGGCGATCCAGCAACAGGTTGGAATCTGTGTGTATTTGAGAGAGCGAGAGTCAAGCATCGCTCAAGTGTGTGTGTACATGATACGCTGTGTAGGAGTGAGTGTGTGAGAGTGAAAATTGGATTAGTTTTAGTGTGGGTGGGAATGCGTGTGTGTGTGTGTGTGTGTAGGAGTGAGTGTGAGGGCATAGAAGTGTGCAAAAGCACATACCGCATTAAGCCAAGAGCAGACAATTTTATTTTACTGCACACATGCCATCACGAGCACTCTCACACAGACTAATTAAGCATTATACGATAGCAATAAATCAACCAAACCATGCTGTCAGTCCTCACTATCACCGCTGATGTTTTATTTACGGATGCACTCCTGATGCAATTTAAATTATACATCGTGAATACAGCACGCTGCTGTAGCCACGAGACACCGACATATCTGATGTTCGACCATAACGTTTCCAGAAAAATGTTAAAATGCACGGTGACGGTAAAGAAAACTACGTTGTGTGTTCTTGATAAAACAGCATTAGAGCCACACAAAGCTGCATTTCTTTTGTTTTTGGATACCCATGCACTGCAGTCACCGTTTACATTATGAAATATGTGATTGTTGAAAATAAATAAATAAACTAGCATGCCATTTTTTGTGTGGGAATGTTAATCAATTAAAATTTTTTCACATACAAGATAAAACAATTAGTCATTTGTTGCATCAATGAAGGACGTTCTGTTTTGGTGGCATTTGTGTGCGTGTCATTCTTTCTGTCTGTAAGCCCGATAGCATGAAAAGTTTTAACTGAACTGTGGAGGAGTGAATTCATGTTAACAATCCTTTAAAATCTGCCTTTCATCCATCAACGTCTTCAAGGTCAACTTAATGATTTATTGGTCAAAAATGGACAAAAAGCCTTAAAACTTATAAATATGAAGAGTGGTGTGTATTGTCAACAGTACAGAAAGTACCAAATAAAGATTTACAATGTTTCACATTTGACCTCTGACCTCTCCTTCAAGTTCAACAAATTGATCTGAAGCTCAAAGTGATAATAATGCTATACATTGCTATTTAAAACTGTGTTTTGTTCTGCCATTGTTTGTATTGACAACACATGATATATGCGGATGTTAAATATTAAATTACTTTGACTGTGACCTTATTTGACCTTGAAGAAGAGGTCAAACTTTCATAAAATATCTTTGATCTGTAAACTGTGCTTAAAATTCAGCTGTCTTTGTTTGTATTGGCAACACTCAGGAAATAATACGGGTATAAAAAATCACATTATAGTTTGCATCCAGACATCAGGCCACATTTGACCTCTTATTTCACTTTTAAATTTCACATCTGCTTTTCGTTTAAGCTGTGGTATTTTTACTGCACTACAAACATCCTAAATTATGCTTAAAAAGAATAAAGACAACAAAATGAATGTATACAAAATATAATACAATTCTCTTAAAAGTTGATGCTTCAAAAGAGGACAATAGGATGATCCAAACACAGCTATCTGATTTGAGCGAATTTGCGACTTGTTTAATTTTTATTTTTTTTATTTTTTTTTTCCAATTAACAAAATCAGGAAAAACTATCTACCTCAAGACACCCGATCAAAGATATCAGGACCACAACAAAGGCCTCTCAAAGGTAAATTCAGGGTTATTTTGATGGCACTGTGGTGAGCAGCTGTTCAGTAGTTGGGGAGATATCGTGCTCTGGACCAAACAGTTGGCTGAACAGACACGCAGCCAGATGGGCCGCCTGAGATGACCATTTCAGCCGTACCATCTGCATACAAAAACCCACATTTACAAACAAGCACCTATGCTTTTTGGAAAATGTAACCAACACGTTTGAAGTCATACGACTGGCTTGGTGAGAGTTGGAGGGATAAGAGAGGAAGACGGAGAAGAGTTAAATAAAACTGAGAAAAACACGGACAAGCAGATAAAAGGCTTAGACGGATAATTATAGATAAAGCAGAAAAGATACGAAGGAAGGGCCGAAGAGGGAAGCAGAGTGCGATATCAAGAGAGAATAGAGAGTTTGTCTTTCTCTTTGTAAATCATCAATCTATAGCTGTGATTAGCAGTATTTATAGAAGTCCTGCCATGGTAACTGTAGATGTATTTTTAGTGTCACTCTTTGTAGGTGCAGAACGTGTCTGTGCGTGTGAGATTTTAGACACACATATGTGTAGTGAATATATAAGTGAGGCTGAGTGACTGAGACAGCAAGAGAACGTAAACGAGTAAGAAAGGCAGAGACGAGGAAAAATGTGGACAGAGCTTAAGTGTGTGTGGGGTTTTTTTAAAATTTCCATAGCAACTCCTCCATCCTTTTGTTTATTAACGCTTTGCTCTCTCTCTCTCACACACACACACACACACACATACACGCACTCTATGACTTCTGCACAGGTTCTTATCATTTTCCAACCTGCACCAAGAGAAGAAGCAAACAGCTAAAAAAATGAGAAGGAGGAAAGAGGAAAATGTGTCTTGGCTCATGATAAAGTGCGGGCTGCAAAGCTGCTGATAGACTGACACACGCACCGCAACCTGTCAGAACTCATCTTCTGCTGTGTGTCTATTTCAACCACACAGTGGCTGAGAGAGTCTCACAGAGACAGCTAGTAGTGGAGAGAAACCAATAATGACATCGAACCAAACACTGATGTGACGGTGCAAATTTTAAATGCTGCCGTTTTCCTCAGAGAAGTGTGACAGAAAAAAAGGGGGGTAATCTTTCCCATTAACATGCATACATAGTTCGTTTTGCCATATTTTGTGTCCACTATCTTCAAGGTTGTGTGTTGCTGATCTTACCTGCTGCCAGGGGTATAAGCAGACCAAAATCAATATGCCCTGCATTTGTCAAGGTTCATTGATTGCTTACATTTTTTCAGTGTATGAACCCAGTCTGAAATGGGAGAAGAACAAAACCCATCCCTGACAGCATGTATGAACTCAAAGAACTCAGACTCAAAGAAGCAGCTTTCGACTACTCCCTTTATTTCCAAAGGGAGTAGCCAGAGCAGTCGGACTGGCACAGATTTTACAGCAGATTCACCTCCTGATGCAAACCTGCCATTTATCCAGGTTTGAGACCAGCTCTGGCAGCACACCGCCTTGTGACCCCCGATGGGTTTGTATCTGCTCCTTAACTTAACTCGAACCAGAGATCTTTTCCATGTATCCACTACAATGTGACTCAAGACCAGCTCCCAAGATTGAAACCGGCTTTTGTTTGTTTGGATCCACTATGTCCTTAATTAATATAAAAACCTACTTCTGCCTCCTTTATTTCTGTTTCCTAGATAAAATATAAAATAATATAGTGGCAGGGATACAGCACACTGCTTAGCTGTGGACAGGAGCCCTGTTTGTTCGCAAACATGAGGAAATTTAAATTAAAAACAAAACAAAGAAAAGGTGTAAAAGATGCGCCTCATTGGTCCTGCAGAGATGAAACCTGGTTGAGGTTTTCATTAATTTTTTTAATCAACTAATTTTTTGCTGTCCTGAGTAACAAAGCAAATACAATGTCGAGAAGACACTGACATGAATATTACGCACTGCAGAACAAAGCTCCAATGTGAAAGTTTCCAGTCTATGCAGTGCAGTATTTTTACACTGCACTGCATATTACCAGATGTGCGCCCTGATCAGTTGATGCTACAATCAGCTGATTTGAGTTTGTAGAAAATGGTGGAAATATACAAGTTCTGAGGAGTGGGGAAATGGACATTACCTTTATTTTTAATTGCGTAGAAGGACAAGAGTGAAACGGTAAAGCGCAATCTGCATCCAGGACAGGAAAAAATTGCATTTACTGCTAACACAACATACGGTCTTTCAAAGCATCTGCACAAACAACATGCTAACACAAAGTTAACAAGGTATCCAGAGCAATGTTAAGCCTGAGTGCATGCCAACCCCATCCTCACAGCCTGAACCTGATCAGGCTTTTAGCACCGTAGCCTCCATTTTTCCCTACAAATGGTTCTACAGTACAACAGCAGTAGCGATCGCTTCGAAGTCTCTTTGGGCTGATTTTTAGCTTTTCTTTGTGTTAGTCGGCTTGTGTTCAAACCTAAACACTAAAAAAAAAGATCTTGTGTTTGTCGTCATTAGAAAAGAGATTATACGATTTATATTGTAAATAAATAAGCATTTCAGAAGTTAAATAAAGATATTGCACGATTATGGTGAAATGTCTTCTTACCTTGGCAGCCATACGAGAGTAAAGGGCATTCTGATCCTGTGCAGAGCTCATCTTCTCCCTTCTCACCATCTCCTTTAGACCGACATTGTCATCATCTTGGAAATAACGGACACGCTCACCGTCAACATGCGTCTCGATCTGAAACGAGACAGAAAGACAGAAGTATGAAAAAGAAGCAAAGAGAGACAAGATTTTTTTGAAATCACTGGAAATTGGGTGTGATGTTTAAAATAAGCACTCCCAGAAGATTAAAGTCTATTCAAAACATCTGAAATCATATATTTGACAGGAGGTGCGAGACAGTGGACAGAAAAAAAGAATCAGGAAGAATAAAGGAGACTAGACTGCTCTATAAATTTATAATGACCATAAACTGAGGGCTTTGTTTCTTGTATACAAGTTTCAGCTCAGAGGCAGGTGCTTGTTGTCTTTTCACACATGATGAATATCACAAAAAAAAGAAGTCAAATAGCTGGATACAAGCCTCTTATTAGCTCCCCATCTCTCAATACCTCTGTTGCATCAATGCCCAGGACCCTCTCAGTCTTTTTTTTTTTTCCTTCCCCCCAAGCGTTGGCAAGCTGATACAACAAATAGATTGTTTATCTAATTTCTTGCATTACATAATTTTTCTTTCCTTACCGGTTTCTTCTTTCGCCGTCCTCCGTGCGGTTCCTGAGGTCCAGATGGGGCATTGACAGGCCAGGCCCGACCTGACTCATCTGTTCTGAACAGCAGGATTTCCCGGTCTTCACTGGTCCCATCTGAGGCCTGAAACAAATCAAGTGGGTAATTTTAAGGTCTATTTAATTCTGTAAATACACAAAATTATATCTGTGCAGGCGCTCAACCTTTAACCATTCAACAACCACAAACTGTAACAAGAAAGGTAATTTTAAAAACAAGTTTTGATGATATTTTAAAAAAGAAAACTATTTGAAATGTACTAGCAAGGTGACGTTTTCAGTCTCATCACTCAGATCACTGCAAAGGAGGAGGATGGATCTAATGTTTGTGGATCTGTCAGATTTCACAGGCTGTCGAGACAGAGGAAGCAGCTGAGTTTCAACTAATAATCTGGGCTCCTTCAGAATAAAAAATACATCTTACTTGCAGTGAAATTTTAAATGGCTTGAAAGGGCTGGACTTGAGCTTTCATATCATTCTGAATAAAACACAGGACTAACATCTCCATATTTTACGTATACTCTCCTAATCTTTACTTTGGTGAGAGTTATCAGTTTGATTCGATCAATACAGAAGGAAAAACGTGTGTAACTGCAGTTTAATTAAAGTTTTAAAGTTTTGACAGGCAGACGGGAAAGAAGAACAAAGAAGATGAGAGGACGCCACATGAAAATGAAAACTGGGTGGTCAGGGTGGGGATACATGGCGATATTGTATCATTTTATCAACAGAGGCACACAAAATACAGATACTTTATTAAATACATTAAAATACTCTGGGACTACTATGAACAACAGGGCTGGCCTCATGCACGCAAATCCTGCAGTAATGTTAGATGAGCAAACTTACATCTCAACAAAAAAACCATCCAACACTGGGCGCACCAAGCTTGACAAAGCTACTTCCTATTTCAGAGCATCCAATGCCTCAGTCACGTGGGTCAAAATAAGACAGCATCTTCTTTGCATCTACCGATTGCAACATGTGGTGACAAAAGCTTCTTTTCAACTAGCACCTGCTCAGCTTGGCTCTACTCGGTTTTTAGGATTTTCCGATCAGAAACAGATTGTTAGCTTGAACCCATTCGATCACGTATCACAGCGATCGCAGACCGACTGTATCGAAGCAACATTTATGGCAGGTTTCAGTCACAGTGTTGGTATACTTGACGATTTCATTTCAAGAGTAGGATAACTTTATCTTATTGAATTAAAAGATATGACAAAGTTTAACTTTAAGGAGATAATTTCCAGTTGAAAAATGTGATAAATCACAGTATCTGTTATTGCAAAACTCAGCATCTCACAAAATGTCAAAAATTGCAATAATCTTATATGAGCAGTGAAGTATTGTGTAATATTCTACTGTGGTGTGCCTGGTGATTCCCATCTCTATGGGTGAGAAGACAAAAATCTAAATAATAGAAGAGAATATTTCCTCCACGTTAGTCACTATAGTACGGCCTTAAGTCTCCACACATTGCAAAAAAAACACTAAATACAAGCCAGACATTCAAAAAGAGTCAAAACACTGAACACTGAAAAGAAGCCAACTGCCTTCTATAACAACACAAACTGGAAGGATCTCAAATGAGCGCAAATCAAAACCACTTCATCTTTACAGTGCTGAAGTACCTCTCAGCTGATAAGTGCACTAAAACCTAAGAATTATTACATTTTCCCTGAACCCTTACCAGGTATTTCATTCTAGTCCTTTCATTTGGACAGGGAAGCCTTTCTTGGGGATAAATCTGGCCTAACCAACAAATAATGATCTACAGATTATAGGAATAATCACACTGTTTTTCATGTCTTTATAAAGTTGTTGAGCGTCTGCTCGTCTAAGAAATATGCAACCATTTGTCTGGGTATCCAGCTGCGTGTGAAGCCAGAAAAGACATTAGTAAGACAGTAAGTAGAGAAGAAGCAGTGCCCTGATGTTAGAGGACTGAACTGTCTGCGCTATGGACACAGACATGGTAGCACATTCATCCGGCCCCTTTCACTTGGCCCCACTGGTGTTCTCTTATTTCAAACATATACACATACATACATCATGCACACTTATCCTGACCTCTGATAGGAGAGTGCGTCAGCACACTACAAGACATTTGTGTCTCATTAGGAATCTGGTGAAGCGGCTGAACAGGAGCAGTTTCCAGACGGCGCGACGTAAGAGCTGAACAGAAACACGACTTCAAACAAATAAATTATTTTTACAAGCAGTCCCCCATGACAGCAGAGTTCACTTACATCTGAAGGTGTGTGTGTGCACGTGTGCGTGTGTGTGTTATATACACAGGACACGTTTAGTCCTGTATATATATAAGCCCTTTCACCCTTTCAGATACAGGATGTGTAACAGTGCTGGCCTTATCACTTTTGCTAAAATGCTGTTATTCTATCATTTAGAAACAGGTCACTGCTACATTTTTGTTCTTCATGCTTTCATTTAGATATACTAACAAGTGAGAAAGCCACGGTGAGTGTGCAACATTGGGTGCTGGATATAAATATGTGAGAATGCTGCTAAAAACAGACATCCAGCTCAAAACTTCGCTAAGGAAGTCATTCTGAGCCTCCTTTGCATCTTTCCACAGCTGCATGGCTCATTCCTGCTTCTAACACTTCCTTTAGTTTCTGCAAAGCCTGTCTGCATCGTCTTGCAGATTTCAAAACAAAATTTTTGGATGGTTTTTTTTTTTAGGGGGGTGGGGTGGGGAGGTGGGGGTTCCTCCATTCCCTTGGAGGTCATAATCTTATACATATCTATGCTGTCGTAACACAAAAATTGAGTGACTCAGATGTGAAGCTGACATGGTCAGACTTCTGTGATCTGGAAGGTGTCTTTACGGACAGTTTCTAAAGCTGGGAATAAAGAAACTTACAAAAACACGTTTTCCTTTTTGTGAAAAATAAAAATGTTTTGTTCTCTGTCTTGTTCGACCATCTTTGTGTCATTTAGGAATGCTACACGGCTTTTCGAACGAAAAGCAAACCGCATTGAGAACAACCCTGTAACCAACCGCACAGCTTCATGGTCATCTTGTGTTATTGAGAGGTGTTTTTAATATTCTGTCTCCCTTTTCAATAACTAGTTAGATAAAGTTAGATGGTGACTTTGTAAAGTATCTACAGACCTGGTTTGATTTGGCTGCTTCTTGTAGCTTCTTCCTGGCAGCATGCTTCTCTTTGGCTTTATGAGCTGCTTCAAGTTGTGATTTCAGCTTCTCAATGACGGCCTAAATCACACACAGACACACACACAAAAACAGAAATTTAGTTATAACACAAAGAACACAATGTTCATAACATAAGTTTAAAGCTTTAGAGAAAACTTTCCCAAGACAGGAGACTTTGACCAATCAAAGATCCTTTCAGACCTGATCAGGTGAGTATAAACAAGAGAAGGAAGTCCCCACAGTTTAGTAAGATTTCCTAATAAAGTGGGAGGTGAGTGTAGTGCACTGATACCTTCATTAAAGTCAAGTGTGTGACTGTGAACTGCACTTATGGAACACAGGTGTGCAAACAGACATAGTTTGATTGCTTTATCATGTAGGGAGGTGATTATAGCCAGGATGGTAACACTGTAACAGGCAGCTCTGACACGCACCAGAAGAAATCCCAAAGCACTCTTAGAATCGACACAGGAAAACAGAAAGAGGAAGGCTCGAGTGCGCGGATCAATGAATGCAATAAATTAACAGATCCCCTGATGTGCTGTTAAATCCATGCAAAGATGAGAGTTGAAGCATATGTGCCGAGGAAAGGCAAATCAATATCAACTCTCCCACAAAGCCGAACAACTTAACTCTGGATTTCACAACAAATATGAACTTTAGAGGTTTTTTCACATCAACAAATTCTGACTTATTCATGTAGTCATATCCATGTGTGTTTATATGCTATTGATCATCTGAGACTATTGTACTATACAAGCGATCAATCAAACTGAATACTAAATTGCCACAATACCAGAGGATTTTTCAACTCCGTGTCAAAACGGGAGGTTGCATTAAACCGGACAATGTTCCGTTATGAATGATGTTTGTAGCATACAGTCAGTTCTAAAGGCGTTTCTGTATCCATCAATCCATCTGCTGCCACTAATCCAGGTCCAGGTGTTGGGGCAGCAGTCTAAGAAGTCTCCAAGCTCTAACAGACATCGTACTCCAGCTGTTCTAGGAAGACATTCCCAGGCCAGCCGTGAGTCACGTTCTCACCAGTGCTTCCCCTTGTTCTGCCCCAGGGCCTCTCCCAGTTGGACTGAAACACCTCACCCAGGTGGTGTCCACCTCAACTGGGTCCTTTTGATGTGAAGGAGTAACAGGTCTAGTCTTGGGCCCTCCTGAATGTAGTGCAGTTCAACATATTTTGCTGCTTTGGAGGAAATTAATGCCCGAGTTAAAACAGGTTGACAGAAGGTCAGCAGTAATAAATAACTGCCTCACCGTATTGCCCATGATCTCTGCCTTTATTAGCTTGGACCCTAGTTTGTTCAGCTCCTCCTCTGACAACAGTGGAACCTCTTCCTCTTCTTCTTCCTCGCCTTCGCTCTCAGCCCTAGGTAAACACACAGAGGAGAGACTGAGGGGTGCACTAAAACAAAGAGGTGAAAAGGAAAATTTAAAACATGTCACCGATTTACTATATGTCAAATTCATAACTCTAAATAGAAACCTGCAAAATTAAATTGTCCATTAAGTTTAAAAAATAAAAATTCACTTGAACTGTTTTCCTCTTTTCCTTTAGACTTTTCCGTACTCCACCTTCCAAACGGCCGCTTTCAAAGACACAATGATGCCACCCTGATAAGAGGCTTTATCTTCTAATTGGAAATGTATTTGTGAAGGTTTTAATTTTAACCATATAGTTGTTTGCTTCTGCGTTTATGTGCTATGAATCATTTGAGTCTTTGAGCCCTCCAGAGATCATTACATCCTTGCCTTGAAGGATTAGCTCTGCAGCCTGGGAAGCATCGTTCTAGGCTATTACACTTCTCACAGCATCATTTCATGCTGCTGCCACACTGTAGACTCATTTCATGCTGCAGGGGTTCTGAGTGCCGTTTTACCCAAACAACTCAGCTTAATGAGGCAAAACAGAACAACTGTGAAGCCTTTACATAGCACTGATACTCCAACATCTGGCCTACAACAAAGGACCATGTTGGACTTGAAGTTACTGCAGTTATTTTTAAATTCTTCATAATGTTTGTCTCACAAATTGCAAAATAAATTAAACATTTCGGTGTTAGAAACGCAAAGTTATGCTGAAAACCCTGTTCTAAAAAGGTTTTGTCTGAGATTAGTATGTATGTATGTATAATACAGAGGCGAATAAGAGAGACGGAAATTCTTTTTTTTTTTTTTTTTTTTAAAAGAAGACTTGCAGGGGGATGGTGGAATTAGCTAAACTGCATCAGTCTGACTACTGGGAAACGCTGTGTGAAGGAGCTCATAACAAATGCTTTCACAAAGTGACTGATGTCCGACACCAGAAACATGGAGCAAACAGCATTGTGGCAGAAACTCCGCTGCAGGGGCCATTTACAGTTTTAGATACAGCAAAAAAACAAACAAACAAAAAACAGCATAGATAAAAGACAACTGGCTAAGCTTAGAGCTTAGTCTGTCTGTCTGTTCATATGCAACAGTGGTTAAGATATTATTAGGTAAGCTAGCATGTAGGAGAGAAAAATATGAGAATGTTTATAAATTGCACCTATTGCAGCTTTATGCAGTTTAACATCATAGAAAGTTTTGGTTTTTATGCATTAAAATAATTTTAAAAAAGCTTTAAACCTTGGTGGTGCAGCAGGTTGAGGAACAGTTACAGTCTTCTCAGCATCTCTCTTGTTTTCCTGTTGTGGTTTATCAGAGGTGTCAGATTCACAGGCAGGACTGCTGCTCTTCTTCCAGGCTGGAGCTCTGCTGGAGTCTTCATCATCAGAGCTGGGTTTCAGGAACCCTCTGGATGGTCGTGCAGGAGGAGGAAGACGCTGAGGAGCTGGAGAGGAACGAACTAAAGATTAGGGACGTGCACAAATAGTTGACAAGATGACTAATCGTCTCTTCTGTCACTAGTCGGTACCAAACGTACCAGTCGCAGACTAATTGCAATCATTGTAACTGATGCCCAATGATGGTAAATAGTAGTGTCCTAAATGTTATGTAGCCATGTGCCGCCAGATGAAGCATCGTTGCTGAGAAACTTCATAAATTTGTTAATCTTGGGCTGACATTTTTATTGACATTATTATTGTTCATTTTTAAAGGCGAAAGAATGAGATCACAGACACAAGTGTGGAAAATGAGCTTTCGTCGAAGGGTGGATGGACTTTAGCATAGGAGGAGGAGTTCACTCGTTCAGGAGGGGGTTTAGAGTGGAGCTGCTGCTTATCCACATTGAAAGAAGCAACGTTAAGGTGTTTTGGTGTTTTCTCACACAGGATTAAAAATAAGACGGCCACCTCCTTTTGACTAAGGAGAAAATAAAAGGAAAAAAGAAACAACCGAAAAACAAAAATTGATTACCCAGTGATTGCATCGTCAAGTGACCGATTGCAAGCAGTTATAATGGCCAAGTAGTCACTCAGAGGCAGCACCCTCAGCCTCTGGCGATCACTTTTGATTGTATAGGTTGCCTGGTGGGAGGAAACCTGCCTCCGAAAAAAATCGCGGTCCGACTCAGACTGACTGCAATCACTCTCAGCAAAGGTCTGCAGATCTGCAATACGTCTCTTTGCAAGAGCTGTACCAATGTACCTGCACATGTGATGTGACAATAAAAGTGATTTGATTTGATTTGAAGAGGTGACTTGACTCAAATGGGTGCCAAATGTATGACTCTGGTTATAATCCCATATTTATATGGGATTTATATTCCATATTTATACACCATAATATGCCATTTTGTGGTTAAATATGATTCTACAGCAACTACATCAGTATTTGTGGAGGAATTTCTGAATTTCTAATTCAAATCTATGAGGTTCTGGCTGGACTCTGCATGTGAATTTCTGTTTGTAGATGCCAACAGATTTTCATTTTTTTCACTGTCTACCTTGCAAACTGACAGCAGACTGTCTTATCACAGTTTTAACGCCATCTCGATGCACTCAAGTTGCTTTGTAAACATCAGCTGACTGCGAGTGGTCGCAGACATGCTCACCGTCTTCAAAGCAAAGTGAATAAGATCACAAATTAATAGTGCATGGTCACAATTCTTATGGCCATGTCATGATCTCCAATTGCTGTTTTTCCTATAATGACTGTAGCATTATGTAGCAAATGTTCCCTAAATGGGATTAATATATTGATGCTTCTTTGTACATATAAGAAAAGGTCTTGACGCAAACTCACTTTCACCACTGTCATCATCTTCTGAGGGTTTGAGGAAGCGGCCTTGCAATGATCCAAGCGTGAGGGAGCGTTGATTCCAGCTTTGCCCAGAAGATGATGCTGCTGCATCGGTCCTACCTTTTTCTCTTCCTCCATCCCTACACCTATCCCCATCTTTCTCTCTGCCTGCATCTCTGCCTCGTCCTCTATCCCTGTCCCTCTCTCCTTCTCTGTCTCTATTCCTGTTCCTTTCTCTATCCTTTTCATTTTCTCTATACCTGTCTCCATCTCGACCTCGCTCCTCCTCTCTTCCTCTATACCCTCCCCTTCCACCGTGGTATCTTTCTCGGCTTTCCGATGACGATTCCTTGTCCTTTTCATTTTTTCTCCACCGATCTCTGTCTTCCCCGTCCTCATCCTTTCTCTTCCACCTCTCCCTGTACTCCTCTTCTCCTTTCCTCCACCCGCCTCTGCTTGTGCCATCTCCTTCTCTTCTCTTCTGGTCGTACATAGCTTCTTCAGCCTCATCAAGTCTCTGCTGAAATTCTTCCATTGACTATAAAAAGACAGAAATACAAAACACCACAAGGCAAATGTTCTCAGTTCAGATCTTCAGATCACATACCTGAACTTTACTCTGGACCTAAGGCACATAAAACAAAAAGTGGCAGGAAACAATAGAGTGAATGCATAATGTATCTGGTGTATAATTTCCAGCAGGCTACTCTGATGTGTAAAAATTTTGCTGGCCTCAGATGCAGGTGACTCTGAAGGTATTTTTACTGCAGTTCAACATGAATCAGGCAAAAAAAAGCAGCAGCTTTCTGGCTGCCTGACTAAGCTGAAAGTCAGCTGCGTTACTATAAGAAACAAGAGCTGCGCTGCTGACAAAGTTTTGACAAAGGAAACAGAAGTCATGCACACAGAAAAACACACACGCTCTATTCACACAATGTTCTGACAGTGAATTTTTTCTGCGCTGATAAATAGATGCACAAACGCTGAAACTGCTGAAAGTGACACAACAAAGGACACCAGGCACTGTGTATGTGTGTGTGTGTGTGTGTGAGATGTCAAACAGCAAAGACACAGATTAATAATAGAACAAGGTGTCCAAGGTGTCTCTTTCCTCCCACAGTAGTGAGGGAATATGTGTGCATAAATCCTCGTCTTCTAAGTGCATTTGCTTTGACAGTTAAGCCTTTCTTACTAAGATAAAGGTGAACGTCAGTCGATGTTTTTATGTCCAAATCTCAATTGTTATGCAGCGTCATCATCCGTTACGTGCACATGTATGTGTGCGAATGTGTCAGAGCAGCAAGAGTTAATTCTCACTCCGTATCTCTCAGCCACCACATCACTGAGGCTGCGCTGTTCCCTCTCTGCCTGCTCCTTCATCCTCTGGTAGCTTTTCCTCAGCCAGCTCAGACCACCATCATTCACTACTGGGCCTGCAGGCATACACAGGGAAAACACATGCAGTTAGGTTTTTGAATAACACATTTATTTTAATAAACATATTTTTTTTACATTTTGCCTCTGTATGCCAGAGGCAAAATTAAATCAAACAACCAAGGCTGTGATTTAAGTGCAGGCTCTCTGCTTTAATTCAAAGGGTTTTACAAAATTTTTACAAATCGGTTTTGGAACTGCAGTCATTTTTATACACAGTCCCCACATTTTCAAAGGCTCAGAATCATTAGGACAAATAACTGACAGCAGTTTCATGGCGAGGCTTCTACCCTCTTTGTTTCATGGCAAATTACACAGATGAAAGATTTGGAACTGATGCAAAATGCTACAAAAACGACACAAACAAGCAGCAGCTGAAGGTGAATGCAGTAAAGGACAGGCGGAGCATCTCAAGGGTGGAAACACACGTTTGGTGAAGCCTACGGGGTCTAGACTTCACATGGTCACTGGGTGCAAAGGATTTTCCTTCAAAAATAATCCTGATATTTAAAAGTAAGCTAGTCTGTCCAATTCATTTTAAGCAGTTCAATCATATCTTGATTGTGAATTTTAACATCACTGTGGTGGGGTACAGATGCAAAACTACAAAAAAGGAAACAGGAAAAACTGTAAAATATAAATTTCATTTAAAAGTTACAAATGTATGCACACCTTCACATTTTCTTAAGATGGGCCGATTTGGAGTATTTGCTGGGCTGATTCTAGCCCCCAGGCCTTATGTTTGACAACCCTGTACCAGACATTAACTAGCATTATCTACATTAAACTCTACAGTAGATCCAGGTGGCCTTTCACTAGTGGACTTTTTGCACACACCATCATAGAAACAAAAGAAAACAAAACCAAAAACAAACACCTAATCCCAGGTACAAAGAAAAAAAATCCACAAAAAGCGAGTGAACAAAATAAGAAAGCCAGGCTGAGGCAAAAAGAAGAAGAGTAATAGAGACGAACCCAAGGTCAGGATTAGGGAGGTGGGAAAAAACTAGATAAACACATTTCTCAAATCTATGGGAAGTTAATGTTCCTTCCAACTTCCCAGAGCAATACGACATGACGAATGCACCGACCAAAGCCAAATGTCTCTCTGGTCAAGGTCAGCAATGAGCATTTTATTTCTTTGTGTTTGGGAGCACGCCACTGCTTAAATATCTGCTTCAAAGCTGAAGAGAGGAGAGCAAAAAGCTAAAACTCTGTCGTCCTTAAAGCACGCTGTACAAATATAAGACTACAGTCTTTTTTCTGTCTATCTCTTTTAAAAAAGTGTGGAGAAATGAGGTGAACAACATTCCTCAACCACACTAAATTTGAATTAAACATGAATACTCCATGTATTTGTTTTTGTTTCATCCTATTTTGCTTTGCTTTCAATTCAAGTTTACAAGAGGCTATGTGAGCTCTCAAGGGGAGCTTCACTTATGGTATAGAGATCACAGACACGTGCGTACATATCTGAATTTGCTTGTCAGCTTAACGCAGCTCTCTCACTTTCTTTTCCCAAATCCCCGACTCAGAAGCCTTGCCTTTCTCTTCCTCTCCTGTCACACGGCCAATTTTGTTTTCTGTCTACAAACATGCTTTTTATTATTTTCTTTTTATCTTATTCTACCTTCTTCTGCACGTTCAGAACACCAGCAAAGTCTCTGGCTAATTAAAAAACAAAAACAAACACATAAAAAACCCTCCCAAAAAACAATCCAAACTTACAGAAACTCCCTTGAGTATGACTGTGGCTCAAAGAAATCAGTCTTTTTCAATGTGGGCAGGTTCAGGGAGAAATATAAATGTGGGGTTGAGAGGGTCACTGTTTGTAATAGTAGGAATGTTCCTCTGAGGCCTCAGATTGTAAGAGTATCCAAATAAAATATCCATCAATTAAAAGGCATGCAGGAAGGGAAGATGTTAAAGCCCCCGCATAGTATTTTACAAATCATTTAGTACGTTTATTTACAATACTCGAAAACAGTATGTACAAGATCTTTCCTAAATCAAGATAGTTGCTTCAAAGGATGAGAATTAAATATGGAACTCAACTTCCAAGCCAACATGAACAAAGGTCCTTAAAGTACATAAAAAGAGAACCTGAGAAAACACAGGAAAAAAAGTGTGATATAACCTCGAAGACAACACTACTAAGTAGGCCCAGTTTTAAAATCAATGTACATTTAAGGGACTTATTTTAAAGCCAACATTTCAAATACCAATTTGAGCGAATGGGCAGTATAGTAAACCACGGATTTGTCAAATGTCTCATTTACTTGAGGTGAAGCCCAGCAGAAGGGAGAAGGATGGAAGAGAAAACATGACAATCAAGGTCACATGAGCAACAGGTGGAACATCTGAGTAGCACACTATTTTCAGTGTTAGGTTACTCTAAATTATGTACAGTGTATAAGCTGCTCTGCACTTCAATCTAAACCAATATAACTAATGGATATTCATGTTCGCTGATGATAAAGTGAAACAAACAAATACAATTAAGAATCAAATTATATTCCGAGGAGATGAGACAAAAATCCTCAAAGAATAGTTTACATTTCGCAATCATAAAACTGGAAAACTCTCAATAGAGTCTAGTATGTTACCTTTTCTTGCTGCAGAATCAGTCATCTCCTCTGGGGGCAGTCCAGTTCCTCCATCTTTCCAGTATGGGTTTAGCTCTAATTTGTGCAAACCAGCCTAAGAATTATAAACACACACAAAAGAACATCTTATATTCATTTAAATAATCCAACAGGAGCACAAAAACAGTAAGCGGTGACAAACGAACGTCTCACTCACACTGTTTGGGTGAGAGGTTCGACCCAAGCTGCAGAGAAACAATTTGGACATAAACGATCTCTTTAACTTTCTTAACAGCAGTTCATCAAAGCTACTTCTTACTTGACTGGCGTCCTGTTAGGAATCCAAGGACGTGCTGTGCTGAGCAGTTCTCATAATTCGCTGTAGGTTTTCTGTTACACCCTTAAAACAATTAATGTGATATGTACATTAAACTGTAGCTATGCCACGCACCACCAACAGTTAATGCTCAACCTGTGAGAGACTCTGCAGTGAATATTTTGCAGTTATAAAGAAAGCTACACTCATCACACGACCCAGCTCCCAGTAGTTATGACAAAGCAAGCAAATACTAGAAGGTTCGTTTTAATTTGATGATTCAGAAACTGCTCTTCTTGCATGGTATGCTGAAAAGATTATTATGATGCGATGCATTTGGGTAGTGTCACTCTGCAGCCAGAAACTAAGTGGGGGAAAAAAAACAACACACACAAACCTGTTCAATGGCCTGAGCCTTGGCTCTCTCTTCCTCTTTCTGACGTTCTTTCTCAGCCCTTCTATCAGCAGTGGATGTAGTCTTCATTGCCAGGAAGTCAAAAGTCATCCATTCGTCTCTCTGCGGCGTGAGAAAGACAGTGGAGAGTTAAACGAGGAAAATACACAACTTAACACGTAACACGTTTCCTCTCATATACAGCAAACAAAGAAGTGAAAAACTCCAAAAACATTTTCAAATTTGCTACTTTACGGAAGCAATTAATGAGTATGAGTACGGTTTAAGAGCAAACAAAGCTTGTGTGCACGTGTAAATGCTTTCATATCTCTATAGACAGCATCGCCTCTTATAATGAAAAATGAAAAAGGAAAGGTCATTATCATTCAGGAAACCTGATTCTACAATTAAAAATACCTTGAAAAATTACTTTCTGAGTCTAATAATTATTTAGTAAAGAAAGACTTGTTGAGGAAGTGACCTGGACATTCTGTGTTGGGCTGACGTCGCTCTCTGAAGGTTTGGACTCACTGGGAACTTGCCAGGCTTTAGTCTGTGTCTGACGCTGAAGCTCAACCCACTCATCTTCAGAGTCCTGACACAGAGTCAGAGGAAATAAAAGGAAAAGAGAATAAGACAGGAAATGATAACAAAGAAGGGAAGCAATAAAAAAAAATCAATCAAAGAGTGACAAGAGCTGCAGTCTTCTCAATCAATAGCATTGCCACTTGACAGGGATGTCACTTTATAACAAAATAAACATGCTTTGATCATTCAGAAATGTTACAATATGAAATCTTCAACTACAAAGCTCAACGATTGCTCATTTATCAGATATCAGCTTTAAATCGAGGATAAATCTTCAGGATTTAACTTGAGGCCACGCTTAAAGGAATCCTGCAGTAAATGACTCTGTAATCTACCTGTGAGCTGTCACTTGAGCCATCTCCTGTTTCTGCCGCCTTCTTCTCTTTCTTGGCCTTCTTCTTCTTCTCTTTCTTCTTTTTTGATTTCTTCTCTTTCTTTTTTTTGCTCTTGACAGAACCCTCCTGCAGCAGATGCAGAGGGAATGATTATTTTCTCTTAACTTCACCTTAAGTTTGTTAGATAACCATAATTTGTCAAAAATGTCCACAGAATCATTTCTCAATCATAAAAGATATGCACGTGTGCTTTTCCCCAGGTTAAAGTTCTCCAATAAAGAACAAACACAGGAATGTGTCTCCAACAGTGATCGACATCCATTTCCAAAATGAAATGAATAAAGAACTAAATAAATACACTATGAAATAATAAATCGTCTAATTAATTAACCAAAATTGAAAATAGATAAATAATTGTATAAAATGTGTCATTAATTACACCTTCAATAGAAAATTAATTATTTATCAAATGCATAATTAATCAAATGTACTGATTAATTGTATTTAAAAACATATTTACCTATTTAATTATTTCATGACGTAAACTGCTCCAACACAGAAAAGTGCACACAAATCAATTACACAAACCTACTGTAAAACTTAAGAAATGATTATACTGCAAAGATTTCCCCAGTGTACCAGCAGCCATTACTTCAAGGAAATAATAAAAGTTTTATTTTGTTGTAATATAAGTATTAAATTAAGTATTAAATGTATTAAAAGTATTAAATCTGTAATATAAGTCTTAAAAATACATATTTTTACAAGCCCAGTCATATTTGAGCAAACGCAGTAAGGATGGTTCGTGCAACTATCTAAAGGCACTGTCTGCACGAGTATAAATGTTCCATCTTACGTCTTCTATCTGCTGCAGCCTCTCGTTGACCTCAGGGAGCATCCAAGTGTCCTCCCCTCTCTGCCTTTTCAGCTCCTTCCTCCTCTGTTCCTTGTCATACTGCTGCTTGGCCTGGATGACAAAATGGAAATAAACACTTCAAAAGTTTTACTAGCATTTGCATTGTGACATATATTTATTAGACACTTTATTAGGTACACCAGGGGGTTGGGAAGCGCATCTGTAACCGGAAGGTCCCCGGTTCGATCCCTGGGCTCTCTGTCCTGGTCGTCGTGTCCTTGGGCAAGACACTTTACCCTACCGCCTACTGGTGTTGGCCAGAGGGGCCGATGGTGCGATATGGCAGCCTCGCTTCTGTCAGTCTGCCCCAGGGCAGCTGTGGCCACAACCGTAGCTGCCTCCACCAGTGTGAGAATGTGAAAGTGAATGAATAGTGGTATTGTAAAGCGCTTTGGGTGCCTTGAAAAGCGCTATATAAATGCAATCCATTATTATTATTATTGGAAGAGTAAGTCAAATAACCACACGTTACAACCAAGGTATGCAAAAGAGCATTTCTGAAGCCACAACACATTGAACCTTGAGGCTACAGTGGCAGAAGAGCACACTGGGTGTCACTCTAACTAAAAACAAGAAACTGAGGCTGCAGTTCACAAGCTCACCAAAATTGGACATCAGAAGTTTGTAAACCGTCTCCTAATCTGCTGAGTCTTGATTCTTGCCATAACAGAAGAGAATATGGTAAGAATTTGGTGGAAACAACATGGGAGCATAGATCCATCCTGCCTTGTATCACCAGTTCAGGCAGCTGGTGGTTGTGTAATTGTGTGGGGAATATTTTCTTGGCACTCTTTGGGCTCCTTCATAACAAATTAGCAATGTTTAAATGCCACAGTTTAACTGCATATCACTGCATGTGTTTTTTATCCCTTTGTGACCACAGTGTGTCCATCTTAAGAAGGCTGCTTCCAGCTGGATGAAATACCATGTTACAAATAAAAAATATTAACACGTCAATGAGTTCACTGTACTCCGATGCCCTCCTCAGCCACCAGATCTCAATTCATGTGTGTTGCTATCACGTCAATAAGGACCAAAATCTGAGCAAAGTTTCCAAGACCAGTTCAGGAAGATGCAGAGCTAGCCTGATGCGGTGGCCAGAAACCGAAAAGCTGACATTAAAAATTATTAGAATTTGACAGCTCAATATCGAAAAGGCAGTCCCCAAACTCTTTGTTTTGCTTATTACACAGGAGATGAGGGCTGAGGTTGTCAAATATTTAAACATTAAACGGCCTTTCAGTTTATGTTTACATGTGTGACATTGATTAATCATTTCTATTCCACTTTAAACTCAGTATAATAAATCAGGTGGCACTCTTTGCTTTAGCCACCTCAATTACGTGTGAGCAAAGCAGATAGTGTGGCTCATCTACTGGAGGCATCATCAGGTGCACTCTGTGGGAGTACCTCCATCTGCTAACAGTGTAAACAAAGCTGCACGGCAAAAAGATATCGCCCAATCGACAAACTGTGTATATATGTGATTATAACAACGAGGCCGTCCTAATCTTTAAAACGGGCAGCGCGAGTAGCTGACACTGTGGCATATATCATCTGTTAAACACATGTCTGCTATCTGCCTCATTCAGTGTTTGCCTTCTCTCTACGAGCCTGACAGGATCTGCCTGTTCAGATACACAAATGTCATCGGGTTATTGTGAAGATACACAAGTCCTGTTAGCTTTCCAACAGAGAAATGGGGACCAAAAACGACACAAAGGTGCCGGTTTATATAACAAGTACGGATAATTCCCTGAAAAGACGCTGCTGTGTCACAAAACACTCACACTAAGAGTTAACATGACTGTGGGTGTTAGCCTACTTAGCTTGCTAGCTTTCCTTTGAATAAAACGCGTATGATTTAAACCAAAAATGATGGCAATTAAACAAATTGAGATTTAAACAGAGAGATACTGTTTCGGAAGCTGACATTTCGTACCTTCTCTAGCGCCTCTTGTCGTGCCTGTCGTTTCTTTTCTTTCCTTTCATCGATGCTACTTGTACTCTCAAAACTGAGTCCGTACTCCGCCATAACAACGCCGTCAATGTTTTTGTAAAGTGTCGTAAAGCGTTGAGGTTTACGACTACTGTCGTTTTGTGGTTGTTGTAGTTCAAAAAGACGGCAGTAATTTTGTCGTCCAATGTTTTCGACTCAATTTTTCTCCTTATCCTATTTCATTATATATGGACACTTATGATTTGGCACAGTGTTTCACCTGACAGTTAACATTTACAATGACAATTTAATTCACTTCAACAGAATGTGATTTTAGTGTCTACAATGAAGATAGTAATCATAAATACAGACTGTATTTACAATCCACAGTCATTCAGCTAGGTGCTGGAAATATTCCCCAGATTTTGACCTATATTGACATGTTATCATCACATAGTTGCTGCAGATTTATTTGCTTCTTGTTTATTACTGAATTTCCTGGAGGAACCCATCCAAGGGATTAATAAAGTTTCATCTAATCTAATTATGCCAATCTCCTGTTCTACCACGTCCCAAATGTGCCCTACTGGAGTTAGATCCCATGACTCTGGAGGACATTTGAATACATTTTCATGATCAAGAAACCAGTTTGACATCATCTGAGCTTTGTGACATGGTGTGTTATCCTGCTGTAGGCGGTCATCAAAGGATGGATATAGTTTGGTCACAGAAGAAATTCGATATGGTCAGCAGGAAGACTTAGGTAAGCTGTGACAACAATGCCCAGCTGGTACTAAGAGGCCCAACGTTCGCCAAGAAATTACCCCTCATGTCATTACACCACCATCAGGCTGAACTGTTGATATAGGTAGGATGAATCCATGCTTTCCTGTTGCCAAATTACACCACATCCTCTCAATGTTGCTGCAGAAATTAAGCGACTTCCTCCGGCAGTTCAAAGACCTGCAGTGTGGGGTTAGGTTAATTGAGGATTATAAATTGCCCATAGTCTTAAATGTGAGTGCAGATGGTTGTCTGTCTCTCTGTGTTAGCCCTGTGCAGATTGGCCAGGGTGTATCCTGGCTGCCTCTCGCCCTATGGTAGCTGGGATAGGATCTAGCCCACACGCAACCCTGATAAGGATAAATGAAAGAGAATGGAAGGATGAGCAGTCGAACAAGTGTCCCTAGCAAAGTGGCTGGTGAGGAAATCAATCAAGGTTTGTTATTGTCTTATTCAGATCACACATATGACTTATGGATCAGGAAAGGACTTGCTTTCAGTGGAAATGTCTCTTGACTCCTGTGAGCTGATTTAAATGTCTTGCAGATTCCCAAATAAATAGGCTACACCTAAGGGAAAACACTAAAGCTTTACATGTCTCAGAATGTCAAGTGCTGAAACTGCTGTCTGAAACAACCACTACTGTACACTCACATCTTTTCTGTTAATGTTTTCTCTCACATGCAGCCTGTTTTACTTAGTCAATAAACCACTATCAATAAAAGCCTCCAACCCATCCGCCGTCTCAGCACCTAATGTGTTTGTCTCTGTGGGTCCCGGAGGAGCTGCCGATCAATTACTGACCTGACAGAGGAGCCACATGGAATAACCACGCTTCACTCCACAGACATCAATAGCCCATTATCCTACAATCCACTCGATCTTTTAGCTGCCTAGTAAAAAAGAAAAAAGAGAGATAGTTTTGAAGGTGTTTATAGAAAAAGAAGGAGTTGTTATTCAATTATACTCCAGCATTAGTGCATTATACAATCAAAATTAGAGAGAACTGAGCATAAAGATATTTTAATCAATTAAATCCATATTTATCTTGAACTAATCACAGCAGTTATAAGTTGTGAACAAGGGAATTGATAACATCTGATATTTCTCATTTTTCCAAACATGAAATGATATTAATCGCAGGTACCAAATGAAATAAACCTTTTCATTGTGCTCTGGCTTCGCCTGTTGTTTGTACCTGAAGCACCTGAAATACTGGGAACAGGCTCTTGTAGGGAACCAGTTCATGATTCCCATCTCTCATAGTGATAATAATAATGTTAATAATAACGCTGTAACAGTACATAACAATGGCCTCATATACTCATAGTGAATATGTCAGTATGCTGTGCTGTAGTGGCTACACCGAGCTGAGCAATTCGAGAACTACACACAGCTGTACTCTCATGCATGGGTACTGGATACATGCCTTCATAACTACTTAATTTGACGCTATAATCACAGATGCACCATATTTAAAATGATAAGTAAATCTTTCTATGTCCAAGACAATATGTCCAGACGTGATTACAAACTACCCAGATAACATTAAGGTAATGGAGCAGTGCATGTGGTAGTATGGCTTTCAATACTTTACATAAATTACACTACTCACACTACTACACTATACGACATTATGTAAATACTCTACTCAAATATTGTAGTCTGTCAGAGAAACTCCTAAAAGATATAACCATACTGGGAGTTGTTTCCTCACTTTTTTCGTGGCATAGCTCTGTAACAACAAAGGAGGGCCTTACAGGGTCTGTTAATTAATGTGGCCTTAAGAAACACAAACACATTACAGGGTGCACATATTATTCAAGTCCGTGTATGTGAGGAGCAGGATTAAGAATTTAAATCTGGACTTAACAGGGAGCCAATGAAGAGAAGCCAATACAGGAGAAATATTTTTTCAATATTTTCTCCATTTCTGTCTTGGACCCAGTTCCAGGGATTCGGGGTCCGTGAGCAGTGTGGACTACTATTGTAGTTGTTGTTATTATTATTATTATTA
>NW_005187404.1:4630476-4658325 GCF_000239375.1 Pundamilia nyererei
GCTAACTTACTTAGCGAGGTACGAAGAACGGGCCCCTGTTCCGTGTTGGTGTACTGTCAGGTGTTTATGGGTGTGTGCTTGTGTATGTGAGGGTGCGGTCGTGGCAGGCACTTTTAGGCCTGGTGGGTGTGGCCCTGCCAGCTGACCGGTCCCACCCAGGAATCCACACACACCTGGCGCCGATCAAGCCTCGTCAGAGGAGCTTCAAAACAGTGTGGCTGAGAGCTCCTCGACGCTGGATCGTTGAGTGACTTCCCGTCAGTCTTAAGTCTATGTGCAAGGTTAGTGCAGGTCTGCCGTTAGGTCTTGGTACTAACGGCTACCTTTTGTATGCATGTTTCCCCAGGAGGCATTGCGGCATCCAGGAGGCAGCACACGGACAGTACACAGGGAACGGAGACAGAGCACGGAGCACGGGATAAAGGAGAAGACACGGAACGGGAGTTGGGATCGCACGGGGAATTTATTGTTGTTTGGATTGTCACCACTGTAAATAAACGCACTGCCTTCAGCGTCAAGTCCTGCATTTTGGGTCCTCATTTCTCACATCCCCACGGTCTGCCAGCCAGACCGTGACAATTTCTAGTCCCTGTCAGTACTCTTGCTGCAGCATTTTGGCTTTTCAGGGAGTTTTTAGGACATCCTGATAAAAATGAATTACAGTAGTCCAGCCTAGAATAATAAATGCATGAACTAGTTTTTCAGTGCCATTCAGAGACAGAACATTTCTAATTTTAGAAGTATTGCGCAAATGGAAGAAAGCAGTCCTACTGGAGGCCAAGGTAATGCCATCCAGAATTAGATTCTGGTTGGATATATTTGTAAGATTACTATAACCTCAGTTTTATCTGAAGTTAGAAGAAGAACCTTAGAGGTCATCCAGGTCTTTATATCTTGAAGACATTTCTGCAGTTTAAATAATTGGTGTGTGTTATCTGGCTTAATGGATAGATAAATTTAGGTGTCATCTGCATAGCAGTGAAAATGTATGCTATACCTTCTAATAACACTGCCTAAAAGAAGCATGTATAATGTAAACAGAATTGGTCCAAGCACAGAACCCTGTGGAACTCCTTAATTAATCTTATTGTGTGAAGAGGACTCCCTATTTACATGAACAAATTGGAGTCTATCACATAGGTATGATTCAAACCACTGCAGCGCAGTACCTGCAATACCTACAGCATGCTCTAATTGCTGTAATAAAATATTGTGGTCAATAGTATTGAACGCTGCACTGAGGTGTAGCAGGACAAGCACAGACATGAGTCCGCTGTCATAGGTCTTTAAAAGATCATTTGTAACTTAAGATTTCTTTTCTCATACTTTTCTCATAGTAAGTGCTTTTTTGTGGACAAAACAGACTAGTGGCAGGGTTCCAAAAACTACTAAAGGGATCAGAGGCATCAAGAGTACTGCAATAGAAAACAACTGAATTTGGTCAAATTTAGAAGTGCTCAATCATCCAGGTAAGGAAATCCCAAAAAGTTTATCCTGTTGATCTGGACGTAACGTTTTCAGTGGGGGAAAGTTTCATCACTCATCCAAGTGACTTCTTCAGTTTTCTGCAGTACTGACTCTGGCATGTGAAATATTTTGAATAAAGACACAGTGGTCCTGTCGCCAAGGCGCCAAAAATTGGTCCGCTCCTAGGATCGGGTCCCCCGGCAAAAACAGAGTAATATGGTATACACTGTTAAGTGCCAAGGGGATTGCCATGATTAATACATTGGGGAGACCAAACAACCTCTGGCTAAGCAAATTGCACAGCACAGAAGAGCTAACTCCTCAGGCCAGGACTTTCCAGTCTATTCAGACATACAGGCCAGTGACCACTATTTCATTGATGAGGATGTACACATCCTGGACAGGGAGCAATGCTGGTTTGAGCGGGGAGTCAAGGAGGCCGTTTGAAAAGAGAAAGGCCCTCTCTGAATCGAGGAGGGGGCGTAAGGGTACATCGTTCACCATCTTACAATGCTGTGACTGCAGCCATTCCCCAACTCTCAGTGAATGGTACTGCTGCTGGGCAAAACCAGCAACGGTCAACTTATGTTTCAATAGAGTGTGTATGTGGGGTTTTTTCCCAAGAGGCAGATATTTATTCCATCAAGATGTGTTCACTCAGGAGATTCAACAAATGAAAAATACTAAGTGATTTTTTTTATTTTTCCAGTTAACAAGTATTGTTTTCTTAGCGATGGCTACAGGTGTTAGCGTGGGTTAAGGTTGTTTGGTTGGAAGATCAATTGAAGTTATGACACAGAGCAAGCAGAAATGAGGAGAAATTGGGATTCTACAGCCCAAGATAGGGGAAAGGTTTTGAGTGACTTGAAGCCAGGAATCCTGAACAGGTGAGCAGAGCCATACTGTGTGAGAATTAGTGTCTAGGTTGTTTTAACTACAGGGAAAATATCAGAATCAGGAAAAAAAAAGTTATTTAGCATCTGTTTCATGATATGAGTTCTGTGAAGGATTTAATATCGAATGAGTCCATCCATCCATCCATTCGCTTCCGCTTGTCCTTTTCAGGGTCGCGGGGGGCGCTGGAGCCTATCCCAGCTGTCATAGGGCGAGAGGCGGGGTACACCCTGGACAGGTCGCCAGTCTGTCGCAGGGCCAACGCACAGGGACAGACAACCATTCGCACTCTCATTCATTTGCACATTCACACCTAGTGACAATTTGGATTATCCAATTAACCTATCCCCACAAGCTGCATGTCTTTGGACGGTGGGAGGAAGCCGGAGTACCCGGAGAGAACCCACGCAAACACGGGGAGAACATGCAAACTCCACACAGAAAGACCCCGGCCTGATGTTGGAATTGAACTCGGGACCTTCTTGCTGTGCAACCACCGTGCCAGCACGGTGGCAGGATTAGTTGTTGATTACAAGAGTATTTCGGTTGCCTAGTCCAAATCTTTGAAACACGTTAGTAGCTTTTTCTAAAACTGTCTTTCATCAGAAATTGAGAATCACTCTTGTCGTTCTTTTTCTAAAAGTAGAACGGGAGGCAGACTTTCAGCTATCAGCACCCTCACCTGTGGAACCAGCCCACAATTTATTTTCAGTAGACAGAGACTCTCCTCTTTTAAATGAGACTCAAAACTTTCCTTTATTTCTTTTCCTTAATTTATTAGTTGGAGCTGGATCAGTTGACCCAGACCTATCCTTTAGTTATCCTGATTTAGGCTGCGACCACTAGGAGACTTCCAGTGATGCACTTAGCACTTCGAGTTATGTCTTTCACTGTCAGCATGTTCATATACCACTACTGCATGTCATTAACATTTGCCTTCTCTCTTCCACAGTGAGTCTTTGGTCCTGTCTCCCTCCCATAACCCTATAACCTGATTGGAGCAGATGGTTGTTCCTCCCTGTGCCTGGTTCTGCTGAAAGTTTCTTTGTGTTCAAAGGGAGTTTTCTCTTCCCATTGTTGCCAAGTGAGTGTTTAGAGGGGATTATGTGATTGTTACGGTTTACTCTTGATTACTGTAGGGACTTTACCTTACAATATAAGATGACTGTCTTGTAAATTGGCGCTACATAAATTGAATGGCATCACATCAAATTGAACTTGGATATAACTCCTAATCAAACCTAAAGAAATCTCACCCAATTTGGACATCCAGCACAATCATAGCGGACAAACTGGCTAAACTGAAAGATACTTTTATCCTCGGTTCTTAGGAGGAGATGGGGATATTGCTCTTTGAATTTTCCTTCACCCTATACTTTATTCAATAAAATGTTAACATTTTGTTAAACAATGATTACTTTATTGTTTTATGTTATAAAATAAATTTAATGTCTAAATATGTATTTCCAACTTTTTTTATCCTAACCATACGGATGGATAGTTATCTAAAAATAAAAATATCAAGAGCGTTATCAGGCACCTCCACTTTGAAAATATGAAGACTGACAGATGATTAAGTCTAGGGTGTGCCCTAAATTATGTGTGAGTGTCATTAAAGGCATCTTCGTGTGACATTCCAACATGTCACACCCCTGGCTCGACGGGAAAGGCAAATTATGGATATCACACATGATTTATCAAAACGTTAAACTTGTCATCGCTTGATTGTTAATGTGTGTATTGTGTGGATGGGTGTTTCTGTGCTGTGTAAAGCTAACAAAATTCAGACAAACCCAGATGGCCTAGAACAGTGGAAGATAGCTGAGCAATTACCAAAGTAACAAACATTTTAACAAAATCCTGGAAGGGGATATAGAGGCCTGAGGGCCATCACACACATTTATTTAGAAAAGAAACAGTCAACATAATAAGTACAAGTACACAGTAACAATCAGTGTAGACAGCTGTTCTTAAAAAAGTCAAAGAGGAACGGCGTAGAATTGATTTGACCTGGATTTTCTCTCTCTGTATGTAAAGAAATCCAATTAAAAATAATGTGAAACGAGAAAAAGCAATAATAAGAAAACACCAATGATATGTAAGATCTTATAATGTGTAAATTCAGGCATTGAGTGTCATTTTAAAGATTAGCATCATTAACACAGTTTTGGAATTATGTGACATCAGGAGGACAGGACCCCCTGATTTAACCTACCATAATGCTTTGTGTCATGTTGTCATTGTAATACTAGGTAAAAAAAAAACAAAAACTGAATAGAACACATTTAAAAGAGGACAACAAGACTGGCAGCAGGAAGAGAGGAGGATTTAAAGATGAAAAACTTTTCAGGATTTCTCTTAACTTTGGATATTTTGCCAACACAAGTCAAGACGGAAACCTGAAGGCAGGTGGCAGGATTACATCTGAAGACAGGACACATTAAGGTACTGGATAAGGAGAAGAAAATGTCGAGACATGATCATCAATCAAGTCAAAGAAACAGACAGCAAAACTGTGAGTAACATAACACATAAAGAGCACTGGAAATTAACGGATAATTCAAAGTAGCTTAGTACTGGTTAGATGCAATTATATTAACGGTGGAGAAAAAAATTTATACTGAACTAAAGAAATTTTACATTTGATTAGGTCAGGGTCTAAAGCTTCAGATTTGGGTTCAAGTTGTCTTAAAAGGCATGGAAAAAAATGGATATGAAAAGCTTGTTGAAGAAATCGTGTTGTAAGAAATGAGAGCTAATAGATGTGGCAAACTGAATAAAAACCTAAAGATTTTAAACACCTCAGTGTGCTACTACTGTCACAGAAACTGCAGTTGGAAAAACAAAGGGATGATTCACACAGTGTGTGGAAAAATGCATTCTTTTCTTAAAAAGCACAAGGATTTTGGTCGATGCTTATGTGTTTTAAAAATAACTTCTTAACTGACACACTTGACAAACTACTGCGGTAAAGTGAGCCTTCATTTGTGAGCCGCGGTCAACCCAGCCGCCTCCTATCCGCCGCATAAATTTCCTTGCGCTTTTACACCAGTCTTTACGGTAGCGCCTTATCTGCAAATGGCTGTTAGAGACAGCAAATACACTCAGAGAATTTTAGCATGTCAGTATAAAGCTGACTGTAATTCTTCAGTTAACTGAGCCTCAGATTTTTCTAAGATTTTGTAATTCAGAAGTGAACCATGTGAAATACATGATGTGTTTAAAGAAAATCTACTGGAGCTCTCTATAGAAATGATTCTGCGTTGTGATTCTTTTCCCCACGCTGATCCATTACAACCAATTTTAAAGTGCTCAATCCCACTTTCACCTCTTCCCTACTCATTTTCCTGTTTACATGCAAAGTCATCCATTACAATGTGGGCAACAGAATAGAGCTATATGTTATTTTCCTGTTGTGATCTCTTATTCTTAGTTAAGAGCATTCTTAGTTTTGTATTGTTTGTTTGTAAGGATTTATGGTAGAAAAGGTGGGGTTAAACAGTTATTAATCACTGTATGCATACAGTGTGTAGCTAATCATGTGCCTGTATGATGCCTAACCGTGAGGTGCCACCTCTGTCATATTTAAAAGGACAAAAAAAAAAATATAGACCAGTTCCTAAATGTGACCAAATTACCTGCAGCCTTGAACTGCTGTGTTACACCTCAGCCCTTTACCTTGAAAAGGTCAGGCAGACAGGCTACAACTGAACTACAGCTCAGTGATTTCAGAGCAGACACTGAGGTCAGGAGAGGAAGCAAAGCAGCGAGTTACAATGTCAAACAAAATGTGGGGAAAATGTGTGTCGCAAAACAAACATTTTACCATTTCACGAACAATATGACGTCATTCAGCTCAATAGCCTGCATGCTGATAGTTAGGGATGGATACCGGTGTCCGGTGCCATGATGGCACCGGTTCTGACATAAACGGTAGTAACCAGACCGAAAAGCAGCGCACATTTCGGTGCTTTATTTCGGTGCTTTTTTCCCTGAGCTGTGATACACTTCTAGCCAATCATTTTACGTTTCCGAGGATAGTAGGCGGGGCCAGGTACGTACCTTCTGTTAGAGCAGAGCTACAGATTAAAAATGCCCAAGGCAAGCGGTCAAAAGTCTGGCTGTACTTCACAGCAAAATATGCAAACTCAGCAGCCTGCAACAAGTGCTTTAAGCTGATACTGTGATACTGTCAAAGGAGGTAACACCAAGAATCCGATTAAACAGCTGGCAACGCATAGCGGTTTTTTTAAAAGCCCAGAAATGCGCCGTATTTGATAGCTTGCTGCGAGACCTCACACTGTGCACGTCGGGTGGGTTGCCAGTTATCGGACCCGGAGCAACATCCCCCAAAAACCCGAAGAATAGAGTCCTGGCCCCTAGCCCTGCCAGTGTAGCAGAAATGATGAGGATGATGATGGCAGCAGCAGCCGTTCTTCTCTGCATGAGTAACTTCATGTTGTTCGTGTGTAATTTACGTTGAGTAGGCTAACCACGTTATTACATTAATGCATGTAAGGTGAACTAGCAAACATCATCATAGCTACATGCGGCTGTCCTCTTGTTTGATGGCAGATACTCCCTTCACCCTGGCCAAAAAGGCTAAAATGACCAAAGAAAAAGTGGAAAACAGTTAAACATGAGAGGTTTTGGACAAAGTTTGTGTTTTTTCCATTGTTTAAGCACTGCTTCCAGCCAAGAGTGATGCCATATATGCCCCATAGCTGCAGAAAAGGCTAACATTGTTATCTTTTAAAAAAAAACAGCTGAACATGAGAGGTTTTTGGACCAATTTTGTGTTCTCCATTCTTTAAGCACCGGTTCGAGCACCGTTTGAGCACCGGCACCGTTTCAAAAGTACCGATTTAGCACCGGTATCGGATAAAACCTAAACGATACCCATCCCTACTGATAGTACAGGGGTGCATTAGTACCTATGGAATTGCACATCTGGAAAGACACAATCAGTTCTGAAAGGTATAAACAGCTTTTAGAGCAACATATGCTCCCGCCCAGGTGATGTCTTTTTCAGGGAAGGTCTTGCATATTTCAAAAGATAATGCTGAACTACATAATGCATTAAGTTATCTCACATCATGTCAATCTTATCAGAAGAATCCTGGTGCTGAACGTGCCTGCAGTCCAGAGCTCTCATCAGTTGGAAACATCTGATGCATCATGAAACAAAAATAAAACAAAGACCACCCAGGAATGTTGAGCAGCTACGACATTCATCTCCCGAAAGCCCAGCAGCTGGTCTCCTTAGTTCCCAGATCTTAAAAGAAGCAAGGTTGCTACACACCTGTAAACATGGCCTGCCCTAATGTTTTTGAGACATGTTGCTGTGATCAAACTCAAAATGAGCAAATATTTGTCTTAAAATGAGACATTTTCATCGCATCGTTTTTATTTCTGTTTTACACAACGTCCCAACTTTTTTTGAGATTAGGGTTGTGTCGCCTGTGAGGTACAGTCTTGTCTTTGCACTTGGCTGAATAGGCTTGTTTTTATTGTGGGGTTTCAGTGAGCTAGCCAGAGTATGCTTAGTAGATATACTAACTCCAGAAATGTTTCATTTAGTTGCATTTATTTTTGAGTAAAGCTGGTGGGATTTATCGCAGCGGGATTATTCGATCCATGACACCATAACAGGGAAAAGGTGTGTTTGCTCAGCCAAGGTCAAAACATGGTGAAATAAATAAGCACAACAGGAGCAGAGATTTGTTTTTAATTTATTCCAACACAGTTAAAAATCATATATATATGTAAAAGGCAAAAATTGGATCCTTTAATTTTAAGTTAAAATTCTTTATTTATGCAGATCTGTAGTTGTATAAAAATGATTTTAATGACGTGTGTGTCAGTCCTTCTCTAATATAACACACCAGTTACCCTGGTCATGGTAGCTGCTCTGTACCTTGACTCCATCCACCTGGCTGCACAGCTGTTCCAGCTCCCCCTGGTGAAACACATGATAATAGCGGTGAAAGACGGCGGTTAGATGGCTCTCAGACTCTGATTTCAGATGAGAACTCGAGGTCTGAGTGGTGCCACTCGGACTGGGCTTAGAGCCTGGGCTGTGAGTGGCGTCATCAGTCTCAAGTCTTAATCCAGGAGACATAGTTGCATCAAAACCTGGACTGAGACCAGGGTTACTGTCAGTTCTGGTTTGGTTAGTTAAAACCTTTTTAGACTTCTCCTTTCTTTTATTCCTTTTCACACCATCTCCTGACTCTTCCTCCCCTGGTTTTTTCCCCTCTTTCAGATGCCAGGGAACTAAAAGGTCCTGGGTGTTAAAGGCTGTGCGGTTTGTGTGCACACTAAGCTTGCCATCAGTCACTTTGCCAACAGGTTCGTAGCCTTCTTCTAAATGTCCGCTATTCTGGATAGCCGATTTCCCATGAGGCTCCCGTCTGTCTTCGGATGTGTTTTTAGTAAGGTTTTCCTTCCCATTATGCTCTTTGTTGTGGTCTTTGAGGTACTTGGACCTCTGCTTGTTGTACTCTTGTTCAAAAGCCCAAACATAGATGAGTGCATGACCTCCAGGCTTTAGAAGTCTCACCAACTCTCTCATAGCTGCTAGCCGCCGCTCCTACAACACACACACATTAAAAAAATTAATTAAAGACAGAATCACATGCAACTCACTGCATGTGAATCATTGTCAGAGAGATTTTGCACCAACAACCTGATTCCTAATTGATGGAATTATGAACACAGAAAAATACCATCAGATTTTGATCCACCGATCAATACCTACTGCTAATGCAGTAAAAGCGTATCTGGAGAGAAAAGCATACAGTGCAACACTATCAGTCATGGATTGGCCTCCCCAGAGCCCAGATGTCAACATTATTTAAGCACTGTGGGATCATGTTGATGGAGAACAGAACAAAAAGCAGCCAACGTCCCAAGAAGAGATTTGAATGTCCTTCAAGAAGCTTAGAGAACTATTCCTGAAGACTTCCAGACCTTACAGGAAAGCTGCCCAAGAGAGTTCAGGCTGTATAGAATAAAGGTGGTCATACCAAATATTTAAGTGTGTCTCCTTATGCCTTATATCAGTATTACCAAGTATGTTTGCACATGTTTGAATAAATCACTGCATCCATTCCCATGTTCCTAGTAGAATTTAAAGAAATAAGAGCTGGCTTTTGCACACGGTTCCATGAAAAGTTCAGAACATGAAAACTTTAGTGAGCTACTAACAATTAATACAAGTCTTTTTTTGTAGGTCCATCTTTCTAAATAAAACTGATATAACGGTTCTATTCTGGTTATTCTTTGTATGAGGATGAGCTGTGTGTACCTCTGTGGAGAAATGGTGTATGACGGCTATAGAGATGCAAGCGTCACAGGAGGCTGTTCGCAGAGGAACATTCAGAGCATCAGAAACAAATGCGTGGAAACCCCTCTCTGCACAAATTTGGACGAGAGCGCTGCTACGATCACATCCCACCTGAAATAAAACATACAGAGAGAGTAACAAGGCCATTCAGTGGACTATCATTCTCAAACAGCAACAAACGCACATGTCAGCAGAGTGTCAGCACGTACAAGGTCTGAAGAAGAACACGTTTACAAACTGCTCGTGATCATTTAAGCCAGAGAAAATGAGCAAGAATGGAGATAAATTATGCGAGGTGAACAAGAGACAGCAGACCCAAGTGAGAGAGCGGGAACACTACACATATGCACACACACCCTCGATCTACTGCTGTCGTGCAAACAGAAAGATTAAGTAGAGCAGGAGGCACAAAAAGAGGGAAGGACTGAGGCGAGAAAACAGAAGAAGAGCAGAGGCCTGGGTTGGGAGAAAATGAGAACAAGCAGAATAAAACTCGGGTAGCTGCTGTGCTCGCTGCATGATCACAGTGTTCTCTGTTCTGATTTATCACAGCTACACTCTGAGTCAGGATAAGCTGCTTACATGCACCCCCAAATCCCAAACAAGAATATCCCAGTGTGCATACGTAAACAGGAAATGTAGGATATTACCATGGAAACTGAGCTTATGCAAAAACAACAACAAAAAAAAAAAAGAAACAGGGAAGAAATGAGAGCGACAACAGGAATCTCATCCTGCTGTGCCTTACTCTTATTTATTTAGCCGTCCTGAAGCAAGACGTGATGTTTACACCTGTGACCAAAAGCAAACTCTCTGCTAACTCACGCCTACATTTCACATTCAGTTATACCCTCCCAGAGACCCAAAGCTCTACCACTGGAGGTAGACGTGTAAGCTGCAGCGTCTAGCCCAATGATGCAAACTTTGCTTCATTCTGAAGCACAGAGGTCAGGCTTATGCAACCAGGTCCTGAAGTGGCTCGCTCAGGTTCCTCCTTTTCTTTTTATGTTTATGAAAATCCCGAGCACTGCGAGTGTGACCACGACGTGGTCTGTCTACTGTTCGGGGAAAGAAGCTTTAGCTGATGCGCAACAGCTGCAGTTCCCCAAATGGCCACTTGAGGTTGGCTTTGAGAGGAAATAAACCCCATAGTCTCCAATGTTAAAACACTCAGGGCAGAAATGATGATATGTATAGCTGTACAGGGGCGATTCTTTTTTAACTGACAGTATAAAGTTTTCAGCCTCCTTCAGAGTAAATAGATGTGGATACTTCACACCCAGCATTGACAGCTGAGGTGAACAGTGTACCCTAATTACAGATGAACAGCTCACCTTGAACTTTTTTAAATGTAAACAATACTTGTTTTATCCAAGAAGACAAAGTTATCTCACTTCAGCGATTTGTTTTTTGCTGCAAAATGACACGTGAACCACACCAGCACTGTCACTGAAACCTGCCATAAATTTGAAGTCAGTCTCGACTGCATGGGGTCAAGTTGCCAATAACATGCAATCTATGTCTGCCAATACAACAGTTAACTGTGATAAATCAGTGAAAATCCCTGATGCTGTCTGCATAGACAGAAATTCCCATTAACTATTATGTTATAAATGAAAAAGTTCTTTGGAAACCTTCAACAATCTCCCCGATTGTTTGCAGAAAGGTTGCTTCTTATCAGGTGAGATGAGGCCTTTTGTTTTGAATATTCCCAGATTAATTTTTATTTATTTACTTAAATATTGATAATTGGTGTCCCTGTATATATCGCAATACTGTCTCAATTTCTTCCAACTAAAGAGATTTTTAAACAACTAGGATATCTTTTTTGTTTTCTGGTTCTACTAAACATCACAACTCATTCAAGTGAACCAATCCACCAATTCACCAAAATAAAATGTTGCCACCAGACAATCAACCTTTAACATGGACGAATTTAGAGCTCCTGAATTCTCCCAAGAATTTAAAGCTGTGTTGTTTTTAGGAACGGTTTGTCACATTCGAGCAGTCATTCAAGACTGCTTGAATGTGTAAGTTAAAAAGCTCATCAGTATGACTCCCCCGTCATTAAAGCACAAGCAGATCTGACTATAATTACAACCCTGTATTCCATTTATTACAGCCATGCTTTGATGTTTTATGTAAGTCCATTTCACTTTCTTTTATCCTTTCACCTATAAGTCTGATGGTGTTTAAAGGCTTTAACCCAAAGTTAAACCTGATGTTACATCTCTAACCTCACCTCTGTGGCCTTATCAGAGCGACAGTGTTGTGTAAGGTCATTAGTAGTTATTGGATGAGTCATGCTGATCTACATGTGTTTGAAAAAGCCCAGAGCCATCTTAGATTTTGCGTCCCTATGTGAGAAATGAAGGAGAGGAGTTCTAGCTCGAATACACAGATGAATGCTTCTGCAGATAAGCGCCTGTTATGAAAATGTGTAGCATTTCAAAGTGCTGACAATCTAAGAAACAGCAGCAATAAAAAAAGCAGTGATAGAGGAAATTACCCTGCAGGGATCAATGAAGTATCTCAGAGGCGCAGACATTTCAGTATAAAATGACACTCACTGCAATCATCTCTGGGTTTACGCCCAGGTATTTCCCATTTCCGCAGCCCACATCAGCTAGTACGCTACCCGGTGGGAGCGAGGACAGGAAGTGGCAAACGCGAGGCCAGGGGGAGTGGCGGGTGCTGCTGAAGTGGGAGGCGATAGCGTCGTACACCCGGTGCACATACTCCTCCTCTAGACGGGCTGCATCGGCATGGCAACATGGAAGCGCGGGAGGGGACGGCGTAGAGGGCGAGAGTGTTGAAGGAGCTCCCTGACTGTCACAGGCAGAGGGGAAGGCTGGAGACAGAGAGAAGGCGTTCACTGGTGAGATGTGCCGATCGTTTATCTTTGACCTGCGTTGCCATGCAACGCTTAATTACAATCATATCGTTCGCATATCTTTTATTATTGTCTTTATGCAAAAGCGCTAGCTATGCTCTGGGTTTAGGATTCTCATGCGATGAAACTGTCAGACAAAATAACATAATCTTGCTGTCTAATTTTAATATTAGACAAAGATATCCTGACAATTTCATTTATTAAGCGACAAAAGGTAAACAAACCTATCAATCTGGCCCTGTGGGGGATAAAGTAGTAGCCTAAACTGTGATTAACCACATGTTTTGGAAAGCCGAGTTCAATTTCACTAGCCACACCCAGGTCTGATTGCTGCCATACCTGTAGAATTAAGAAATCACTTAAACTGAACCTGACAAAGTGAAGCAGGCTGAAAGACCTCAAAAAGCAAAGCATCATGTCAGCATCTAAAGAAACGTCTGAGAAACAAAGTTGCTTGATCAGTGTGAAACGGGGTTACAAAGCCATTTCTAAGGTTTGGGACTCCTGTCACCATGGTGACAGCCGTGGTTGGAACTGTGGTGAACCTTCCCAAGAAGTGGCCCGCCTAACAAAATTACTCCAAGAGCACATCAACAACTCATCCAGGTCACAAAAGAACCCAGAACAACAGAAATGAAAAAATGAGAAAAAGGAGCCCCGTAACATATTACATATATTCAAATTAAATTTACCTCTCAAAACCTCACTCACTCTCATAATGTGAGCAAAGCAGTTTATAAAAGCAAAGTGTGTTTTGCTTCACTCTCACCACAGCGGCAGGGTTCAGGCCTGATCTTGCGGAAAGTGAAAGAAGTGCGTGTGCCCCTCTTGCTCAGAGTCAGATTGCTACGTGTTCCAGGTTCAGGCGTCACATGATCGGGGGATTGCTGCTCACAGGCCGGCACCATGTCAAACTTACGAGGAGTGATCCTAAAAGGACACACGAAGAGCTTGTCTTAGTAGTTATAAAAGACAAAAACACACAAACCAACTGGTGAAGAGGATGAGAGGATGTGGATGTGAACAAATACAATGCAAAGGTTGAAGACGAAGACCATCAACAGAATGAATTGTACTAATTGTAGTAAATAAATAGTTTCTTTTTCAGAGGAAAAAGCAGCAAATTAAGCATCAATCCAAAGATCAGGTCAAAAGAACCTGACTCCAAAAGGAGAGACTGATGCTTTGACACAGTCCAGCTTACCCATGAGTCCAGAGATATCTGCTCTCGCTCTTCATGACCAGCAGGCTCCGCCCAGGCAGCACCACAGCAACAACACGACCATCAGGATGTCGGAACTCCATCACCGTCTGCACAAACACAAACGCGCTGTGTTAAAAGTAAGAGTGGTTTCTACTCATTACTTCACTGCACCCATAATAACAAATTACTGATTAAATTAAAAATTTATGAAGGTTTTAAAGTCATTGGGTGTGGATTTATATACATATATATTTCTTGTAGGCATATTTCCAATGCCACACACACACACACACACACACAAAAAACAGCCGCCAGGCCCTTCCCTTTGTAACCCAATCATTTTCTACTGATGGATGACATCCTTGACAGCTCTCAGTCAGATTTCCGCTCGTATCACAGCACAGAAGCAGCCCTTGCAAAGGTTTTGAACACAATTTGCCTGAGGAATAATGCGGGGAGTTTCACAGACTCGACTGCATTTGATCTTAGCAGCATCTGATACTGTGGATCACTTCTAAATAGGAAAGGCAGGAACTCCAATCAGATTCCTCACACATGGTACATGCAGCCATCATCAATGATGGTGAATGAGAAAGAACTGCTATGATGTAAGAAGTCTCTCAAGGAATGGGTCCTGGTCCTCTCTCATTGCACCTGTGCATTTTGCTGAGTAGACACCCAAACATATCTATTCCTCTCCAACTCACTGCATCATGAGTTCTACAGTAGGAAAAAGGAACAGCATTCACTCGGCACTATCAGCACAACATGGCAACTCTGACTTTGCTGATGACACGGTGCTCTTGCCCCCAGAGGCTGGACAAAAACTGCACTTCTGACATCAGAACTGGGAATCAGTCTCAACATCAACAAAGATCAGGCCAACATTATAAGCATGAAGGCCCATCACAGCAGCAGGACATCCACCTAGAAGACATCATGATGCTCCTGTTGTGGACATGCAATTCCAACTAACAGTTCAACAGCAATAATAATTTGGCATCCTGCATCAGTGTTTCCCTACATATTACTGTGCATCTGCTGCGAGTAATAACTGCTGATAATACACCTTTATATTTTTATTATTCATCAAAATGTTTCTGTATCTGCAAGTACAGGAAACAAGTTACGCACTAGTTTTTATGCTTTTAGTTCTTCAGTAGAGAGTTGGGCAATTTCATGGTTTGTTTCTATATTCTAATTAAGCCATACTGCTGTACAGCTATTATTAATTATTAATTATTAATTATTATTATTATTATTATTATTATTATTATTATTACTACTACTATTAGTAGTAGTAGTAGTAGTAATATGACAAATTTAAAAAACTTTGACTAATTTTTCATTTACTTTTTTTTTTTAACGTTTGCACCAAAGCTAATATTTTACTGATCCAGCAGTAGCTCAGGACTGAAAGAGACTTTGGCACAAAACTTCCAAACTACACAGTTTTGACTGATGTCACCCAAAGGAAAACACTGTCGACCACCTAAAACACTGTTCATGTTTTCTCTCACTTGCAGCTAGCAGACACAGCGTTGGTGTTTGATCCTAATGTTTCCTTACAGCACATAACAGAATAAGCTCTGCTGGGAAATTACATCTACAACAATTTCCAATTGTATCCCTCCAAATTCTGACAGCAGGAAAATTGGATTTTGTGAAGTAGATGGCATTCATGTGTGTGTGTGTGTGTGTGTGTGTTCCTGTCTAGCTATCTTTATGAGCACCAAAATCTGCATTCTACTATACTTGTGAGGACCGGTGAGTGTGTCCTTACAAGTGACTGTTGGTTCTCACAAGTATAGTGAAGGCCTTTTTGAGGCTCAAAATGTAGTTTCAGTGTCAGGGTTACAATTAGGTTATGGTTAGGTTTAGGGTAAGGGTTAGGCATTCATTTTTAATGGTTAGGGTAAGGGGCTAGGGAAGCCATTATGTCAATGAAGGTCCTCACTAACACACTACTGTGTGTGTGTGTGTTCCCCTCTGAGGAGTGTTAGCCAATCAATGAAAGGGTGGAATGTGACTAAATCGATGGTGACGCCGGCAACTACGCTTTACTTCACAAGTATTCATCATCTCCCTCCCTCCTCACACGTATGCACGCACACACAAACAGGTTTGTACATCTTTCTGAGTACAATCAATTACAGAGAGCTTCTTTACTTCTTTACTTCCTTACCTTAACTTCAAGCATCACAACAAGTAACCCTAAACCTCTGCCTAACTTCTACAATTAGCCCTAAAGTCAGTCCTTGCTTCTGTAGTCTACAACTGGTCCTCACAAACACACAAGCACACACCAAAAAGGCTGCCAATATACAACATCACAAACAGCTCAATAATGCAGTTATAGTTCGTGTAATTACCAGGAAACAAGTGTTTCATTAATAATGACTGAATCACTTGTGTTACATTTTCAGAGAAATTAAATCCAATGAAACTGAGCGAATGGCATAAAGGTTAGTTATGCACCAAATCCTGTCTGCTTAAATCAAAGCTGAATCAAACTGCAGTGCACTCATTAAATCCACAGAGTAGCAAAATATTTAACAAGGTTTCCAAATAGTCTTTAAAATAAGCTACTTGTTGTATTCTCTGCAACCACCGTAACATCAAATTTAGAAATCCTAATGTGCACTCAGAGCTTCATTACTAGTACCCAGTCGGAGCCCCTTTGAGATGGAGCAGAGCACCTTCTTCCCAATACTCAGGGAGGCTGTGGTGTTTCAACAATGCTGAGTTGGTACTAGGGGTCCAAAGTGTGCTAAGAAAATAACCCCCCCACCACCACAAACAGCCTGAACCGTTGATACGAGGGAGCATGAATCCATGCTTACACTATCCAATTTTGATGGGAACTACAGCCTCAGTTTACTGCAGAGTGCAGCGGCAATCTGACGTAGCCAATGTGCTTCAACTTTTCAATGCGTTCTGTGTTCAGAGATGCTCTTCTGCGTGCGGTGGTTCTCCTTCTTATCGGCTTCAAGCAGTCCTCAGTCCTCTGACATCAAAAACACATTCTCACCCAGAGAACTGCCGCTCACTGGATAAATTCTCTTTTATTCGACCAGTCTTTGTAAACCCTACAGATGGCTGTGTGGGAAAATCCCAGCAAATCAGCAGTTTCTGAAATAATCAGACCAGCGCATCTGGCACCAGCAACCATGCCACGTTTAGTCATTCGAATCAACTTTTTCCAATTCTAAAGCTCAGTTTGAGCTTCAGCAGGTCACCATGACTACATGTAAATGCATACTTGAGTGGTGTTAGACAGGAAATACTGCGAGAAATACAACCCCTCAGCTTAACAGTACCATTACTCCCATGCATCGCTTAAAGAAGAGCCAGTTTAATTGCACTCAATAAAACTTTCTTTCAGGGTCTATTCGCTTCAAATATTCCTCCAAGTGTCCTTTCCTTTTTTAACGTGATTTAATATGCCCACTTTTTCTGTGGCTCTGAATCTCCACTGAAAAGCAAGGACAATGAATACAAACACTGTCAGTCTGTGTGTGTGTGTGTGTGTGTGTGTGTGTGACAGATGCCACAGCAGATGACAGCTGATTGCTAGCAGAGCCCCTGCTTTTCAGACAAGCAGGGACAGATGGGTGTTCATCCACAGCAATCAGGCAGCAAAGACTAAACCCACGATCTTAGTTTATAGGTCGCAACACCTGTGAACACCTGGAAGAGTGAAGGACATGAAAATGGAAAATCTATAACTCTTGTGTACATCCGTTTGTTTACAAAATTTCTTGCGAGCTTTAATTCCTTAAGTGCCTGCTGGATGAACGGATGCTACGGTGAGAAGGAACTGAAAAGAATGAGACACACCGAGAAGGTAACACAGTGTTCTCAGGAAAAACACAAGGACACAAGATGTGTGCACGTACGCACCCTCACACACACACACAATACTGACAGCTCTCTGAAGCAGATAAATCACAGAGCTCAGGAAGGTTGAGGTTAATTTGACAGATTAAACTAGAACTTATAAATGAATACACACAGACTTGATCTCACTGGCTTTAAACGAATAACCACCTCTTAACAGTTTTAAGATGAAAGCTGGCAGTGTTTTCTTTAGACCATCTTTATGTACAACTTTCATTTTAATCACTGATGATTGCACGTCGAGTACTGCTGACTGATGCTGGCTTCAAACAGCTACTAATTACCAACAGCTCACAGGTCTGTGGCAACGATGACGATGATCAAATCACAGATGCCTGACCGACTTCTCACCTTTGCCCCCAGGCTCAGAGACAGGATGGTGTCCTCAAAGGCAGAGTGAGTGTCCACATGAGGAGGAATACCTGGAAATATCATAAACAAACATGGAAAATGAAAACCTTCAGAGCAAAGTTAATCAAGCGAAACATTTAAGAAACTTCTCTCAGCCCAAAGGCTTCCATAACTCCTCATCGACTGGTTCAGGAAAGGCTCTGCTGCCACCCAGTGGTGCAAATCAGTAAACTCTGTTTGTGTGCTCTCTTATTCATTTTTAATAACAGATTAATTATCAGTTATAAAAGCAGTTATTAATCAAGTGTAACACTCAACCACTAAAACCAATTTTTCTGTCCATGAATGCAAGTAAATAATCATAATTTGGCATCTTAGTAATTAACAATACTGTGTTAACTTAGAGCAGCTGTGGCATAAACCTTACACTGGGTGGTGGTCTAATAAATTTGTTACATTTATATTGTATATTTAAAATTACAATATAATGGCGACGGGGACTAAAAGTCCTTGTTTCAGTTATTAACTGCCCAAAGGACCAGTATAATTATTATTATTATTCTGAGCTGAGAATCATACAGCACTAATCTATCTATCCTTCCTTATCACAATATTCTAACAAAGGGTTGCAGGGGCTCTGGAGCCAATCCCAGCTAGTAGAGTTCAGAAATTAAAAAATACAGAGTTGGGAATGAGCAAAAACTTTCTGTGAATTATTCGAGCTGTAACTCACCCTGTCCAGATTCATACTGATTTACAGTCAGCTGGTCTGGCATAACGTTGATCTGTCCATTTCTTAAACAACGCTCCAGAACAGGTAAACACTCCGCAGGGATACCTAGAAACACACATATTCCTCTGCTACTTCTGTTTTGCTTTATTATATGCTTGTCTAGTGACTGAAGACCATATCACGAAAAACACAGTCCACAAAACCACACCTGATACAATATGTTTGATAAAAGAAGATCCAGATTACCTGCAGGTAATGGCTTGTCCTTATCCACATTGTTGTTGTCGTAGCGAAATTCAAAGCCATAATGTTTCACTCTTCTGTGCTTCAGAGCTTTTTGCGCTAAGAATCAGTTAAAGCGGATTATTCAGAAACAGTAATCAAAAGTGTATGCCTGCCTTTTCTTCACAGCTTTTTTGGGGGGGAAATGATACCCTCACCTGTAACATCCTCATTAGTGGATGACCAGTCTACAGCAGCAAGCAGCAGAGCTTCTTCTTCTGGGGACACAAAATCCTCCAGCAGAACTAAACCCTCTGGCAATGGGACAGATGCTTCCTCCTCATAGGTCACTATACAAGAGCGTGAAAATACACAGTAGATCTTAAATACTGGCTGCAAAAAAACCAACAAAACCTTTCAGAGTATTTCAGATTATTTGACTTACTTGTAAACCTAAGATTTGTCAGGCACATGTATCAGTTTTATCATGAGCATCCAGAGACAAAGAACTATCTAGTAAAACACAAGGTTATTTATAAATCGCTTGACAGAAGAGCCTATGAACCCAACAAATGCTTCAATAAGAAGCAATATGAAAAAGCAATAATAAAGCTTCTTATTCATTTAACTAAAAGAAAAAAAATCCAGCTAGCCAATCCTTAACAGCTGATAAACAGCCAATCAAAAGTATGAGTGCAGAGTGCACATGCTGTTTAAAAGAGTAACGCAGCTGACTGTCATCAGCAAAAAAATGGCAAGAAATACTATCAACACTGGCAATTACCTGACCAAGTGGCAGAAAATACAGACCCAAAAAAAACATCAGACATACACTGACATAGTCTTTGCAAAGATTGAACAACTTCTATCAGTAACATATGAAGAAACCCAATCCAGTGTAAGATCCACAGTATCGAAAGCTGAGCTAAGCTCTAATAAGACCCATACAGAACAATCACCGGCATCTGAAGCCATTGTAATGTCATATGGAACTTTAAGAAGACAACTTTCAGACAAATGCATTGCAATAACTCATTACATTAATAAAACACAATAAAAAAAACCCTGCAAGTGTAAATCCATTTAAAAGAGAAAGGAGAATTTATGTCTAAGCCAGGCTATATCTGAAAGAACTCACAATGTTCCTGATGGTACTGAAAGTAAAAGTACCTGAGTTGACATAAGCGAGGTAGAGCATGACGCTGCTCTCTCCGCACTGCAGCTTCTGTCCATTAAGGTGGGTGTACGCTTTTAGAGCACTCTCTTCACACCTGGAACGAGAATGAAAATGACAATAATATTAGTTTTAACTGGAATAAAAAGGTCCTCAATGTACAAAGCGCATTCCTGCTGTGGCAAAGTGCTGTCTGTGCCCTAAGTGTACCTGTATGTGACAAAAGCATAGGGCTTATGGGGAGGCATGAGCAGGCTCTCCACTTCTCCCATCTCTTTCAGCGCTGCCGAGAGCTCCTCTCGACTAACGCTGTTCCCCAGGCCACCATTAGCCACCACCAGACTCTGCAGAGGTGAAATAAACAGTATAAATCACACAAAAACAAACAAACCTGAAAATAACTGAAAAAAAGAAGATGTCAGAAAAAAGGGGGAAAAGGCCTTTTCTCAAGGATTGTTAGACTGCTTAGCAATCAATCAACCTACAACACATACTCTCATGAAAAAACAACTAAACAAATGAAGTAGTTTGTGTTTTTGTTGTGATGCTTTTACTGGCTTAAAATGTTGATGTTTGTTTGTTGATATTTGTCTCTAGTATAAAGTAGTTTGTTCCCTTTTGCTATGAAACCCAATTTTTATGAACTCGTATTTGTATTTGTCTGCAGAGATAACAGCGTGAAATCGTTTCAGATAAATAGAAATGGTTCTTAAAACTGTCTCAGACTGCTGCAGGAACACAAAAATGAATCCCATTTAAAAGGAGCAAATGAAAAGTCTCTTATAACGAGTAAAATATTCAAGGTATTTTCCATAAACAGCGGCTGATTTTCTTGTTAATTTATCAATAATAATAACAACAATAGTAATAAATATATATATAAAAATTTGAATAGAACAATTAAATATTAGATATGCAGGTAACTTTTAAAATCATTTTAATGTTAAAAAACAAGCGAAGAACAATGAAACATACGACAACGAACCATTACCCGTCAAATAAACGTTAATTTTCTTTACCCTGGTAAGCTGCGGGGTCGTATGGATGCCTTCATGCTTCAGTAATGTGTGACTGGCTTTAATTTGTTTTCTGAGAAGTTTTTTCTCTTCTTTACTTCTCCTGACGGCCTTCACGTTGTTTTCCTCACTAGCATCCATGGTACGTTGTTTTAATCCGTCCGGGTGCAACGGGGACTGAAAGACTTCGGTTCCCAAAGATTACCTCTCCAGGAGACATTTTGTAAAATGTAACTAAAGTGTTTATCTTACATAATTCTGATTTGTTAAGAATAAAATGAAATTATTACATGTGAATAAAATATATATATGCACTTCTCGGAACTTTGTTAGCTACAGCTGTTAACTTATTATCATCTTGTCTTACTCAGCCAATCACATGGCAGCAACTGAGTGCATTTAAACGCGTGGACGTATTAGGACGACCTGAGGATTAGAATGGTGAAAAATGTGATTTATGTGACTTTGAACGTGGCATGGTTTTTGGTGGCAGATGGAATGGTCTGAGTGTTTCAGAAACCACTGATCTTCTGGGAGTTTCCCCACACAACCATGTCTAGGGTTTACAGAGAAATGTATGGCAAGAGAAATATCCCGTTAACATGGGTTTTCTGGGTCAAAATGTATTATTAATGCCTGAAGTCAGAGGAGAATGGTCAGACTACTTCAGCCTAAGAGGAAGGCAAAAGTAACTAAACTAACGACTTGCTACAACCATGGTATACATAAGAGCGTCTCACAACACATGGAACCCTGAAGCACACGGGTTACAGTAGCAGAAGACCACTTCAGGTGGCACGTCTGTCAGATAAAAACAACAAATACTGACAGAGGCTTCGAGCAGGATGACATGCCATGTCACAAAGCTCAAACCTATGTCTTGAACATACATTCACTGTACTCCACAGTCACCAGATCTCAGTTCTGTAGAGCACATTGCTGAGAGCACAAATCTGCAGCAACTGTGTGATGCTATCGTATCAACATGGACCGAAATCTCTGAGAAGTGCTTCCAGCACCTTGTTGAATGTGCACCACAAAGAATTAAGGCTGTTCTAAAGATGAAAGGGAAGTGCATACCACTGAGTGCACATAATATAAAAATCTGATCATATGAACTTCAGTGAGACACTCATTCTTCTATTCCAGATGGATGACTCAGAGTGTCTCACTTTTCCACAGTGTTTTTCTTGATTAGCATCAGCGCATTTTTAAAATGTGCATCTGGACTTTGCCTGTCATTTTTCCAGCATCTGAAAGAATTTTGTCCACCGTGAACCATGAAGGCATAAGAGTACAGTATAGAACAAAGCACAGGTGCAGCTATGATGCTCTTGATGACCCCTGATCCAACAGTCTGGAATAAAGTTGCAGATTCAAAAAAGAACCTGTGACTGTGACCATGTGACTTTTCTTTTCCTTGAGGTTGCATTTTGCATTACACGCATTTTCCCTTTGATGTCCTTTAGAGCAATCAGTGCAACATTGTTAAACTTGTTCTTTAGTCTTAGCTAAGTGATTCTATTCAGTTCTCTTCTCATGTCAAAGCTTCTGTTCTGTCCTTTGGCTCCGTTTTGCTGGCATTATAAACGATAATGTCAAATCCACTTGATCTCCAACTTGATACAGTAAGGGATTAAATATCGAGTGTTGGACTCTACCTTTCCATTTTCAATCATTTCATTCGTCTATCATCAGATTCAACTTAAATGTTGGCAGCTGACCCAGACAGTTGGTATCCTTCATATTTGTTATTTTCAACAAAGCACCATACCCAACACAGCTGGACATATTCTGATCATGCACGAGCATTCACTCATATTCTAGCATGGGTATTGACTTGTGATTTATGTATTCTGTCCATTATTTTGTCTTTGATGCATTGCCTGCCCTGGCCACTGTTCCCTGTCTGATTTCTCTCTCAGTGGGGCCAATTATCTCAGATCCTGCATCCAAATTCCTCTTCTGTCAGATGAATGACTCTGCAACCCCTCTGAACATGAGTGCGTGTTCCAGCACGCGTGTCTCTCTGTGTTCTGAAACATTTGTGCGTGCGCCTCAGTGCTTTGCTGTGTCCCTGTGCATTTATACTCGGGCATGTTGTGTAATGAGGCCTTCACCTGTCTTCTGCCATCTCCGTAATTACACTGCTGGCCAGTGCGAGCCCTCGGTCGTCTCAACAGCAGACTCTGTTTATCCTACAAAACAACAGCTGGTCAGGCAGGAGAGCATGTGGCTGCCCTCTCCCAACATGATAACAACACTCTGCTCTTTTTTTAAGCACTCAAATAAATTAAACCCATTTATCACTGTTGGAGGTGATATCAGGTGCAATATCAGTAAGAATTCAAGCTTTAATCTCTAGTACGGAGCATTCACTACATTCAGTACAATTTGTATCCACTGTATGTGATGGTTTTGCTAAACTGGTAAAATGGCTCATTAAATGATTGATGTTCAGTTCCTCTCCTATTTTCTAATAATTTCCAACATTGCAAACCAACAATGTTTGTTGCAATTTATCATACTGATGTTGCACAGTTTTTTTTTATAACACATGGATCAGTTTCATTTACTTGGAGATGGGAAGAATTTCTAAACCACTTTCAGGGCCTTCAGTGTCTTCCAAGCCTCCACTGGCTTAAAACCCAAGGTTTGAGTTTCATTTTTAGAACTGAAAGAAAACATCCCATGCCAAAAGCCCAATTTAGAAGCTAATGAATGATCCAATAATGACTCAGTGACAGAATCCTATCCTTTGTCAACCCCAGTTTCCAGAGTAAAAAATAAAATTTGGACCTGAAAACTCAGATATCATTTTAACATTACATTTCTCATTTGGTTGGCCATACACAAATGTCTTAAATACTAAGGTGAAGAAGTTAGCGTTAACATTGCACCAAGTGGAAATGCTTGAAGCTGCACAGTAATTCAGGTATTCCTCATGCCATCGTTCAAGGGCAGTTTCACCTTCAGCACCAGCCAAAATCTCAAAAGCAATGTAATGGTGAGAACACAAGTGGAATCACTTCTGTAACCTGAGGCATGCCATCAACCTTTGAAATGCAGGACCGGTAGCTATTTGCCAAACTCCTGCTGCTGGCATCTTTGTATTGTAATTAGCTGGGACCACAGGATGAAGAAACCAGATGCTGCCTTTTAAAATAGTGACTCTGATGTCTGCTTCTCTCTGGAGACGTGTGAGCAGATGGTTGGTAGTTGGAGAAAGGTGAGTTATAAAAAACTGCAGTCTATCAAAAATATTCTACATCTGCCAATGGTGGTTATGTCTTTTCATGCATATGGAGAAAGAGAAGCATGAAATTAGTAATAATGACAAATCATCAACACAAAAATATTACCATTCCTGCAGAAGACAAAAGATTAGCCTATTCAAGGACTAACAGGGAGGGGTAAGGATGGGCAGAAATAGAAGCTAAAGCAGCAGATCTTATGTTGAAACATTTTAACCGGTCAAAATATTTAGAGATCTGAGAAGTGTGTTTGGAGATCCATCTGATCTGTGTATAATCTCTCTGCCAGAATGGCAGTCAGCTGGGATGAAGTCCTATCCTCTGATAATTGCTATGGCAAAGATCTGGCCACTATAAATGAGCAAAGTTGTGAGCTAAATAATTTTCCAGATCCAGCTATTTATAGACCAATGTTCAGACTAACCCACAGTATTTAATGAATATGGGGAACTTGTGGCATGATATTTTCCACAACCTAAGGCCAAGAAAGCCAATTAATGTTTTTACTGGCATTGGAATGAAATGCACCTTTTAGGGCTACACAAATATATAAAATGGAATAAACATATGTTCCACCACTTTTGGGGGAATGCAAAAATATTCAATTTCTATCAGGTTTAATTCAGAGACAAGACTTCTAAAGTAATTTGTTATAATCTAAACACTAGATTGTAATTTGAAATTAGATTTGCTGTCTTTTGGTAAGACTCATACCATACTCAGACACATGCTGTCTGCTCTAACACAAACGCCATTGAGAAGCTAATATTAGCTTAGTTTACATACCATAGCTAGTTAGTAGCTAGCTAAAGAATTATTTTCTTATGTTATAAAATGAAGTTGCCATGTAATACGGGTTCCTCTTCCCACTTGTTACAATGCAGCCTGTTATACTATACTAACACCAAGAGTGCAATAGACAAGCATGCAGAAATTGCAGTAAGTTGCAGTTAAGCTGTAGTACCACCAAGGGGAGATTTTATTTCAAGCCATCATCAAAATAATCACAGGAAATCATTTAAAGAGACATTACTTACACATTTACATGTAAGTACAAATTAGCCACCTAGCTTAATTGTTGTAGGATAGAAGGACCCAGGAATGTACTTGCTTGGTCACTCGGACTTCTTGGCTTTAAACATACTATTTCCCCCTCCAGATATTGCAATTTCTGGATGTACTGCAGTTTCTGCATTTCATGCTTTGCCATGATATTGGGTTGGTTGTTTACATGCTAAAAATAGGTCATTTTAGTCTGGTGTTAGGTGGCTGCCAGACATGTGTAATTCAGCCTTTGTGGATATAAATTATATGCTACTGTCAATAGATTAAAATGATAGTGTTCATAAGGTGTTAAACTAAAACCAGGTCATATTAGCCTATTGCTAGGTGGTTGCTAGGCAACATGGTGGCATCAGAAAATATTAGGCATAACTCAGTGTGCATGATTATAAATAGGATGTTCTTGTCATGAAATAAAAATCATACAATGTGGTTAGTCTTATAGTTTACAAATTATAAAGAGGGGTAATTTTAGCTTGTTGCTCTGGTTGCTAGGCAACATGATGATTCCACATTATCCTATATAGATAAGAACCTTCAGGCATTGAATAGATACCTGATGGTCTAGGAGGTGTATTATTTTATTTTATTTTATTTTTGTGTATTACTATAATATGTTTATTAGTAGTGGTAGTAGTAGTAACTGTCACGACAAAAGAATTTTCACTAGAGCTGGAATAAATAAAGCATAACTTATATTTTAGATGTGTTGCTTTGATTCAGATACATTACTGCTGTTATTTACTGCTGTTATTTATTTTCCATAATGTTTACAGTTGGAAACTGTCACCACATTAACTTACACATCAGAATAAACATAGTGATATTGCATTCAGAAAATGGATGTGTATACACACACACACACACACACACACACACACACACACACACACAGATTCTAGTGTCCCAGAATCTGTGGAATGGTGTTTCTGAGGCCTTGTTGACACCACTCTGTCTCCTCTCAGATTTAGAGGGCAACTCTCCCAGCACTTTTCTATCTTAAATGCACACACAGCTGTCACAGTGGGCCATAGTCCACCCCGCACAGAGATGCCAGCACAATTCACGCTGTGTTATTCAATCACCCCAGAATTGGATCTCTGTGACAATGGGAATCCCTGGGTGAAATAGCGCTTGGTCCGAGGCTGGCAGAGCAGCAGGGTGATAAAATTCAACCGGTTTGATCTGTTTAATCCTCTGGGAATGGCCTTGGAATCCTGCGATGGAAAGGTTCAAGTGATCTGTGCTTGGACTTTGTCCTTTTGTGGCCCCTCTGTGTGTGCAGGAGAAAGTGTGTTTGTCAAGGGGGTTTAACACTAGGTCAGAGATAACACAGTTTTTAGCAGCTGTCAAGTGTGAGGTGAGGTGAGATGTTTGCTTTGATGAAATGTCAAAATCCTCTCTTAGCACGAGCATAATACAGAATATCAGGAATCCACAAAAGAACGAAAACCTATTCTCAATTTAGTTTCTATTAAAGGAAAGCTGTGGATGATGAGGCTTCAGTTACAGCAGTGCAAGAAAACAAACAATAAATATAAGAACAGTAAGAAAATAAATATACACTTTAGGACTCGGGGTAAAGGGATCAATAACAATTTAAAATTTATAATTTACAGTTTGATGATTTAAAGTCTCACACACAGGGGAGGGGGGCGGCTGCTTCCAAATAGAGCACATTTCATTCATAATGTTTGAAATCCAAGCCCATTATGTATTCATGATTTGAATCCCGGGTTGTGCGAAATCCCAGAAATACACCTTAGACAAAGTGAATCTGTGAACTAAGGCGTAGGTCTATTAGGTTATGTTGTGGTGATCCTCGAGTTGGGGGACTTGTGTTACTGGAGTGCAAAATTAAAACCAATGGAAGATGGACAAGAAAAGTTCAAAGCCATCAGGTGCTCAGTTTAGAAAAAATAGAAAAGAAGAGGAGGAGAAACGAGCAAAAGATACAGGTAAGCAGATGTGTCATTGGATAATGGCAGGTCATGTATCCTGAAACAATCAGAATCAGAATACTTTAATATTAATCCCTAAGGAAATAATGTGGATTACAGTTGCTCCAAGAAGAAATGGTAAATATAGCAACAGTAACAGACTAAACTCCAAACATTATGTTACAGATTTTAATATTAATTAGTTGTTGTCAATTGTTGATTTGTCCTGTTCTCATTGTATGAGTGTATGCATACTATGCATACACTCTCTCTCTTCATGTGTGTGCGTGTGTCTTTCTCTGGTGAAATTCAGTCTGGGTCCGACAACAGTTTTATGTTAATGTACAATCCTTAATATGTTTTATGTGTGTGTCTGTGTCTGTGTCTGTGT